>NC_044358.1:28003533-28603533 GCF_007364275.1 Archocentrus centrarchus | reverse complement strand
ACGCAGTACGAGCGCTGTCAAAACACGGTGACAGCGGAGTTTTCAGGTTTCCGGTGTTGAGTCAAAAAGGGATTTCCTTTTTTCTTTTTTCTTTTTTTTTTTTTTTTATATTTTTCTTTGCTTATATCAGTAAATATACTGGTGCACAGGATTTATGAAGAGCTTATATATAAAATGAAAAAATGACTTGTTCTTACCCTCATTAATAAAGAATATATTGCAGTGTCTGTTAAGATGCTGAAGAAGATGGTGAGAGATTGCCAGCAAAAGTTGCCCTTTTATTAACAATTAAATGGTTGCTGTGTGCCGAAAACAAAACAGTAACAATGAGACAATGAACAATGACAAGAGGGAACCGGGCATGCTTGATGCTGAAATCGCCCAACTGTTCAACTCAGACACTGAAGATGAGGAATTTGATGGATTTGTGGACGATGAATGATTTAAAATGTGAGGGTATTTTTCTGTATTTGTTACAACTGAACAATATTCTGAGTTATTGTGAATGAGTTGAATAAAGTTCGACTTACCTGATGCTTTTGCTTCACTCTACATATGTTTTATCATGCGCCTTATAACCCGGTGCGCCTTATGTGTGAAAATAGGCCCGTTCATTGATAGTGCACCTTATAATGCGGTGTGCCTTATGGTCCGAAAAATACGGTACTGACAGGGACTAGAAAGAGAGAGCATATTTCTCCCATACTGACTTCTCTTTATTGGCTCCCTGTTAAATCTAGAATAGAATTTAAAATTCTTCTCCTCACACGCAAGGTCTTGAATAATCAGGTCCCATCTTATCTTAAAGACATAATAGTACTATATCACCCCAATAGAGCACTTCATTCTCAGACTGCTGGCTTACTTGTGGTTACTTGTGGTAGAATGGGAGGCAGAGCCTTCAGCTTTCAGGCCCTTCTTCTGTGGAACCAGCTCCCAGTTTGGATTCGGGAGACAGACACCCTCCCTATTCTTAAGATTAGGCTTAAAACTTTTCTTTTTGATAAAACTTATAGTTAGGGCTGGATCAGGTGACCCTGAACCACCCCTTAGTTATGCTGCCATAGGCCTAGGCTGCTGGAGGGTTCCCATGAGTGTTTCTTTTCATTCACCTCTTTTTACTCTTAATCATTAGTTATTATTAATCTCTGGCTCTCTTCCACAGCATATAGTTTGTCCTGTCTCTCTCTCCTCAGCCCCAACCAGTCGCAGCAGATGGCTGCCCCTCCCTGAGCCTGGTTCTGCCGGAGGCTTCTTCCTATTAAAATTGAGTTTTTCCTTCCCACTGTCACCAAGTGCTTGCTCATAGGGGTTTGTTTTGACAGTTGGGTTTTCTCTGTAATTATTGTAGGGTATTTACCTCACAAGATAAAGCACCTTGAGGCGACTGTATGTTGTGATTTGGTGCTATATAAATAAAACTTAAGTGAATTTCATTGAATTGATTGCAGTCAATGACTGCCAGTAGCCACTCACCAATGACTGGGGGTACATTCTCTAGACCTGTGTCACTGAGTTCTTAGTTGACTTTATTGGTATAATTAACATCTGTTTTCCGTGTGTTTTTGAATTTCTTGAGACCCTCACTATGTGATAGTAATGCAGTTGGATCAGTGTGGGTGTTACTCAATGAAGAACCTGGATCTATGTGGGCTTGACTTAATGAAGAACATGGTTCTGAGTTTAGAAGAAATTGATTGCTACCCTATTCATTCCTGTTCATTGGTCTTTCAGGTCTTCCACTGATTATAAGAAAAAGAGTAGACACACTCTGATTTGATCTTAAGAAATTACTTAATTGCTTTGCATCAAATAAAAGCATCTCACAAATCTCAAAAAGCCTAGCCAGAGATTTCATTTAATACCACGGTTCTAAGGTAGAATGGCTCTTTGCTTAAACATCTGAATCATTGTGGCTGTGAAGACTGAAAGAAATGAGTATTCATTTCATTCTCTCACCCAAATCTGTGGTGCAAATGAAGCTGACACAATGTTATAGCCTTAGTAAGCCTACTGTGGACTGTTCAGTGGTTTTTTCTCTCTCTCTCTCTCTCTCTCTCGATTTTTAGGTATCGCCCTTCTTGTACACAGCTGACTCCAGTCAGCAATCAGCACTGGTAGTACTTAAGCTGAGGAAGAGGAGGTGACCAGGGCCATGGTGCCTTTGTTGTAGTAGTGTTTGAGCTCTGTGTTTGTGGTTGTTTTTGCCTGTAGATCAAGGACTGTACTCCCAGTGCTGTTTTTGATTACCTTGCTAACTTATACCCTCTCCTTTATCAGCTTATAAGTTTTGCTGTAGTTTTTTTCCCCCTTTTTGTTCTATGGCTAGGCAATTTTTTTTTTTTTTTATAATTTAAAAAATAATAATAAAAGCTTGTGTTGTTTCTAGTTCTGCCTTCCTTACTCCTGTTTGTCCCCCTGGAATTTCTGGGGAATTTAATATAAGGCGATATTAAGGAGTGTTCCTTTCTTAAGCTACACTAAAGTACTTCTAGAAGCAAGATATGCAATTCAGCAAGTATTCTGGCTGTATCTAAATGAATGGGGAGATGTTTCTTTCAGTGTTCACCGCTACTAAAAAACAGCTGTGAACCTCAAAGGTGCAGGGCTGAGGTCGAGGCTTTCCAGAAGCTTAAAGTTAGCTGGATTTATCCATTCCAAAGCCAGTTTTCATGTGTGTTCTAGGATCATTGCCCTGTTAGAACATCCAACTGTGTCCAAGTTTCAACCATCCAGCTGTTGATCTGAGGTGATGTTGAAGAATTTGGAGGTAGTCCTCCTCCTTCATTATTCCATCCACTTTGTGCAATGTACCAGTACCCCATTCTTCCAGACCTTGGCAAAGTGGTGACACATCCACGTAACTTTTTTACTTACATACACAATTGTTTGAACTGAGTTCCTTGGATATTCCCATTGTTCTGAGTATTGGTCAATCCAATGAGTGCCGTCAAACAACCCTTTTTTATGCTGGTAAAGAGAAACTAAGTTGTAATCAGTCATGATCACTAACGAAAACTTTACAGGCCCTGGCCTTGTCAGGTTAGAAGCTTTAGCACCGCTTATTAAAAGATTCAAGTGAGTGTATGTATATATTTGAGACGTATACTTTTGACCCTGTGTAGGTTAGAGAAAATCTAAAAACTTGTGCTCCCAACTCTTGTTTTTTCAAATTAAATATGTATGCTATACAATCACTCCATGCTGGAAAAAGAACAGTTCAAAGAAATCATTAAAAGGCCAAAATTGCCATGACATGCCCATGATGAGTGGATGTAAATTTCTGACCACAGCTGTATCTGTCTGGTGATTTGAGTTGGTTCTATCATATATACAGTTTAAACATAAAGACTTTATCTTGGGTCAGAAGTAATCAAATTATAGCAAATTCAGTTCTATCCACATTTAAACAATCTTTTGGTGTGAGTTCATATTTGTATTACAATCAAGTCATTACTACTGTATTTAGACCACTTACATAAAGGACGTGTAGTTTTATTTCTTAACAGACACAACACACACACACACACACACACACACAATCAATCTAGTTCAACTCTAGGGGTGCAAAAATTGCATCAGTTTAATGCTATGTTTATATTTATATGACCTAGTTTTCAACACCCACTTCAAAACTACATCTGCTTTATTAATGGACTGATTCCAATTAACACTTAAGTGTAAACACTTATTCATTTGAGGAAACTGGCAGAGAAGACTGAAAAAATTGGAAGTTTATTTTCTGTATTTATTTAATTAAGAAATCATCATAAACATCCCAACCAGAAAGTGGAAACGAGGGTGGGGGAAAGAGAAAGATGGACGAGAAGGGCAACTGGGAGGGATAAAGGAGAGCAGCAATTCAGATAATCATGTGTTTGACATTTCAGTGTCTGCTGAATGAGAGAGTATGGGAGAAAAGAAGATGAATTGACAGGGGATTAGGGGTCTGAAAAGGAAGATGGCTTCTTTTTAAGATGCTTTCTTTCTTAAATGCAAGTGGGAGGGAATGAGAGGAGGGCCTGTGGTCAGAAAGAAAGACAGAGGAAGTAAGAAAGAAAATTATATGAGAGGGGAGAAGAAAGTAAGAGCAAGATAACCCTCCTACATCCTACCAGTCTGTTACTTCCTCCAGGCTCTCAGCATGGAGTGATGCATGTCTTGCTACTCAGGATTTACTTGTTGTCTGACACACACGGAAACACAAACACACACACAAAAAAACACACCCATTTTCTGTCATCCCAGAAAACGGACTTATGCACACCCTAGATTTAGAATTAAATGCAAAGTTTTGTATGTTTCGTGTTCTGTTGCTTTTGATTATCATATCTGAGTTTCATTACAAAAGAGATCATTTTATGTATATAAATAAAATGTTTTATTTGTTTTCATTTCTGTTTCTATTTCCCAAAACAAGACAGAACAGAAAATAAGCATAACTCATCCACTTATCAGATCTGTCAAAAATGTTGTTTAATCTTTTACATAATCTGCTTGTTGGGACGTGGCCATGAAGGGTTGTGTGAAAGCCAAGATATGGCACAATGAGACTGAATGAAAAGACAGGGGAATCCAGATCTTCATGTTCCCAAAAACGGTGGCCTCTTTTACATTCAATGAACTAGATTTAGAATTATAAAGTGAGTGATTTTTTCCTTTTCTTAACAAGATTATCTTTCAGACAGTGACAAGTGAAGTAAAGTTTAAAGTTTTTTGTTTCCTCAAAGGGGAAACTCACATCTAAGTAAATAAACAGAACATATGCAGTTGTATCTATTGCTGGAGGTTGAAACATATTTATTATTACAATAGTGTGTTTAATAATTACTATAATTCCCTTTTTTTCTCTCTCTCTCTTTCTTTAAGGGTGCAAAGCCAGTGCGGGCTTCCGTTTGTATCACTGCATTTTCAGTCAGGCTTCCTAAGAAGGGCACTGAGATCTAGGCCACTGTATTAAATTCACATGCATTACACCCTATAAAAAAAAAGGGAGCTCATGACTCTAATTTTCACTGATGTCAGCTTGCCATGTCCCCTTGCTTCCATGCTGAGAGCTATTTCAGTTCTCTGAAATGGACCTATCATGGATGGAGTAAGCTGATGGAATAAGTGAAAAGTGACATACACTCAAGAGACATCCACTATACTGTATGCTGCTATCATTTACCCTGGTCTATGTGTGACAGGGGCTCAAGTAATACATATAGAATGTGAGCAGTAGATGGTATTTTTCTAATCAGCATCATGATATTATTTGATATTCTCCATGCAGCCATACTCATGCACGCAATACAGTTTCTGGTAAAGAGCGTATCACTTTTAAAATAAGTCAAGAAATGAAATCACAGTACAAACTGATCAGGTGTGCAGAGGTGAGAAAGTAAGGATGGTTTAAACTTCTCCGGGGCCTTCTTTGTTTCTGTTTGATATCCTTGAAGTGTAGCCTCAGTACCCATGTGTGGAGTGAATGTTTGTTAAAATAAACCCCTCCTGAACATTCTGACACGAGCAGCGTTTCTTTCTAGCTCGGCCAACTGTCTGTCAATACAAGTGTGAATATCAATGAGACAAAGTTCAGTTGAACCAGACGCTTCACACTCTAAATCCAGACAGCCACTTTCTGTTATGTCCCTCGCTGTGTTTCTCCTCTGCAGAATTCACAAACTTACTGCTGTCAATTTGACAGTTGTAGGCAGGTGCAAGGTATATTTCTAGAAGACCTGACACATTTTCTGCGTGTGAATGGACAACATCTACAGGATTGCATGAGTCAATGTCAGTTGCTTGATGAGAAGTACATCCTCAGATCCTCAGGTTTACTAAAAGTTTAGGGGGGTCATGTTGAAATTTGGACTTATAGTTTCATTTTGAGAGGGTTTACAAATAATTATTATACGTGACTCAAATTACTTGGTAGTTAGTTAAATTAGTAATGTACTTTTTGTTATTGTCATAATCGATGGAGATATTGAATCTAAAACACAAGAATGGCAACACGGTAAGCTTCTCAAAAATGTAATCCAGTCAGAAAATTAAAACTATTTTTTTATTTTTGCAAAAATTTCTAACCTTCTAGATTAACATGGAAAAAACACAGATTTCATTTATGTTTATTTTCTATGAAATTTCAGCTTGATTGAAATGAGGTCTGTTCTTTGAATTACTGAGCTTCAGTAAGGACGCAAATAGATAAACACTCACTTTCACATTCGCAAGTGATTAAACTGCTGCTAAAATCTCCACTAGGTTTACAAGCAACTGACAGTCGATTAGCATTCACACAATGTTATCACCAAAGGTTAAAGACGGAAAAGTCACCAGCATCACTGGGGGGACAAATTTCACTGGGTGACTGCTCACGTTGCATATCGTTGCATGGGGGGGGTCCTCACAATGCACTGTTTATGTGCAATCTGTGCATCATAAATTGTTCAATAAACTATATTATAAACTACATAGTTTTGAGAGATACAGTCGGGGCAAGAATTATTTGAGCCCGTGCTCAATTTGTAAGTTTGCTCACTTACAAAGAAATGACCAGTCTCTAATATTTACAGTAGTTTCATTTTAATGGAGAGAGACAGAAAACCATCTGTGTGCTCAATCTGTGTGCTCATGTGGCACACAGATTACAATCAATCAATCAATTAGGATAGACTCCTGGTCTTGTTATGTATATAAAGCACACTTGTCCACAGAATCATTTTCTTTATTATAAATTTATTTCTGCTGAAATCTACTACATTTGTCATTTCTGCTCAAATTTGTGCATTTTGGCAACATACTGTGTGCAGAGTGAGTGGGTTTTACGTACTGTATGGATGTAGAGTAGACAAAAAAAGTCTGACAATCTTCCAGTAAAAGTTATATTTCAGTAGGGAGATAAAATTGCTGCCCAACTAAAAAAAAAAGAAAATTTAGCCTTGGTCCCATATGTATAAAAATACACACACACACACACACACACACACACAAAAAGGCACAAAAGGGGGAAAAACAAAACACAAAACTGTCAGTCTGAACGGTCCTCAGCATTTAGCCACATGTTTTCATCCACTTCACATCTGATATTTTCCCTTGCCATTCACCTGGGGTAGAAACGCTTGGTATCCTTTATCCAGCCCTGGCAGTCTTCAGCTGAAACGTCTCTGCAGCCAGCATCCATTGCATCCAGGAGGGACATTTGGTTGTGTGGCTGATGATTGTACACCTTCCACCTCATGGCTGAAAAAAAAATTCCTCAGTGGGGTTGAGGAAAGGCAAGTAGGGCAGAAGGAAAAGGGACATCATTCTTTGATGGTCTGCAAACCAGTTTATGATGGTGTGAGAATGGTGGAATGCTACATTGTCCCATGTAATCACAAATGTCCTCATGTTTCCTCCCACCTGTTCCCTTTCTGCTTCTGGCACCAGTTGTTGGTAGAGTTCATCCAAAGTCTATCATGGTCTATTATGGTGTCTCTAATTTCAGTGACAGTAGTTCTTCCCCCTTTGCTGAACACCACTACGCATTCTTACTCCTCTCCCTCTCCCTCGCCCAAATATTCCTCCTCTTTGTCTGGACATGATTTCTTTCCTGTCTCACTCCCTCTGCTCCTGTGCCCACATTAACCAAACCCATTCCAAACAAGCCCTTTTATGTGTCACTGACAGCACCTGGCTGTGTCTCTAACTGGGATTGGAATCAGCTGTGGTTGATCTATTACTGTATTTTGTTTCAATGATCTGTTTACGTTTTTCACCTGCTGTTTTTTTTTTTTTTTTTCAGAACTATGTGTTTTATACTATATTTAAGGTTTTGAACATTAGGTTTTCATTTTCAACATGCTGTGTGCACGCATTTGTAAATAGCACAAAGATCCAGAATTTTGTTATTTGGTAACCTTGTATGTACAGAAAATGTAAGCATTTTAGAAAAATGTTAATCGGCCGCATTTTGTTCAAAAACAAGATGAATTTTTCTCCACAACAGACGTAAGTTGTGTTGCTTTGTGGCTGATTTTCTGCTAAGGTTACAGGATGACTTCACTGCATTGTGGGGCCAATGGACGGGGCCATGTACTGTAAAATCTTGGACAAGAACCTCCATCCCTCAGCCAGAACACTGTGTGGATAGCAGTTGGGTTTTCCAGCATGACAGTAACACAAAACCATACCACCAAGGCAACAAAGGAGCAGCTAAAGAAGAAGCACATTAAGATCATTTGGCATAGCCAGTCTCCAGACCTCAATCCTACAGAAAATCTGTCAGGGGAGCTGAAGCTTTGCGTTGCCAAGCAGCAGCTAAGAAACCTAGATGATTTAGAGTTTCTGTAAAGAGGTGTGGGTCAAAATCCCTCCTGAGGTGTGAGCAAACCTGGTGACCAACTACAAGAAACATCTTACCGCTGTGCTTGCCAACAAAGGCTTGTCCAGCAAGTATTAAGCCATGTTTTGCTTGGTGATCAAATACTTATTTCACTCAATTACATGCAAATCAATTTATAATTTTTATGTAATTTTTTTTTCTGGATTTTTGGTTGATATTCTGTCTGTCTCCATTTAAATGGAACTTCCATAAAAATTAGAGACTGTTTATTCTTTGGATGTGAACAAACTTACAAATTCAGCAGAGGATCAAATAATTATTTCCTCCACTGCATTTGCAAACATTGAAGTTAAGATAACAAACACTGAAAATATTGGAAAGTCTGGTTGTTCTTGTGTCTGGCTTTTTCTGTTGTTTTTGTTTTTTTAGTATGCAGATTCTCAGTATGCAGCTTTTCCCGTGCTGCGTCACAAATAGCATCTTTATTTCTAGCATCTCTGCACCAGTGGGACGTAAATATCAGCAATAATTGAGGTTATTTTATTTGATATAATTTTCTAGAGATGGACTGTAACTGATAATGTTTATGGGACATCAAGCCACAGTTAAAATTTGTAAACCTTTTCCCCAGTTAATAAAAACAAGATTTATAAAGAGGCAAGGAGAAGAAATCAGACGAGGAGCAATTCATGTCACTGCAGCAGTTGTAATAAGTCTGCAGCGTGTGCAAGTGTGTGTGTTATATTAGTGTATGTGCTGTGTGGGTACGCGTGCTACAGTAATAAGCTTGTTGGTGTCTCCAGTTCATTTATCTGGTTCTATTCAGAATGACCTTCAGCTGCACAGCCTGCACTCACACATTTTCCACTGGGTACACACAATTTCTCTTTCACACGCACAAACAGCCTGGGCCGCACTTATACAAGAACTCACAATCGTATAACTCTCAGGGCTAATCATGCCTGCCATAATAAGAACATTTAATAACATTTTCTTTTGGTTTCTAAATACATGTAAACCTTTATTCAAGCTGCACTGTCTGCTGGAAACATACAGATGATGGATGATGTGCAGATGGATGATTATTTGTCACCCTGCTTCCTTTCCCGCCTTTTCTCTTTCCTTTGCTCTTTGTAATCATGATAATAATGCATGTTATATAAGCCTTGCAGCTTTCCACTGATAAATGTCCTGTTTTCATGGTGAACATGATTAGATTTATGAGATCTGATTTATGAGCTTTGCGTGAGTTAGCGAGTAGGCTGTTCAGCAAATTTACATCATGATGTACAAGGTTTGAGCACAAATCATTGACACTAATAGCCCAAATATTAGCCGACAAAGCCTGCAAAAGCTTATGTTACAAAAGCTTATGTTGTTGGTGTGTGAAGATAAAAATAAAATCAAATCACTGCATTTCTGCTCTCAAAACTGTCCCTCACTCTTATTCTGATAATGCCCATTTTTGGTCCTGGGAAAGCTTTTCTTTCACCAAAATACTGACAAATGACTCTGGTTCACTTCTGCTATTCTACTAAAATGTATTTACTCTATGGCAGAAGTGCTGGGTTCATGGAAGAAGCAATGCAGCTGGACAGGTGGAAATCACACGAAAAACAAATACTTCAAGTAATTTGTTGTTCAATTTTTAGAGGGCAAGAAATGGTACAAAAACAACAACAATAACAGAAGGGTGTAGTTGATGGCTAAAATGTACATTGCCTAGTGAGACTGACTGCCAAGAACATTCCACCCACTCACTTACACATACACACAAACACACTATACAGAGTCACACTATGTAACTCGATTCATTCAAAAAAAAATCAAATTAAAACATACCTGAAGTAAATTTGTCTGTAATTCCCTTTAAAGTCATCTACTTTTACACCTGTGTACTGCTTCCAGTGCTGCTGCCATTTTCAGATCACTCCCTGCACGTCCCGTTGTGACCCACTGCATGACTGCATCAACAGTTTCACCAATTTTGTTCTGAAACACAACAATAACTTTCGCATCAAATTGACAAAAATCCAGCTGTCAAGTCTAGTGTGTCAAGAGCTACTAAGTTTCCAGCTGCATGTCACAGTCTATGGTGCGGATGGGACTGAGATGCAGACTCAAAACAAAAGTTAACAGGTTTATTTACAGTGAAGCAAAGGCAAGTTTTTGACAGCTGAAAGATTTCCAGTTAGTGAATCTAAGGCTCCAATATAGACAGGCCCTCTCCACAGGGAAAACCCTCTTGGTAAAACAGTACTGGATTCCCGGGCAGAGGAGAACAAACAGGTGAGGTGAAAGCAACTGTTTCGAGATTAACAATCAGGCATTGACTGAAGGTCTTCCTTCCTCTTAAATAACACACACAGCAAATCAGACAATCACCAACAGGTGAATTCATTAATCCCAGGCGTGCAGGACTGCAGGGCGGAGGCAGTGGTAGGCACCGCCCCTGAAAGGTGCGATTAACTCAAACACACACACACACAAAGACAGAGGAAGAGGAGAGAGAGAGAGAGAAAGTAAAGAGCGGGCAGAAAGAGAGAACAGGAGGACTGAAGGACCACGGCGCTGTAAGTCACAGACCACTCAGCAGTGTTCATTTGAAGGCCTGCTGTGTTATGGGAAGACTCATCTGTGTGCATCTTCGCCCACATATCCCTGCATCAGCATCCTGAAAATTGTTTTTTGAGAGTTTTCATTTGTTTGAAAAAAAAAATGTATTGTTATTTACCGGCATGTCTGTGGTAATCATGTCTACTGATTCATGTGAACACTGAACCTAACTTCTGGATGAAATCTAGAATAATGTCAAATACACTAAAATAATTTTTTATGGTACAGATCACTTCAGTGAGTGTTCAGCTTGTGCAAACAAAAAAAACAAAAAAACAAAGAACTAAATTGAAACTGAATGCAGTAACTTGCCAACTGTTTGAAGTTATAACTAAGGCTTTAAGTTCAAAACCACATTCTATGAATTATTATTACAATGAATCGTCTCCACTGGGCATAAAATTATCGCATTATTTATTTCTCTGTATTCATTACATATTAGTCAGAAGTAGGATGATTTCAAACAGTTTGGAAAGGAACAGCTGTCACATATTTATAAAAACTGACTTTTGACTCCTGAAACATTATTTCACAGTTTCAGACATTTTTTTCCCAGTATATATTAAAAAAAGACAATATTTATAACAACTTCCACCTTTTTCCCTTTCACTCTTTTAATTATTGGTTACTCTTTCCTTATTTCTTTACCTCATTCACCTCTTTATGTCATTTTTCTTCCACTTTCTGATCCTCTTTCTCCTCAGCACATGCTGATCTTTATTTATCTCTTACTTTTTTTTTTTTTTTTTACTCCCAAGTGAAACCCTGTGTTGATCTCCAAGCCAGATTTTATGACATTATTGTTTTACTGTCTGTTGTCTTGAATTGTCTCCGTATAAATCAACTGTGCCTCAAGGGAAATGACGTGACTGACAGTCAGGGAGGGAGACAGCAGGAGGTGACGGAGACGGCTGACACCAGAAGAAGATAGAGAAATCCACATTAGCAGGAAGGAGGATGTGGAGAAAGCAGGCAAGAAAGAGGGGAAAAAAACAAAAATAGCAGAAGATGAGGATAGAGAATAAGAAGCAAAGGAGGACATGAAGGAGTAGATGAGGCTTCTGCATCCAAAATTTGTTTTTATTTTTATGCAAAATGCAGTTTAACATATGAAATCGACCCTAACTGATATGCACATGTTTATTTAATTTTTTTGGGCATGTTTGTAAAGTCTGAATAATGGATGCTATTAGCTGATGGATCTGAGGGTCACCTCTTCCCTCTAGTAATCGCTTTACTCAGAAGGAAATTATCGTTGTGAAACTGGTCCTGCTGATCAGGGAGCTGAAAATACCTAAAATATATCTTCTGTTCTTTGATGGCAACATCCCATTTTTACAAAAAAGTGTACAAAGGTTCAAATGTATTATTATTAATAACATTGTGTAAACACATTTTCTGTTTAGGAGGCCTTATCTTTAGTATGTTGTTTTACTTCAGTCATATTGGAGGATTTTTGAGCATTAACAGCCCGTTTAAGATCATGCCAAATCTTAATCAGATTTAAGTCCGGACTTTGACTAGGCTTTGGACTTTTGACTTACATTTGGACTTTGTTTTTTGTCTTACTTCTAGTAAGAAGTAATCCACTCAGTGAGACAACGTGGTCACTCTTAAACATTTCCACAGTAATCTCCATCAATCAGTCCATCCATATTCTTCCATTTATCCAATTCAGGGATGAAAAACAAGGAATTAAGGTTTCCAAAAGCTCTATCATGTCTTCCTAGGAGGCTCCTGCTTTTTTGATACATTGCACACATCAATCAAATGTAAGTGAAGGAGAGTGTAAGGCAGTGATTTTTTTTTTCCTGCAGAGATGCTGATGGATGTTAGGATTCCTGATCCTGCCTCTGTAAGAAAATTAGTTGTGGTTGTGATGTGATGTGCATGTACACCCGACCCAAAGAGGGAAAAATCACACACAGAGGGGACAGCATCTTCAACTTGTAAACCTGACTAAGAAACCCTAACTTCCATACAGTCCTCAATTAATAAAGTGCTCTACAAACCTGAACATTACAGCCAACCGGTGGATTCTCCTGTTTCAGTGCAGCTAGTCAACAATGAAGAACCACTTACTGCTTAAGAGTGGGCAGTCTTTCCATAGTCTTTAAGATAAAACTCACTGCTGCAGCCTGGGGCAACGCTAAAGTGACTCCCATAAACTGCTTTTTAATTTTAATTTCCTTGCTTTCCATTGAGTTATTGGTTGTGTTACTATTTAACAAACATAAACTAATTTGGACTATTAGTGGCAACCAACACAATAACATAGTGGCATAATTTTCTGTACTCAGACATGATGGCGCTAAAGATGCTCTAAAAATTGTAATTGAAAACACTTATTTTAAAAATCTAGCTTCAATGTGTTTTACAGTAAGGCTCCACAGTGTAAAATAGGCTTAATCAATGTAGTGTTTCATTTCCACTTTAATGCACTATTTTAAACTGAGCTATTGTCAGTTTTTGGATCATGCAATCACCACTACACTTCAAAGTAGAACTATGCAGCCTGTAAGAACACTGTATTATTGCTGCTCTGAGATCTTCCGAGGGATCATTCGTGCCTTTTACTTGGTATAATGCTTTCCAGGATCTACAAATGCATTCACATTTAACAGTAACTGTCCCTTCATCCATCCATTGTCTTCCGCTTAGCCTGTTCAGGGTTGTGTGTGTGTGTGGGGGGGGGGGGGGGGGGGGCTAACACAGAGAGACAGACAACCATTCACACCAATGGGTAATTTAGAGTGACCAATTCACCTAACCCCAGTATATGCATGTCTTGGACTGTGGGATGTCCACCCACACGAACATAGGGAAAGCATGCAGGCTCCACACGGGGAGGCCCAGGCCAGGGTCGAGGTGGAGGTGGAAGTGAGCCCAGGCCTTCTGGGTATCATTCTGGCTGTAGGGCAGTGGTGCTAACCACCGTGCTGCCAGCTCACTCTGTTTGCTAACAGTAACTGTGTAGGTGGTAATTGCAGAGCTCTGATACCCAACCTGACAAGAAAGGGAGATCGGCTTTCATTGTGAATGTTTTTGGAACTACTCAATGAAATTTCAAGCATTTCTCAGAGACTAAATTAACACCACTTAACTTATGATTATGCATTTAAAAAAAAAAAAACATGGATTTTAATAGAGTGGTCACCGTGAGTCAAAAAATATTTACTAAATATTCATGATTATGATTAAACTTACTAAAATCCATGCCCTTAAAATTTGGTGCTCAATGGACTGTGCAATCTTTGATGGACACTCTCCTTCTGTTGCGACTATCTCATGGGATAATACAAAGACCTTATCGCTGTGGTGATCACTGATGAGGTAGGCTATGTAGCACTCAGCCTGAAAGACAGAATGACAGATTCAGCAATGGCATTTAAAGTTCAACATTCGCCAGACGATTCACCAGTTTTATTTTTTTATTTTATTTTTTTAATACTTGATAAAAAAAAGTTGATTTGCTAGATATGGGCATCTGGAGGTTGTGTGTATGAGGCTTTATACTTTGATGGGCAAAGCAAGGCAGGAACTCAGGTTACACTGTATTAAATTTGACAAGAAAATCTATAATTTATATAGAAGAAAGTCACCATTTCATGAAATTTGTTAATTAGTGTGCCTAGGCTTAAAACTGTTCATGACAGGAACTGAACATACTGTTTGTGTGGTTTCTACTAGTTTTTGAAACGTATGAAATCATGCTTATGATTCACTTTATCACAGAAAGATGCAAAATTCATCTAAATAAAAAAAGAAGCTGCAAAGTATATGAAACACAAAATATTGTCCCACTGCTAAAATATTTGGCTATGACTGCACAGAAACATTTTAATGAGTTAGTTTCTGAGAGGCCAGTTTGGCATCTCAAAAGCGACTAACAAAGGGGCCCTAAAATCTATATTCACTTGATTTAATAGTCCTCTACAGTCAGCTCCTGCCGAGCTCTTATTTCGGATAACTACACCTGTACCACTTAGCCTTTTTTGTCAAAAAGCTGTGGAGACTTAAACATTGACTTCAACATTTTCTTTCCAGCATCCTTCAACAAGCAAATGCCTTTGTGTTCTGTTAAAAAAAAAAAAAGTAAAGCGTGCTTACCTCGTCTAAAATGGGAGAGCAATAATACAAATTGTGTTGGCAGTTTTCCAGTGGCTGCACTACACTGTGCTACGTCTTCAAGGATAGGTAAACCCTTTCAGAATGACTGTAGGCACCACATTGGGTGGCAAATATGCATGCTTACAGCTGAGGATGAACAAAAGAATGATCAAATCACATCTATATAATATTCTATCCTTTTTCCTTTCAGCTGCCTCGAAGCTCGTATGACTGAGTGAATCCAAGTAGAGTCATTCTTCTTTTGGTGCTTTCTCTAGCCGTCTCTGAGGACGGGTGATTCAAAGGTCACCTTTTTTTCAACTGCGGGTTGTTATTAGGAATTTGAAGAAAATGTATAAGGTGGGCTTATGCGATAGTTCATAGACCCAAAGCATTCCATTTTACAAGAAATAAGAAAATAATTCGATCTGTAACATATCAGTAAGGAGCAGCAGTAAATCTAAAGGGAAGGTTGTGGTCTGGTTTATTACAGAAAACTCCAGGGTAACTTGGAACACCTCTTCTTTATTCATATTTAATCAAAACAACAATATTTTTTGTCATCACTACCAAATTGCTAACCCAAGACAGGACTCTGGATGCTTGGTGTGAGAGTTTTATGAGATCATGTTTTGTAGACCCATTATCAACCTCAATCAAATGTAATTCTTAAATGTGGTGTTTTTTTAAAGATTCCTTTAAAAAAAAAAAGGAAATTGATTAGTTTTATGTACAGTACTGCACAAAATTCTTGAGTCATCCCTCATTTTGCTAGAAAAATGAGAAATAAATTCAGCAGTGTATTGAAACGTGCAAACATACATATAATTTGTACCAATCTAACAAGCTTGAAAAGTCAGTATCTGGTAGGAGCACCTTTATTCTTCATTACAGCCTGAACTCTCTTAGGCAGCTTTCTTATATTTTTTAACTAGTCTTCAGGAATAGTTCTCCAGGCCATTTAAATCTTTCTTTGAATGTTGGCTGCCTTTTGTTCTGTTCTCTGTCAAGATGATCCCACACTGCTTCAATAATGTTAAGGCCCGGGCTCTGAGGAGGCCAATCCATGACTGTGTGCTTTTCTATCCAGGTTTTACTACATTGGTGGTGTGTTTGGGATCATTTTCATGCTGAAAAATGAAGCTGAAAAATAAAGCTGTTGTCAATCGGACGCTTTTCTTACCATTTCAGTGAACAGTAGATGAATTGACTGAAGGGCCAGATGCATCTCTCATAGGTCGTGTGTCAGTTCTTTGCTGGATGTTGGATCATATACTGTTTTTTAGGCCTGTGGCTTCTTCTTTTTTCCTCCATTGGCCCAGTTTGCTGAACTCTTTTAAGGACACACTGCACACCATGCTGAGATGTGCCAAGTTTTCAGTTAAAAGCACTTTAAGAATCACCTTGTTGGCACAAAAATATTATTTTATGTCTGTCAAACTGTGTTATCTCTGCCATTTTGGTGGATTCACCCAAAGAAATTGGAACAAATTATGTGTTTTTGCAACAGGCTTTAAGTAGCAAAGTGCCTAAAGATACAATTTAAAAAGGGTTCTTTGGTAAGTTGTACGTTATGTATAGGCGCAACACTGGTTCATCCCTTGAACTGGGTGCTTGAATGCTTGAATGACTCATAGGTCAGTGTTAAGTGGCTTAACAGTGGCTTAGACTTTTGTAAAGTACTGTCAGTCTGCCTCTACCCTTTCTATAGATAGATTTTGTCATCCAGGCAAGATGCAGCTACAGAAATTTACAGGGATGTAGCTGAGATCAAATTACAGGTTGAGTCAGAAGATAGGCCCTGCATCCTTATATGAGGACATTACATTTTGGCTTTGCTGCACCTTATACTTCATTCTGGTCAATAGTGTTTCATACTTTGGTAAGCCATGTTGACTTTGTTGTGTTATGATGTGAAACTAACACATTGTCCCCAAGTACTGTAACAAAATACAACTCCCTAATCACAAATATCTAGGAGAAATTTAAAAATGCATCACAAACAGGAGCTTTTCCCTGTACATTTGATTGCATGCTTGTGAACATATTAATGCCTGAAAGTGTAGTTGGAAAACTTTCAGCTGATTGTTGCTCCATAAGAGCTGCAGTTGTAGTTCTGCAGTCTTTTCAGCTAATGCTGTGGGCTTCCTTTGTACTGGAGATCCTCTGAAAGCTGGGCAGCAGCTGTGAGGCTGCTATTCTTAGCTTGTTTTTCCAATATCGAGCTTTGACCACCATTTTGTCTTGATTGAGGCAACAAAAAAATCTTTTTTACACAGGTAGGATGGGGTAAGACTTTGACATTGCAGTGGGTAGACCTTTTGAATGTTTCAATCAAAAATGCAGCCAAGGTATTTGACTCAAACTGCAGCCACATCAACCAATCAGAGGTTGGATCAATGAAGACTTCCTGCAGTGATGAAGTCAGCAGTTGGTGTTACACCAAAGCAGACTTGGGTTTAGCCACATTTTGCAGTATACTGCACTGAAGGGCAGAAACATGAGCTTTTATGCACTGACTGTGCTCTGCAGTTTGCTGATCTCAAAAAATGATTTCATACTCTCAAATGAGTCTACATTCCCTTCTTTCACTCACAGCTCCCACATTTTATCTACAAGCTTTGAAAGGTGTTGGTCTCCTACGTATGGAGATGCATGTCAGTGAGTCATGGAAGTCTTATAAGGAAAATGATAAACTTGCACTTGGCACGTTCATTACCATTTATCTCCAACAAGATTCTAATGTCATAGGCAAAAGTTTCACTCATTAAGAAAATATTTGTTTTAAGCTGGGGCAGTGCAAACATCTGTCTATCATGTCTAGACTAGATGGAAGAATTATATCATTTACTTGAGCCCTAGTAGACAGGAAGGTGATATGATTTGTTATTATTTTCATAGACATTTCCATAGACATCCTGTTTTTGTTTACCAAATTGATTGTGGCTCATTTAACCAGCCCCATTGGTAAATATTTAAAATTTTGCAATTCATCACCTTAAAGGTAACTATATAATGAATAGTAATATAGAAATTTTGGGGGGTAAAGAACATGTGAATAATATGGAGAGAAGAGAAACATCTTCAGTGGTGTAGACTCCACACGGAGAGACCAGGGCCAAGATGGAATCAAACCCAGACCTTCTAGATGTCATTGTAGCTGTGAGGTAGCAGTGCTAACCACTGCGCACTGTGCACTGTCTCATAATTTGGAGATTTAATGTAATTAAGTAAATGGACTCTAAATCTGTGAGACCTATAAACCTAGCAGGTTCTCATCTGTGAGTTGAGGAGCATTTTTATTAAAAACACCTGTCTAGATTTGTTTTCAGTCAACTAAGGCAAAAGGGACAAACTTATTCCAGTAGGACAAAGGCCCTTTCAATTGTGATTGGCAGTCATTACCCCTCCCTAAGTTATGCTGCAATAGGCCTAGGCTGCTGGGGGTTCCCATGATGCACTGAGTGTTTCTTTTTCATCTCTTTTCACTCTGTTTATACATCACTCTGCATTTAATCATTAGTTATTATTAATCTCTGGCTCTCTTCCACAGTGTGTCTTTTTTCCCGTCTCCCTCCTCTCACCCTCAACCAGTCACAGCAGACGGCTTCCCCTCTCTGAGCCTCTTTCTGCTAGGTGGTTCTTCCTGTTAAAAATTTGTTTTTCCTTCCCACTTTCACCAAGTGCTTGCCCATGGGGGTTGTCTGATTGTTGGGGTTTTCTCTGTATTATTGTAGGGTCTTTACCTTAAAATATAAGGCACCTTTAAGCAATTGTTGTTGTGATTTGGCGCTATATAAATAAAACTGAATTGTTTTGAATTGTTTTGAATTGAATTGAATTGAACTGAATTGAATTGAATTGAACTGAATTGAATTGAATTGAATTGAATTGAATTGAATTGAATTGAATTTATTGATTCTCCCAACAAGATGTCAGTAGTACTTCAGATTTGCCTCCACATATGAAGCTCAGTGCTTGATAATGGCAATGTAACACTGGAAATACTGTAGTTCCCTATTACTGACACTAGCTTAGCCCTGTATGTAGGTCTGAGCAGGCACACAACCCATCAGGAATGCCAGTGGAACAGGCAGTTTGAAAATTGGTATACATAAATTTTTTTAAACCAGTCCTTGTTCTCACAAATAATTTCCATATAATAATAATAATAGCTCAATAAAACATTTTTCATTATTCTCCTGACCCAAATGTCATGGCCCAGGCAGGCCTGGTTTCTCTCTCCGTCTCCTATCCGTCCCTCAGGTCTCAGGCAGTGTGCTGTCATCCCGGCCCATGGGCAGAGCCTGTTTGATTTGCTACAACTTTCCCCAATTCTGAGCTGGACAACCCTCCAAGACTGATTTAACAGATTTTCCACTTACCTGCACTTACCTGCCAGCCCACTGTCCATCATTCTGCCTATTGGAAACATCCAGCCTACTCACCCCTTCTGCTGCCTGACAATGAGAAGTAAGCTCAGAACCCTCCTATGAAATTAAAACTCGAATTCCATATCTTTTCTCCAGCTAAACACTAACCTGTCTTCTCTTCCGGCAGAAGAGACAACAGGTTAGAAAACTACTCACCTGTTATCACTTATTTGCTTCAAGCTTGCACCCTTTTGAGTCTCTGTGCAAGTCATATAAAACCTTTAAACTGATTCCAAAAAAAGCTTTATGACACCAAACAGTACACAAGTGATCAATTAAGTCAAGTTACTAGACCTCAGAGTTCACTGACATTAATGTACAAACTCATCATTTGTATGTGTTCTGGTATGTAAACAAGCATTTTTGCATATGTAAAGTATGCAAAACATCATCAGGGTTTTTCATAGTTGAAAGTGTTGAAAGTGAGTCAATCTTCTGAGGTGATACATTTTTCTTGGTTTGGCTGCCAGTTTGACAGAACAGTAGATGACACACTATGGCAATGACTGCCGGATGAGTTGGGATAGTTGAGTCCAAGCCTAGCTTTTTATGGAGAGTTTGAATTCTACTACCTTGCAGACAGGAGCAACAACAAAGCACAACAGGGATTATACCACTCTAAAACTCTTCTTCTCTGCCTCTTTGTGTATCTCTCACACTTAGTTTCTGTCTTTTTTCAGTCTTGTTTTTTTTTCTGCCTTGGTATCTTTTTCTGTTTTGCGCAGTCTTTCTTCCTCTGTTGCGATTTCTCCCTGTCTTTCTCTGATTAATAAAAGCAGCAGAATAAAGGATTTATACTCAAAAGGGATTCATTCAGGGTGCCAAGAAAATAGAAATGGCCTGTGTTAATCACCACATGCACATTTGCAACCACACACACGCATGCGCAATTTCCAAAGCACCCACACAGAGGCGCATACTCCATATATCATTATCACGGGGTTCCAGGCTGCAGATAATCCAGTAACAGTTGACATTTAGCAGCCTGTTGTTCGCACAAACACATTCGGTAGAAGCTCCGATTAACACTGGGCATTAACATGTTTTATGAAGGCAAGATTAACACCAACTAACAGGAAATACATGCCCTCAAAAGCTGCAACAAGAGCGCAAGACAGAACAAAACAATGTCTTTCTTTCTTTGCTTTATGTAATTTTAAAGATATTTTTGCTCTGTGTAATTGAGACAGAGAGCTGTGAAAAAATAAAGACGTGGTCAGAAAGGTGAAAAGGCTAATAAAGTGATGACTCACAAATCGATGGTTGCACTTGAACAGATGAAGTCAGTACTAACAAGTAAGCATGATGACTGTACATTTGGGCTTGCAAGTGGGTCAAGAGAAAATTTAATTCATATGATCAAAGCACATCACTACTGGGGCATTGTTCATGAAGGTCAGGTTATAAAATCAAAAAACGATGGTGTTGAGGATTTAAATGGCAAAGATTAATTGATATGAAGGGTAAAAGAGAATAAACGTAGCGTTATATGGGGGAAAAAAATCCTCAAATGGATTATAGATGACTCAATATGTATCGTAAATGTTATCAAGAATGCATTCATGGAGCACCTCGGAGTTGAGGTGGTGCCCTTTAAATGTGCTCTTATTCACAATAATTTTGTTATTTGTCAAATTGTTACTATCAAGTTATCAAGATTCATCTCTGGTATTATCTAGTAATAAAAAAAGAAAAGATACACAAAATAGCTTTCAACACTATCCAGGCTTCCTGAAGGTTCTATGAATGCGGGTGTTACCAAAATGATTCACCTATAGATGGGGCAGAACTCCTCACCTAATGTAAAAAAAAATTGCTAACATGTACAAAGGTAGTGGCCCACCTACACATTACACCTAAAGAAACAAATCAAATAATAGCAGAAGTAGTCGAGGGCTGAAATGAAAAACGTACAGTGAAGGGTGCCGTCACTTAATGGTGATTCTTTAGTACTTAAAACACTATATAAGTGATTTAAATTTGACAGAATTCCACTTTATCTCATTTGCCATTAATTTCAGTTGAGTTTTTTGTTTTTTTTTCTCAAGATCCCAGAACTCCGGCCTCATTAAGTGTGTTTCTTCCTGCGTTTCCGTGTGCTTGTGTGCCAGTACAACAGCTTGAGGGCAGATTTATCTGCCAACAAAAATAGATGAGTTCAGTGAACTAATTACACAGCTGTAATGTACTCATCAATATTTAGGGGCAATCATAGTCTAAACAGGTAGTGATTATGCAAGAGAAGAGAAGAGAAGATCTCTAATGTTTCAAGCAAACCTTATGTATAGTATACACGTGGAGTATAACGTGCCCCTGGAGAGAGCACATTGAGTGGGACGTTAAAGCGGCTTCTCAGGACTCTTAAAATAAAAAGCAATTGTTTATGAAGTTTGACAAAAGTCTAAATTATGTTTGAATAGCCTCTCAAAGCAAGTAATCCAAGCACTGACTGAAGAATCCAGTTTATTTCAATGTGCATAAACTAGTTTCATTTTTGATAGATTGTAGATAGAGTCAAGCACATTGTGCAAATAACATCAGAAGGGGGGAAAGGAGTTCTCGTATTTCCCTGTTTTGTCTTAATCTCTCTCCACGATTACTTTTCTAGTTTCTTTTTTTTTTTTTCTTTTTTTTTTGCCTCACATATGGTGTATTGTCTCAGAATCTCTTCCATATCATCTCCTTATTTTTTACATTATCCGCCTTGACGCCATGAAAAGAACACTGGCACAAAGCCTCATTTTTACTCAAAAATATCCCCGGAGAGGAAAGCAAGGAAAGCAGTTGGAATATTTTAGAAAAAGTACAAAGAAAACCAGAAAGACAGCATGAAAGAGAGCAACATAATCATGCATGTAATTACCCTGTTGATTTCTCTGACAGACACTGAAATCAAGATTTAAAGAGGAAGAAAGAGAGAGATTGAGATAGAAAGAGACATTACTATACCGTCCTGTGTTCTGCTACTATTATTGCCACTACAGGATCCTCCATGCTCTGATTAGTCCAACACATCCTGGCACAAAAGGTGCACAGACACACACACACACACATGCACATGCTCCTGGGAACACACAACCCATATTCAATCATACACGTACCCCTTCACGGTCATTTTCACCCACACCTGAATGGATGCACCCAAACCCTCCCACACACACTCTAATTCTCTGGTTTGTCATAGCACTTTTGAGCTCAATAATATATAGCAGAAAAAAAGGCAATTAGGGTGGAGGACAGTCAAAATGAGGGGAAATTAAACACAAAAGACAGAAATGCAAATTTTGCTATCAAAAACAGACGGATGGAGGGAGATTGCAGAGGAGCAAAATCCTAAAAGGATTTATTTTAATCAAATACAAATTGTTTTTCTTATGTACAGAAGGAGCATTCACTATGCTGAATGTGATATAGCCTATGCTTCCTTCTTAATTTTGATCCTCTGTCTCATTCTGCACCGTGCGTTATTAAAGGAAATGGATTTCATTCCTGCTCAACTGCTACACCAGATTGTGGAAGGACCTTCTGTCACAATTTAAGCGGTATATTCTGAGTGACAGAATATGTGCCATTTTGATGCAGCGTTATTAAATTCCCACTTTTGTTTTGCTTTGTTTAGGCTGTTTCCTGGTTTGATGGTTTCCTTTAGTTCTTTTCATGTTTGTGTTTCTTCTACTTTCAAAGAAGAAATTCTGAATACTTGCTGGTTGTTTTGAATTTCACTATGTAATAATAATGTGAAAAGATTAAGAAGCCATAGCCAAGAGATGGCATTAAGACAGATGGCATTAAAACAGAAAGAGACAGGAGGTAATCTTCCCATCTGTATACCTCTAAAGTATAGTTTTTGCTTGTTTGTTTTGTTGTTTTTGTAACATATTTTTATAAATCTATAAAAGGATATATGGTGTTAACTGGATGACCTGTATAGATGGACTTTTACTGCACTGACCCTGGCCACATCAATTAAACTTACAGTTTCTGAAACATTTTGCTGAAATCTTATGACAGGGACACTGAATCTGAATGCTATTTTAGGATTTTTTTCCCCCTTGTTGCAAGCTCTTCTGCAAAAGTATCCAAGGGGGTATCTGCCTGAAAACCCTTTGAGATAAAAGAAGTGGCATGGAGCTTTGATTGTTGATGCACACAATAGGCACTCCCAGTCATAACAGGTCATAATAAACAAGGTCGCTCCCCACATCTTGGGCATGCCAAGCCTGAAGGCGACCATTCTAGCAAGTTTATTAAATGTGCCATCTGTCACAGATATGCACACACATGCACAGGTGTGAGGATAGGCCTAATAATATAGCCTGGCCAGCAGCTTGCACAAATATACAAACAGAATTAAACTTTACATTAAATAAAATATATTTCATTTATATTTTTCATGCAGTTGTATGTAGGAGAGATGTGGTCTAGTAGGCTGCAATGTGTCAAATCAGTGGTACTTTCCAACAGCTGAAAAGCATCATATGGTACTTAAATTGTAAAAAAAAAAAAAAAAGAAGAAGAATTTAAATGTGAATGACACTACAGTGCTGGACTTGAACACTATAGCACTATAGCTTTCGCTCAACTTGTTCGCAAGCATTTCCAGGCACTGTGCTAACTGGATTCAAAATCTCCTGATGAAATCATTTGCTTAGGAAGCAAATGAAGTTACATTTCGAACACTCTAATTTAACTCTGTCGTGAACGTTCATCAATAAAACATGCAGCTCAGTTTATGTGAGTAATTAAATTGTATGTGTCATAGAAAGTAATTCCCCCTGCACCCCATGGTCATAGTGCAAATAAACCAATGCAATCATTTTGAATTTACCTGCCAATGTGACAATTGCAAAATCTAAATACATCCATGTGGCTGAATTCATTACATTTCAAACTTTATCACTATTCTGATTCCCTTTTTTTATTTTCATCAGCTTCAAGACAAGTGAGCATGTACATCTGTGTTGAAAGGTAAAATAAGGCAAAATGTGATGATTGCAGTGCTCTCTACATCTTCATATCAAATGTAACCTTGACATTTCAATCTGAATGTTAATTTTAACTGCTAGAGGGAAGTTTGGAACCACATGCTCCTATTCTGCTTAGTGTCAAACAGAGCAGGTATGTTCTGTACAGTGAGATTTCAAGATGTCATTTAAAGACAGTTTTTTCTCCTATGGGACACAATGAATTTCAACCTTGGCCTTAGGCAAGATGCATACAAGGACTTTCCTGTTATCAAATACAGTTTTTACGTGGTCACTACCATGTCAGCAAGTACGGCTGCGATCAATGCAGTGACCAGCTGCTAACTAGCAAGCTAGGAATGGCAGAGATGGCAAAAAAGAAAGCGGGACATACGCAGCTAATTTTCAAAGTGTGTAAGTCGCTTGGACTTAGTCAAGTCACACATCTTATCCAATGGTTTCCCTCTGTGTTCATATGGTTCATCAGTTTCAGGTGACAGAAGCAACACAACCGAGTATGTCAGACAGAGGTAGAGTAGCAAGGACAGGGTCACAGCATACTGTAGGGTGAAGTTGGTGAAGGACAACCTTTAGTTGTAATAGTCCAGAGGTTCTCAAAGTTTTCAAGCCAAGTCCCACCTCAGAAAATATGTCTTTCTAAGTGGCATTTTAATTACGAATGAAGATTAAACCAGGACTAAAAAAAGTACTAAATGGACTGAACAAAGACTAAATCTATGAATAAAATAGAACTAAACCGTGGCTAAACCAGGACTAAATCCAGGGCTAAACTAGAACAAAATCCAGAACTAAACCAAGACTAGTCTGTATGTGAATACTGTGAACATTTGAGGAAAAGTATAGGTATAATGGAAAGGGAATATAAAGCAGTATAATAAAATTCTTACATCTTTTTTAAAAGCCTAAAATATACCGAAATGAGGATTATTTCAGGCCTCAACCAAGGAATTAAAAATGAAGATTAACCCAGAAAAAAAGCACTACTAATGGACTAAATAAACAAGAACTAAACCAGGACTAAATACAGGTCTAAACAAGAAATAAATCCAGATTTTGTCCTAATACAGGACAAAATCCAGGATTAATCTAGGACTAAACTACAACTAAACCAGAGCTAACTACAGGACTAAAATAGGATAAAAAGACTAAATCTAGGAATAAACTAGAACTAAACCATGTCTAAACCAAAACAAAATCCGGGACTAAACTAGAACAAAATCCAGAACTAAACCAAGACTAGTGTGCTTGTGAATACTGTGAATATTGCAGTAGTTTAGATATAGTCTTAAATTAATAGTATAAAAGTATAGATATAATGGAAAGGAACTATAAGGCAGAGTAATAAACTTTGTACATCTTTATTTCCAACCTCCTTGTCTGTCATTGCTTTCATTTAACATTACAGAAGTCAATATGCGTGTTATGAATTGAAGAAATACATTTACACAATTCTCCTTGACCAGAACACTTTCTGTGCTTTGGCAGAACCCTGTCACTACCTCCTCACCCTCCCCTCTGCAAATCTGGAAGTCTGGACTGAGATGACGGATACTATTGGTGGAGCATAGCCAGTGGCGGATCTAGGATTTTTCTGAGTAAGGGGCCATCAAGGGGCCACAGTATTCATAGAGGGGCCAAGTATTTGTGGTGATATACGGACCAATAAAAATTAAAGCCATTACATTACAGTTAGGGTAAATCTTATCACCATGAAGTGTAAGAATTCAGTGAACTTATGTGCCATTTCACTAAATAACAATATCAGACATTTCATACATTACAGCATTAACTGTTGTTGCACTCCCTAAATGATTTCTGACCTGATGAAATGGGGTTGAAGGTGCCCTGCTCTTGACCAGCCTCTGGTCTACTGTGTTCTGCTGCTCTCTCCCTCCTCTCACCCTGCTCATTTTCAGCTGGCAGACTCACTGTTTTGCTCAAAAACTGTTGAATCCCCACCTGAGACTGACCCTTTCTTTTCATATTCTTCTCTAGTACTGCCAAACATTATAGTTAATGTAAACACACAAATGCAAATTACAAAGAAGTACATGAATTAATATTACATGAATTAGTGAAATGCTAACACTCATGTCCAAACACAAGTAGGGCCTCAGTTAACATTACTCTTAACTAACTTTGCTTCTTAATTTAATGTTTGTCAGACTTACGCTGTGTGACAGCTGTGAGTAAAAAGGGATTTATGACTTATCATTACCAACAAACTCCTCAAAATGTAGACTGGCATTGGTTGTGGGTTAAAAAAAACTTTCTCCGCAAGATCGTTCAAATCTTCTTTTTCTTCTGTAAGCTTTATTCAGGCTGAGCATTCCTATTTGGCTCATTAGCGCTACTGGTGTTTCGGCATGGAATTGCATCCACCTATAACTTGATCCTCGCTCTCGGACAAAGGACAGATGAGTGACAGGACAGGGGCACTTCAGGGGGCCAATCAGATTTCAGATGGGGCCAAGGCCCCTGTGGCCCCGCCCCTAGAACCGCCCCTGAACATAGCTAAGCGAAATATGTTGGAAAACAACAACAAAATAATGTTGACTTGAAGGGGTTGGCACTGAGTTCATGGTTCATTACCAGTGTTAATACCAAACCTGTCTACCTTATTGTACCATTTGCCAAATTTTATTTTATGTTAGCAGGAACATCATCTTGAATATACCACGGTTTGATAATATTTGATTTAAAATTACATTCAGATAAGTGGTGGACACCAAGAGGGAAAAGAAAGTGCTCATATGGCAAGATCTGCATGTTCAGTTGATCAGTTTTCAAGCTTGATCAGAAAGCTGTCTGGCTGCTGCTTGAAGACTGACTGGATTGCCAAGTATGTAGCGCTGCCAGCCTTGGATGTCTGCCTTTTGAGTTTTTCTCCTCTGCAGCAGCTCTTCGTCTACAACAGTATCGGGTGTGGATTGTTTGTTTATTGATGTATTTTTTTACTTGTCTAATAATGCATGAGACATTATTATTTATGCATTATAACCATCTTTGCCAAACAAACTATTTAGATCCTAATATGTGGAAATTTTCTTGTTTGAATGTCATTATTAGGTCTATGAATACTATTCCAGGAAGCCAAATGAAAACGAGTGTCCACTGTGCATGTATAAGACATGTCGCAGATCCCTCAGGAGGTTGTTCACAGAGAGAAATGATTACACAGACCAAGAGAGTGTTTGCTTTTTTTTTTTTTTTTTTAAATAATTCTTAGCCAATTGCTTGTTTTGGATTTTTTGTTTGTTTGTTTGTTTGTTTGTTTGTTTGGTATATCTGTGTAAATAACTGGATTTTGTTTTTTGTTTTTCTTTTGTTTTTTTGTTTTTTTTTAGCTTTTTTTTTAGAAAAAAGAAAACTCTGTTACATAGCGTCTGACGTCTTGAAGAAGCAAAGTGAATAAGGCATAAATGCCAGAGTTAAAACACATGCACCACAATTCAATACAACTTTTCTTGTACATGTCAAGTTTGGCCTGGTGGCAATAAAGCACAAAAAGCTTGAGTGGATTGACCAACTGAAATGTTTTAAACAACTGACAAGGTTTGGAAAGATTGCAAAAACAGAGACTGAGGCTCAGCAATGTCAGAACTTGCTTTGAGTTATGGTGATATAGCAACATTAAATGCAGCTAACAATGGTGCAGTTTTGCTTTTTGCTAATATGCAGTAACTTAAAGCTGTATGTATGGGACTTCTATATGTGAATGAATGCCCATTATATTCAAGCCCTATTGTGTCGACAAAATTATTCGATTTTAGTTCAGTTGTTCAGTCTGTGGTGCTGTGCCTGTCTATTTTTACAGATCTATACAGATGTTTTCATGTTTCTTAAGGACATGGCTTTCAGATAAGGGCAGCACGCTGGCACAGTGGTTCTTCCCATGTCTGCATGGGTTGTCTCTAGTTACTCTGGCTTCCTCCCACAGTCCAAAGACGTGCAGCTGGTGGAGTTAGGGTTATTTGGTGATTCTAAATTGCCCACAAGGGGAATAGTTGTCTGAGAGAGCCCTGCGTCAGACTGGTGACCTGTCCAGGGTGTACCCTGCTTTTCCGCCTATGGCAGCTGGGGTAGGCTCCAGCCCCCTGGATGGATGACTTTCAGATACTGTACATCTGCTGTCAATAGGTTTTTAGGCCTGTCACTTCTTCTTGTCCTCTGCATACTGAACATTTGTGAAGGCTTGTAAAATCAGTTATAACATTTTCTTATTTGATTTTTGAGAAATACATTTTGTGTTGTTCAACATGAACATGTTTAATTTTGTTTGCCTAGGACGTGTAGTTACTCAGATATTCACATCTCAAATGATGTCAATAAATAAATCACCAACTCATCATTAGCCATCCTAAAAGCCCTGTGTCAGTCAGGCTGGTATTGTCCTCTGAAAAAAATAAATAAATCAGCCACTACTGCATTTTATGAATTTCTTCAAATTTTGCACAAATGTTCACTTGCATTGAAAGCAGAAATTATCAAATTTTAATGGTCAAAGATCAAAGGTTAGGGTCACTCTGAACTCTTAATATTGTGAATGCAACATCTCAGGAACACTAGAGGAAATTTGTTTTAATCAGGCACAAACATTAATTTCCACTCATTAGAGGTTGCTTGTCAAAGGTCAATAATTAAAGTTACCATGACTTCCCAAACTCAAGGATTCAGAGAAAAAAAAAAAACATCCTATTAGACATTTCACAAATATCTAATAGGATGATGGTGAAGTGATAATATTTTATATCCAAAAAAGTCAGCTTCACTGTGACGTGATAGTGTTGATGACACTAATCTTTGGTGCTAACTTATGAAATTTCTTCAAAGTGCTCAATCTTCACTTCAAATATGCTGAATACAAGCCAGGGCAGAAAGACATGGAGAACAAGCTGCTGCCCATGCAGAAGGTTTCTCCCCCGCCACACAGATGCATCGAAAGGAGCAGCAAAGAGCACAACAGTTTTTCACCAGTTATGTCAAAGAGGTGCCAGCACACCATTTAAAAACAATGTGTGGTTGCCTTTGGGACTCAGATTTTATTTTCTCTTTGCATTTACTCCCAAAGTGTTTACCTAATCAAAGATTGCCCACAAGATTGCTCTTGCAAGTCCTACCCACTTCCCCACTGCCAAACGGTCAAACATGGATGTTACCTGTAACTTGACTGGTTGTTGGCCCTATAATTCTGTTTTACATCATAATTACACAGGATTGCCTTCCGTTAGGTGTATTTTATTAAATAAAATATCTAATAAACAAGACAGTAATGTTGAGCCAGTGCAGCATTCAGTGGAGAACCTGTAATGCAGAATCATGGATTGGATTGGATTTTGAATTAACTTTAGTTCTGCAAGGATCACTGAAAATTCCTTCCTTTTCTTCCAGGAGTTAAATCCCTGGACCACAATCCAATCCTTGCCTATCGTATCCACTGCAAGGCTTTAGTCCTGTTCCAGAAGCCAATTATGGCTGAAGTAGCTGGTTTTGGAAGAAAGAAGCTTACTTTTTGGAAACTTTGAGAAGTTATGACTGACACATTGTTCTCAGGCCTCTTGTGGAAAAGTGGACACGCTGGGTAATACTGTCCTTCATGTTACATAAATATGTCAAAATAAACAGTGTGGCTGGTCAGTGATGCTTTTTGTCATGTCTCTGAAGTATTTTTACAGGGTTGATGTCAAATGCACTGCATTCCTTTGTTAAAACTTAGAACAGCTGGTCCCACAGCTGGTGAAGCTGTGAGACCAAAACCATTTTTTATCTTTGTGCAGGCAGCCTCAACTTGCCATTTGATGAACTGCAGTGTTTGCCAAATGTGGGTGTCCTTCTTTATGTGGAACTGCACAGCATTTTTATTTTGTCCCCCTGTCCCACATCTTGAGACAATGTCCCACATTTTCATTGGTTCTGCAGGACACACATTTTCCTAAAGTCCATCTTTTTTCCATGTAAAAGTTAAGTATGAAAATTTCAGACTCTTTTAGTATTGTTGATGTGTCCCACACAAACACAGTGTTTAATTTCATTCATTCATTTAATTTGTTGGGATCTGGGCATCCTACTCGCCTCTTGCTCGCATTCCTCCTTTCTGTTAATGGTGAGATTAATATTCAAGCAGGATTTAAGCAGGAAAGCTCTTTCAAATAAAAGTCTTCATCATAAGCCACCGTTTGAGTTTTCTTTCTTCTTATATCGATTTTTGTTTCTCTACCCACCTTGGATCAGATCTCTTCCCTATGCCAATCTCTTGAACTCCCTTGAACTACGATATGATGGAAGGTTTGACTGATTTTTTTTTTCTTTTTTTTTGCATCCAATGATGCCAAAAACATGTTATCTACACTGCTTTTATGAATCTATTTTTTTAACAAGTTTGAATCAACTATTTTCATAAGTGCTATAAATCTTGACCTCTACACGAACCTGGAAGACGTCACTTCCATCTCCACAAATAAGCCCGAGACCTTGCGATGACGTTATCATGACATAAACGAATCTCATCTGCCTTCTCTGCCTCTCCTGAGACTTGGGAATGCGCTGCCTTGCTAGACCACTTGTTTTTGCTTGACCTGAATCTTCTTTCACTCGAACGCTTCCCAACTAAGGCCTGACAGAAAAAAAAAAAGCTGTTAGTGACAAGAGTCCAGCATATTCAGCTCAGGCATTAGGAGTTAATGGCTCTCCACAGGCTATCAAAAACCGTCCTGCTAATTAAGTGCCATCATGATTGTGGTTATCTATCCATTCTGTCTACCCAGCTTTTTCCAATCTCACTCTGAATGTGTTTAAAGTGGTGACAGAAAGTAACTAAAGACATTTACTCAAGCACTTGGACTGACGTGGTTTCATTTTCTGCATTCATTTAATATATTTTACTCTGATAATCTTGTTGGCCTGTGGCCCCTTACAAAAAAAGCATGGGCTGCCTTATCAAATGCTTCACTTGTTAGCGTTTCCACCAAAGACATTTTTCCTCTAAATTCATCAGATGGTTTCCGTTTTTTTTCCAGTTTTATCTCTGTACACCACCACAGCACATTTTATATCAAGCATATGTGATTTAAGTGCAGACTTTCTGCTTTAATTCAAGCGGTTTAAGAAATTGAATGCATTAACTGTTTATTACAGTCATTTTTATTCACAGTCTCACATTTTCAGAGGCTCAAAAGTAATTCAATTAACTGACAGACAGTTCCATGGCCAGGTGAGGCCCATCCTTTCATTATCCCATGACAAATTAAACAGATAAAAGATGAGGATTTGAGGCCAGATCAGACATCAAAAGAGCCTGTACAGTACTGGAAAAGAAAATAATAATACAATTACTTGGACAGATGAAGTCAAGATGAACTTGTACCGGAATGATGGGAAGAGAGAAGTATGGAGAAGGAAAGGAACAGCTTGTGATCTGAATCACGCCACATTATCTGTCAAACATGGTGGAAGTAAAACATTACATGTGCCTGTATTGCCTCCAGCAGAACCAGGCCACTAGCATTTACTGATGATCAGATTGCTGACAGAAGCAGGATGAACTGTGAAGAGTGCAAGGCTATACTCTCTGCTCTGATTCAGGCAAATACTGCAAAGCTGATCAGACAGAGCTTCACGGTGCAAATGGATAATGGCCCAAAGCATACTGCAAAAGCAACCCAAGAGTTTCTCAAGGCAACAGAAATGAGATATTCTTCAATGATCAAGTCAGTCACCTGATCTCAACCTAGTAAAGTATGCTTTTCAGTTACTGGAAGACAAAACTGAATACAGAAAAACCCACAAACAAGCAGCAATTGACACCCCCACCCCATGACCCTGAAAAGGATAAGCAAGGGGAAATGAATGGATGATTAAATATTGGAACTGAACTTGACTTTTAAATGTTTCTACAACAAAAAAAAAACAACATCTTATAACTTGTTTAGAGGAAGTCCAGCCTCAGCACTGGGGAGAACTGATTAAAAGTCTAACAGGATAAAATTTGCAATCTCATTTCCAAGAAATGTGGGATGATGTGTGCAAAGTTAATAAACAGAATGAAGTAGCATTAGCATTTGATGTGCTATCTTTGTACTGTCCTTTGAAAAATGTACGCTCATTTAGAATTTAATGTCAAAAGTCTGAACCGGGCCATGTTTACCACTGTGTTGCATCATCTCTTCTGCTAGCAGCACTCTATAAGCATTTTTGAACTGAGGAGACAAGCTGCTATGGTTCTGAAAGCAAAATGCAGCCCCGGGATTTCCAAAAAGGTCTTCACATTTTGTTCCATCAGACTACAGTAGAGTAGAATTTTACTGTTCTGTGTCAGTCCATCTTGAATAAGTTCAGGGCCTATGAACACAGGAAATTTTCTGTATTTTAGTTTTGTTGTTTGTTTTTTTCTTTACACGGTAAAGTTTTGACTGTGACATTTCAAACAGTTACTATAAAATGAGGCATGTCTGCATGTGTGTTTGTGTATTGCTTCATGTAACAGCAGGAGGCACTGCTGCTCCTTAAATGACAAGGTGGTTTAAGGAGCAGGTTTATATATATATATATATATATATATATATATATATATATATATATATATATAACAAGATAATTTTGATAATCTGATAAAACCGTGCTTACAAGAAGGATCAGGCACCTTGTCCGAGGAATCATTTACAGGCCAGAGCAGACTGTGATATATTAAGATTAGAGCAGAGCTGCAAGGAGATTTAAAGACTTGTTGAAGGCAGATAGTCAGTGTGGGAAGAGCTTGTAAAGCAGTGTAAAATTTAATTAGAATGGTCTGGAAAGGGATTTTCATCACTTCATCTCACACAAGGCTTTAGAGAGTGGGGGGGGTAAATAAGTGAAAAGTGCATATTTTCTAAGTGCACTGCACATTTTTTATTATATTTACTATTAATAGTTTTGAAACTACACACGACCGCTCGCACAGTCAGGAGAAAAGATGGGACCTGAAGATGTCCCATCATGCTTCTCAAGAGTTCCTGCTGTTAACTGCTCTTGTGCAGATTGCAGATTATGGTCCTGCAAAAATTGGTGGAAGGCATCATTCATGAATAATGACAATATCTAGGATCTTCTTGTAAGCTGGAAAATAAGAACGCGCTGGATATCCAAGATTTTTTCATGCCTAATTTAATTCAACACCATCATGTTTCCCTGTATATGAAAAAAAAAAAAAAAAAGGTTTTGCATTATCTAGCAAGATAATTCAAAGCGGCTGTAACTTTGATATAACTTAACTCTAATTGTATTCTTATGCAGTATAAATCAGTAAAAAAAAAAAAAAAAAACCCAAAAAAACAATTGCAGGACATTTTCTGTTCCACCCTTGAACTAGAAAAGAATCCATGCAGGAAAAACTAACACATATATTTGTTACGTAGATGACACTTGTCCTGAGACAAAATGTAAATCTAGTTGTTGAAAAAGTGGATCCAAAATATTATTTTGGACAACAATAAATAAATAAATAAATAAATAATGTTTAATGCATGTAGAATATAACAATTAAAATGCTGAAAATCCACTTTTTGTTTTGGTTTTGTTGACATGTCTCTCATGTCTTTTTAACATCAACCTTTTTTAAAGTACAGTAATTAAGCAGTGCAAGTTGCTTAAGTTAATATGAATTAAGCCTTATATGAAAATTAATGTGTTTTCACTATGAGCATAGCACACAACAACTATATATTTCATAAAGTGTACTCGATGTTTGAGCTGGACAAATTTTAAAAAAAATGCTATGGTTTATTATGTCTTTCTTAAAGACATAACAGAGAATTAAAGAGTCAGTTTTTTTATTTTATTTTTTTTACAATGGAGTTTTTACAGTGTAATCAATTCTAAGGGCGTCCAAAGGATGAAATCTGCGTCCAAACAGAGTGAGGGGTCGGGGGCGTGATGGAAATCCATCGCTCACAGATTATTGTAAATTCCGACAGTCCTGAAATGCAGCATTACCCTTTCCGTCATCGGTATCCCAGAAGTCTCCTGACCAGGAAGTGATATGCCGGAGAGGTCTCTGCTTTGGGTTTGTTTAGACAATGATGGAAGAAGAAGAATTTGAATTTGCTGAAGATCTGGAGGCTATTTTGCATCTAACTCCAGAGGTGCAACTAGCCATTGAACAGGTAACCGCTTGACGTCGTAGCGTTTCTTTGTAAGCTGTTGTTGTAGGTCTGTGTTGGTGTGCTGACAGCTGTCGGCAGGTAGGCTCAGGCTGACCATCCTGCTTGCTTCCTGCACGGAAAAAAAAAGCTGGACTACGAAAGCTAGCTATTAAACACCAATCTGACCGTAATGTTAACCGTGTTTGATTCACAATATTCGTGTCATATAATTAAAATATGAACACTTTAACGTTACCTTTTACCTTCTGTTTTTGTTTGTTTAATGTTAGGGTATCATACCGTGAATGACTAGTTATCTGTCGGTTAGCCCATGTGAAATAGGTGTCTGCCGTGAGGTTCCGACCAAACGTTGTTTGTGTTTTGTGTGCAAGGTTTTCCCCAGCCAAGACCCGCTGGATAGAGCCGACTTCAATGCTGTTGAATACATCAACACGCTTTTCCCCACCGAGCAGGTACAGTGAAGTGCTACACAACTGTCTGCAGTCAGGCTTACACTGAAATGTACACTATATTGCCAGAAGTATTCACTCCCCCATCCACATCGTTGAATTCAGGTGTTCCAGTCGCTTCCATGGGCACAGGTGTATAAAACCTAGCACCTAGCCATGCAGACTGCTTATACAAACATTTGTGAAAGAGTGCTCTCAGGAGCTCAGTGATTCCCGCAGGATACCGTAAAAGAATGCCACCTGCGCAACAAGTCTAGTTGTGAAATGTCTTCGCTACTAAATATTCCACAGTCAACTGTTGACAGCAACTCAGCCACGAAGTGGTAAGCCACATAAAATCACAGACCAGGGTCAGCAGGTGCTGAGGCTCATAGTGCACAGAGGTCACCAGCTTTCTGTGGAGTCGATCGCTACAGACCGCCAAACTTCATGTGGCCTTCAGATTCACTCAAGAACAGAACCTCATGGAATGGGTTTCCACGACTGAGCAGCTGCATCCAAACTTACATTACCAAGCGCAATGCAAAGTGTCAGATGCAGTGGTGTAAACCTCGCCACCACTGGACCCTAGAGAAGTGGAGACATGGTCTCTGGAGTGAGCCAAGCCAACATCACTGTCTGACCTCACAAATGCACTTCTGGAAGAATGGTCAAAAATTCCCATAAACACACTCCTAAACCTTGTAGAAAAACTTCCCAGAAGAGTTGAAGTTGTTATAGCTGCAAAGGCAAAGGGTGGGCTGATGTCATATTAAACCCTATGGATTAAAAACAGGATGTCACTCAAGTTCATATGCGTGTGAAGGCAGATAAGCAAATACTTTTGGCAATGTAGTGTATATGTTTATGTCAATTATACAAATTGATGTGGCCCAGGCTCAGACTGACACAAATGAAGTGACAGTCTTTGGGAAGTGTTTTTCATGGTCATTTGCCACAGTGGGAAAAGCCCATATTCTCGCCATTCATATATAATATGGTCATCTCATAATAAGCCTTGAAATTTTATGCCACAGAATGAGGAGCAGTGTGTGAAAAGCTAAGCGCACCCTTTCTCCTTCCATATGAATCAAGAGGGTAAGTAGCAGCCAGGAGTTAGTAATCAAATGAACTTGTTAAACTGATCATCACAAAGTGTGAACACCACAATAAAAGCAGAAGGTTTGTTGGTCTGGAGCATTCTGATGGAAATGGCAAGGAGGAAAGACAGTGATCTTAGAGAAGCAATTGTCATTTCCAAACAATTTGAAGTCCGTCATTCTACAAAGAGAAAAATGAAAGTTAAAATACTCGAGACAGCTGCCAATCTTCCCAGGAGTGGATGTCCCAGTAAATTCACACCAAGGTCCGACCATGCAGTGCTCACAGAAACTGCAACAAACCCAAGAGTTGCACCTCAGTTAGGCCCGTTAAATGTCAAAGTTCATGACAGTACAATTAGAAGAAGACTGACCAAGTATGGATTGTTTGGTTGCCAGCAGAACGCCTCCTCTCTTTAAAAAGAACATGGCAGCACAGCTTAATGTTTGCAAACTTGCATGTGGATAAACCACAAGACTTCTGAAACAATGTCGTTTGGACAAACAAGACCAATAGGGCGTACTTAGTTTTTCACACACACTGCTTCTGCATTTTGGTTTAATTTTTGTGAAATAAATAATGAAATGCTACAACATGTCACGTGTTGTCCATCTCAGGTTGTATTAATTTTAAGACCTGGTGAGGACTAAATAATTTTCCAATATATCTCCACATCTGAAGGTACACGACCCAAGGTGGACACTTAATGCAAATGGAATGTGTTGGTGCACCACTGAAATTCCTAAATTGGTTAAATGCAAGATGAATGTCATGAAGAGCAGTTGACTACCTCAGCTGGCCTGGACTTTGGCTAATGCAGCATTGGTCCATGTGATAGCTTGATCAAGAAAGAAACCTGACTGCGAGGCTAAATGGAGGGCACTAGTTACTTTCTTTGTAGTTGAGATTGAAATATGGGCATTTGTAGTTAAATTAGTCAGATTTTCCTTCGTTCATAATAATTGGTCTTATTCCTCTTGGGTTTGGGCTAACTTAAATTTTTTTTTTTTTTTTTGGGCCAATAAAATTTGAGACATATCTATATCATAACATGTGTATCCTCTCGTTCCATAAGGGGTCACTATAACCCTATAGTTTGTTTCAAGAAGAGAGCATAGTTGTGCAGGCGTTTTCACCTTATTGTGTTGTTTGCATAATACTTAGGTTAAGGGTTATACCAGCCCTGGATATGAGGCATAGATATTCCAATTGTATCTGAAGCAAAGCTACCTCCTTGTTTAAGCACAAATCTGTGAAAAGCAGCAGCATTTATGTTCAGTGTTGGTTTGCTTTCTGTTAAATGTATGCAAATGGAAGAATAACAAAAATGGTATTAGTTTTACAACTTATAATAAAATACTAAGTTTTGGAATGTATAAGGTAAGGTCACATTATATTTCCCTGATTTCCTGTCTTTGTATTTCCATCAGTCCTTGGCTAACATTGATGATGTGGTAAACAAGATTCGCCTGAAGATTCGGTGAGTTAGTGTTAAACATTTAATAGTCATTTTTCTACTTGTTTGTATTTGGCTGTCAGTGTGAATCAATTGCCGTTTTGTGCCATGTTTGACAGGCGTCTGGATGACAACATCAGGACAGTTGTCAGAGGCCAGACCAATGTAGGCCAAGATGGCAGACAGGTAAGTTGACCCCTGGGTCATTAAGTAACATGTAAAAGTCCTCTTGATTATCTCTTTCAGATATAAAAAAACAAAAACAAATATAGGTTTTAAAAGAAGTCCTTGAATAATATTTTGTACTGACATTGTTGGTGTAGTTCAATCAATGTGAAAACACACATTGCGAAGACCTTGTACTCCCCAGTGAAGTACAGAGACAAAGAAAAGTAATCATGTTCATACATAACGTGCGTTCATCAGTTGTGGTGTTCAGGATTGCATCCTTCTCCAAGTTAGAATGGTGCCACTGGCTGCAACAAACCCAGAAGACAGTGTCCCTCCCCCTCTCCGTCTCTTTCGTCTCTCCATATTGCTTCCATGGAAAAGGACAATATGACTCAGATCCATTCCTGCAGCTTCTACTGCCCCTCTTTACGGAAAACACGTCTGTGAAATAGATTTCCGTATGTAAATACTTAGATTTCTTTAAAACTCAGGCTTTGAACTCTTTGCCTTTTTTGTGAGACCACGATCAAAAAGAACAGCACCTCCTGATTTAATCCAGGTCCTCACTCACTCAAAGAGTTGTGGCTTAAAGTGAATGTGACACCTGATGGGTGAGCCCTACGTGTTCTGACCAGTTGATGTGATTAGGTGTGCATTGTTGTCAGGTAGTCTGGCTCATTGGTCCTGTCTCTCCCAGTTAGCTACTGTTTGGTAGCGGAAACCCTTTAAATCCCCTCCAGACCAATAACATTAAACAGTCTCACACAATAATTTTAGTTTGTTTTTCCAACCCCACAGAGCCATTCCAACTTTTCCAGGGGGAAAATCCTTTCTGCAGATGGAAAGACGGAGGGGCGTTCATTTCAACTGAAACATACAGACAGCAATAGAGTAAAAATGTCAAGATCAGCAATTTAGTCATTTCTGCTATTGACTGAACTCCTTCTTTGCAGTCCTCCGGTTGAAACCCATGATAGTAACTTTTGTGATGGAGGATGGAGTGAGCAAATTAGGAAGAGAGAGAAAGTTGAAGTGCTCTGGGTATGACTTCCCTTGAGTTTTTTGTGTAGTTTCTTTAGAGTCAGACTGTCATGCTTGTTGGCTGAGAGTATGGATATGTGACTGTCTTAGTGGTCAGAGTCTGGTGACTATAAGATATTCAGTGTGTTGAATTAATTGCACATGCAGTGTTCATCCCTCAATACATTTTAAGAGTTGGCAATGTGATTAAGGCTTTGTTGTAGTACAAGGGATTAAACCAGAGCACAGCGCTGGTGGCTTTACCAGCCGCCAGCTTTGTTTTTAATATACCAGGTGTGATCAGAAATTTGTGGGAAAGGCCTACAGAAACCTTACCTCGTTTAAATTTGGCTGGTTGTGTTTTATGACTAAAAACTGTGGAGGCAAATTCCCCCCAGCGTTGATGGGGAAAAAAATGTCTATGTCGCACTTCTCACTCGTTACATTAACGTCAGGGTTGGGAATGTGGGCTCTTAAACTGAAAACTGCTGTTTGGTGTCTGGATTGTAGCCATAGACACAGCTCTCATGACCAGTGATGATCCTCGACACAATATTCGAGTCATTTGAAACACACGTTGATGTCTCCCCTCTGCACATGTTTGAGGACCATGGTGAAATTACAGAGTGCACAGGGCAAGTGGTCATATCAGGAATTGCTAGGAGAGATCTGTAAATAAGTGGTCCAGAGGTGCATGAGAGCAACCAAATTTCAATCAGGTCAGGTTTTTGATTTTGATGGGCCAGTTCCCAGAAATGTTGGAAATGATCATTTTAATCATTGTAAACCATTTAGCTTTTTTTTTTTTTTTAAATATCTGTGGGTCTTCAAAGGCCAATTTTCAACAACCATCTGTCTAGTGTTCCAGTGGCTGTTTACCATGTTAAAAGTCTACCTGATCATTAGAAAATCCTTTCCCAGTTCCTAGTGCCAAACTGAGCAAGAGGACACGAGAACATCAGAGTTTGTAGTTTGAAAAACAGCCACTTCAGAGATCCTCAGCTGGCAGCCTCATTAAATGGCATCCATAAGACCAAGAATCTGCTTGTTTGTGAAGGGAATGGAACAACTGTTTTATGAAATGTTTTTTTTTTTTAATTGCCTTTATTTCTTCAAACAGTAAGAACAACAGATGATGCTCAAGATACTCAACTTTTTTTGAGCTCCAGAAAGGTCGCAAGGCATTGAATGCCAGTCTAGCTTTACTGGTGCGGCTTCTAGCATCTTCTTCTGCACTGCCGTCTTTGCTGACCACACTCCCAAGAAAAAAATCATGAATTATCCCATCAGTTATTCCATTGACTTCAGTGCGTTTATCATTATTCCATGAGCGATTCTGACATTGGTTTTCATTTCCAGCATTTCTGATTAATTTCATGTAAAAACAAAAACAAATGTGGTTCCACTGGTACTGTATGTATTTGTCAACAAACAGAAACATCACTATTGACTAGTGCTTTGACGATTTGGCTTTTGGATCACGCTACAACAGACAGCACTGAAGCTAAACTGAGCATGGTGACTATAATAAATGGTGTGAAGTGGCATAAAAAACCAAACTGAGTTGTGATGGCATGAATGTTCCCATTAGCTAAAGAAATGATGGCAGTGTTCATATGTGGCTTATATGCATGACTGAAAATATTACAGATGCAATTACCTGACGTGCCGAAGATGAGGGTGATTTTTGGGAGCCTTTTTGCTAATCTGGCTGTGTGCATCCCACACTACACACAGAAATATTTTTATCTGCTAGGGTTTGCAAACCTGTGAGGTTCCTGCCACATACAGCTGTCTTTGCATCCTCTCGCCTGCCCGTTGGCATGGCAACATGGATTTTTTTTTTTGCATGCACACCTGCTCCACAATCATCTGAGAATAATGCCATGGCACTAATGAAGAGGTTATTTTGCATTTATTGCTTTTTTTTTTTTATTATAATGAAAATTAAGGATGTTGTTTTGGTTTATGGATGTTTCATTTGTGGAAGAACAAGACCAAAAATTTATCATTTTCTGCCTGCCATTCACAGTCCTGTTAACTGATTGCTATTCAGGCTTATGGGAAATTAGCACCAGCCTCCAAATAATGGTTAAAAAAAATTAAAAAGCAGCTGGTAGATTTAAAGCACAAAATAATGATTTACTGTTGAGTGGCTGGTGCACTGAAACAATAATCTGTCTGTGGCTGGTAGATGTTGTTGTTGTTGAGTCTTTGGATGGTGCATGTGCTTACTTGTTAATCCAAGTCCAAACCCAGTAAGGTGTGGAGGAAGGCTTGCTTAGGTGTGCGTGTGAGGGAAAACTGGTTGCTTGACCTTGCCGTGCTCTCCTGGCAGCAGTTATGCATGATGGCTGCAAACTTTAACTCGTATAATTTAGCAATTGAAAGAAAACTCTTGTTTTTAGAAACTTGTCAATGTGCATTTTACACTGCATCGTTTGAGCTTGATCATCATAGTAATAAGTTGTTGTGCACAGTGGTACGCACATTATAGCTCTGTCAGTTTCAGGTTGTCTTCCTATAGAGTTGCTTTAGATTGTTGTTTTAATGTTAATTCAAAATTGGCCGTTGAGCTTTTTTTTGTGGTTTCCATGCTTTCATCTTTAGTCTACTGCACTCCCTAAACTGTCTTTTGTCTCACTATTCTGAGTCTATATCCCAATTATATTCATTATAACTCATTAAATGTGACTATTGTAAAATCCTAAAGCATATTGTGTCAAAACTATGCCAAGAAATGAGTATAAAGTTCTCAAGAAAAACAGTAGAAGCAGCATAGTAGCCGGCCACTCTTAAATACATTACAGTGCATAAAAAAATGCTGCCTTTGATATTATTTTCTGTCAGACTTGGCTATAGCAAACCTTTTTAACATGAGTGGTGATTTCCTGAGCTTTTCTCCTCTGTCTAAATTGTCTCCCTGAAATGTACAGGAAAGCTGTTCAGGCAGGGTTTCAGCTGTTGATCAGATTTATTGTGTTTGGCACAAAACTCAGAAGTAACATTAAGTATGCCCTTTACTTTAGAAAGCTACTCCGAGTCTGCCAGAGGGAGAAGTAAAATGCATCCCAACTGTGTTCAAACAATGAAACAAAGCTCTCTGCTTCTTGTCTAAACTCCATAATACAGCCTTATATGTGCCATGGAACATGTGCAGCTTATTGCATGTTAGGGATACACTGGTTTGGATGTGCGTGTTTGTGTGGAGCGCAGATAACATCTCTGGCATGGAGGCGCCTGCTGGGCAGTGGTCTCGCTCAGCTTTCCTCAAGGCTAAATACAGGAAATGAGTGCTAGGAAGCGAGCCAGATTGACTCAGCTGAGTCTGCATGAGCGACAAATTTCAGCTTGGGAAGTTTAAGCCTCTTGTGTGCACTTTGTTTGTTTAAGAACTCCTCCAGGGAACCTCTTTAAAGATTCAGTGGCACTTCTTCCTCCCAACCAACAGATCAAAGAGTGATCACTTAACCTCTCATTTTTTCCAATTAATTACGCCAGTTACATGAAAACCAAAAGGGTGGTATGAAGCATAAAAAGAAAGGAGGGTATGAGATAGAGGCAGATAACTAGATGCCGTTTTAGTTTAAGAACTTTCAGGTTAGAACGCCCTCTGTAGGGTTAAAGGCCAAATTAGGGTTTCCTGACTTTATGAACTGGTCATTTTGTGTCATCTTTACTTTTGCTGAATGTCTGCAGGAGACTGTCAGCAATCACAGCTCTTTGACACCAAACAGGAAGGAAAATGAATCCCCCGCTGTCAGTGCGAGCTGTATTTATGTGTCAGGGTGCGTGTTTGTTAACTCGATGTCTACTTGTTTCTTATAGGTGCTTTTAAAAGTGGTAAATTCCTTGCACAGCTGGTGCCAGCTGTTAGCATTCCCTGTGCTCAAAAGAGTCTGAGGACAGTCAAAGCTGAGTCTGCAGAGCCACCACAGCACTGGGCCAAATGAAGCCGGTTACCTTGGCATCAGATGTCTGGACTATCAAAGAACAGCTGCCATGTGTGATGATGGGGAAATATTAGAATGGCACCTCAGCTATCTGACAAGTTTCACTGTCTAATTTTATCTAATCTGCCCTGGCTTAATAGGCTGTTAAAGCTGCTAATGATGTATTTAGCCTTTATAGTGACAGCCTTTATGCAGTGCTTAGCCTTATGGCTTATATGTCAGCTTAGGATCTATCAATGTCAGCTATCTAGTTAACGTGTCAGTTCTACACATAATTAGTATGTATGACATTGCTCCATTCCAGAGCTGGGAATAAGCATTAGCAGGATCATTTTTCACCTGGACCAAAGCCACTGTTGAGACCACATTAATAAAAAAAAAAAAAACAACAAAAAAAACATTCCATGGAAATTTGACCCAGGCAGCCACGACCACAAATGGCAGACAGATATTCCAGCCAACACCTGCTTCTCACAGCAAAACATTAGAAGTCCAACTCACTTTTGAAAGTTTGATTTATCAGGAAGTTGATGATTTTATTCAGACTGACAGATTTTAATTGAATGTTTATTAAAGAATAAATCAGTTTTACCAACTGTTCCTGGCAGGCTTTCCGTTTTCTCTGCTAATGAATTTGAGTTGTTTATTTGTTGCTTTGGGGGAAGAAAGGTATCAGTGTGAAATAAAATCAAGGACATTTATTTAATTTATGATATATTACATACGAGAATAGAGTTTAAAGGGCACTTATTAGGTTGACTTGTTCACAATGAAGATGGAGACAGCATTACACCTCCTGAAGAAGAACCATTAAAGACTTTTTTTTCTTGTTGTTTTGTATTCTGCTCTAGTGGATGGCCAGCCAGCAAGTAGAAAAGTCTCTAGATGTTCACTTAGTCAAGCCTTAGCATGCAAATGTGTGAGTCTAACTGTTTTAGTGGTTTTTATATAGTAGCAGTCATCTTATCATGTTGCTCTGTTTATTTTGTGCAGGCTTTGGAGGAGGCCCAGATAGCCATCCAGCAGCTCTTTGGAAAAATCAAAGACATTAAGGACAAGGCTGAGAAGTCTGAACAAATGGTACACACAAGCACACACACACAAAGGTAGCTTTCTGAAGCTCGCTGGTGATTTGACCCTTGCAGGGGCGAGATACAGTCTGCATCCTCCTGTTACAACAGAGGACTGTGGGGCAAGTTATTTAAAATCCAGGTGATGTGCCTTAGTCATGGGAAGGCCAGTAGGATGAATGTTTACATAGGAGATGAGTTGGGATGATGAGGGGGAGTAGTGGCAAGCCGACTCTCCCTTAGGAGGCATCTAGGAAAAATAGTTTCTCAAAGCAGTGGGTGCGCTGTTGATCCAGCTCTGTCTCTTCTGTCATATTGCATCATGCGGTGCACCACTCTTAGATTCATTCTCCTTTTTGTGCTTCTTTCTTGTCTTACTTTGACCGCCTCCTTCTTTACATGTTGCTTTCTCTGCCCTTTCTCCTTGTGGGTTATTTGCCTATCCTGTCCGACTTGTTCCTGCACAGGTCAAAGAGATTACACGGGACATCAAGCAGTTGGATCATGCCAAGCGCCACCTCACTACTTCCATCACCACCCTGAACCACCTGCATATGCTGGCGGGGGGCGTCGACTCTTTAGAGTGGGTATAACAACAGAACTATTCAGAAAGTTCCCCAGCATGGTAATGAGTGATTTTAGTGTATCATCTGCACCCACGGTTCTTGTATAATGTAACCAACAAATCGTCAGCTACACAACAGTTTTATTTTACTTCAAAATTAAAAGTGGTGCAGAACAATTGTTGGAGCTAGGGGAAAACCTTCTACTGCATACGGCAACATGTGAAACATCATCTTTCACCTTCATTTCATATAGATAGAAACAGTAACTGCACATTGTTCTTATAGCTGTCTAAAGATACAGCCAGTGACATGCAGCTGGAATGATGCTAGCCTGATATGGATGCACATTTTTATAGAGGAGTTTGGTTTAACTACTTTAGAATATAGGTTTGGATTGATTTTTAACTTTTTTCCAAAAATACTTACACATGTTTTATGTTCCAGAGCCATGACCAGAAAGAGGCAGTATGGTGAGGTGGCCAACTTGCTGCAGGGAGTGGTCAACGTGCTCGAACATTTCCACAAGTATATGGGCATACCCCAGATCAGACAGCTTTCAGAGAGGTAACTTACACACACACACACACACACACAACTGCTTGTTAATGTGAATACCTAATCAGCCAATCACGTGACAGCTGTAATACTAATTTAATACTGCTATAATACTTGCTTTTCTTTCAATCCTTTTAAGTCACGTTTTATCTAAAATAAAACACAGTTTGGTGTATTTAGCTTATTTGTTGTGTATAACAAATATGTGTGTGTATAGCTTTGTGAGGGAGAAATAAAACTATTTTTTGTTAATGTATTTTCTACTTGACAGAATTTTGTATTTATAATTAACCTTATACTGGCCACTTCATTAAGAACAGTGGTTCAACTTCTTGTTAACACACATATCTAATCAGCCAATTGCATGGCAGCAACTCAGTGCTTTTTGGCCTGTCAGCTGTAGTTCAAACTGAACATCAAAATGGGGACAAAAGGTGATTTAAGTGACTTTTAATGTGGCATGAGTAGTTCAGAATCTACTGAGATTTTCCCACACGACCAGCTCTAGATGGTTTCGAAAGATAGAAAATATCCAGTGAGTGAGAGGTGTCTTGGTGAAAATGCATTGCTTGGGCTCATCCAAAATGAACAAAAGAAGATTTGATGGTACGGTCAGAAATTGACATAAAGAACAAGAAAGCATGGATCCATCCAGCCTGTGTCACCTGTTCAGGCTGCTGGTGGTGGTGTAATGATGTGGTGGGATATTTTCTTGGCACACTTTGAGCCCCTTAGTAATAACTGAGCATTATTTAAATGCCACAGCATAATGTTGCCAACCATGTCTACCCCTTTATGACCGCAGTGTACCCATCTTCTGAAGCCTGTTTCCAGCATAACGCCTCACAAAGCTCAGATAATTTTAAAGTGGTTTCTTGAACATGACGGTGAATTCACTGTACTCCACGGTCACCAGATGTGGGTCTAATCGAGCACCTTTGGGATGCAGTGGAATGGGATATTCGCATCATGGATGTATAGCTGACAAATCTGCAGCAACTGTGTGATGCTACCATGTCAATATGGACCAAAATCTCTGAGGAATGCTTCCAGTAACTTGCTGAATCTGTGCCACAAAGAATTTAGGAAATACTGAAAGTAAATGGGGGTCCAACTGGTACTAGCAAGATGTAACTAATGAAGTGGCCAGAAAAAAGTGTGTGCTTCCGTAAGTTTAATTCTGTCTCAGTTTTTTCATTTTCCTTTTCCCATGTTGTATATTTTCTGCATATTTGCTGTATTGCACCAGCTCTTAAGTCCATTTAGTGTTTTGCTCAAGTTCGTATGGACAATTTGATGAGAAGCATAACTCAAGATCTCATTTCTAGTAGCCACAGGGTGATTTTTTTCCTTACAGCTGAAATACAGTTGGAAAGTGGTTACACTAGTAGGTGAAGAATGTTGCTTATTACATCCTGTTTATGCAGATATTGCACACATACAGGGAAACACAGGAAGGAAATTCACTGAATAGGGTTGCATTATGCCAGAATTTCTTCCATTGTGAGAGAGAAGGAACACGCTATTTCTGAGGCTGTGTTTTCATCTCTGTGTATTCCTTTTGCGTATGTGTGCGGAAAATGCATTTTTCACACCGAGTCCTTGAGATTAATCATTCTTTCAATGTCACTCATCAGTCCCGTACCTCTAAAACGATTCTTCGTTTGATGGTGTTTGTTGAGTCAGTCGTGCCACTGTCTGAATGTTGCCTCACATAGATACATACACATAGATACATACACACACACACACACACACACACACACACACACACACACACACACACACACACACACGGTTCGTAGTTGTGCTGTTGTTGTCTCACAAAGCTCTTCCCAGATTTCCATTTTTACTAATATTTTCCAAGAACACCAGAATCAGTATGGGACATGTTAAGCAGTTTAATATTCAGGTTTAAAGCAGAGCTGATCCATAAAAACAAAAAAAAGATGACCTTCTGTTCTGTTTTGATTGAGGTGTGGTAGACAGTGTTCATACCAAATAACAGCTGCGTGGAAGAAGTGACTCTGCTGGAGAGAAGGATGATAGGAAAGGCACAGAGAGGAGGGAAGATATGAAGGCAGGGCTGACAGCTGGATGCTGGACAGTCAATAGAAAGTATCAAGACCTCTCCTAGAGAAACACGGGCTACACAGACTGTAGTCTATGAGGAATACAAATTAGCAAGCACACAACTACAGATGCAGACAAGAGAATACTACACAGACAAACTTTCTTGTTTTTAAAGCAAGGTTTCTTTAAAAATGTGAAATTAACTGGCTAATATGCACGTTATAGCTTTCTGTCAGGCTCTCTTTGACATTCCTCTGTTTAATTCACTGAGAAATTAACCTTTTTTGTTCAGACAGCACTTTGAACCGTGACTAAATGGAGCCAGTGTAGCTGTCACCTTTGAGCAAGTTTAACTTTGATTATTTTTTAATAAGCCTTTCTCACTTTATCGCTTAATGCTTTTCCCCCTGTCTGAGTCATACTGCTCAACTGTGGCCACATAGATGCCACAGAAATCACTGCGAGCTGCGGAGTTACTGTATAATTAGAATCTTATGCTCTGAAGCCAATCAGAAGAGCGAGAGATGTTGAGACATCCAAAAGCGATATTGCATCTCCACCCTCTCCTGTTTATTTGGAATGGCTGTCATGCCATTGGTGCTGTACTTAGTTAACCTAGCTTGGATGTTTTGTTTCTTTTTTTGAGTTTTCAAAGTATTTTACTGGTTACTGGTGATTTTTTTTTTTTTTTTTTTTTATATAATCATTCAAAAACACAGTTGACCCATTATCCGTGCCTATATTTAATTGTGAATAAAAGGCTGACAGCTGTAAAATGTTTTTCTCTTTGACTTTTTGGGCAAAAATGTAAATAAGGGTTCTATTAACTGGCTGTTAGTCATAAAAGTTCTCAGTCAGAGTAGCTGGTGAACCAAAATATTTCTGCCTCTGTACTTTGTTCTGTATTTTTGGAGGTTTACATTAAAATGCTCTAATTTCTGCAAGATGGACTGAGATAACAGTTAATTGCTTAGTGACCATTTTTGACCTCTCTAGAGTAAAGGCGGCACAGAGCGAACTGGGGACTCAGATCTTGGCAGATTTTGAAGAAGCCTTCCCCTCTCAGGGCTCGAAGGTAAATATCTCTTCTGGAAGTCTCCATTTTGAAGTACCCCCTTTCTTTATCTACCTCTCTTTAAAAAAAAAAAAAATAAATAAAAAAAAACATGTTTTGCATGTCCCAAACAATTTTCACAGAGACCAGGTGGACCCAGTAACGTGCTGAGAGATGCCTGCCTGGTGGCAAATGTGCTCGACCCACGCATCAAGCAAGAGATCATCAAAAAGTTTATTAGGCAGCACCTCTCAGAGTATCTGGTCCTCTTCCAGGAAAATCAAGATGTAAGCGCTAACTGTTTATTTACTCTACAGCTCCATAATAGAGGGAAGCTGAGTCAAATCTCATTTTAAAAAGAAATATCCATCCCTGTTTTATCAGGTTGCTTGGCTTGATAAAATTGACCGCCGCTACGCCTGGATCAAGCGGCAGTTGTTGGACTACGAAGAAAAATATGGGCGCATGTTTCCCGAAGAGTGGTGCATGACAGAGCGTATTGCCGTGGAGTTCTGCCACATCACCAGGTAAATATGCATATAACACATGATTTAAAACCCATCGAGAGGCATGTGTTGACACGAAAGTTAGGTTATGATTTATGGTGTGTATAATTGTCTAATTTATGCTGATTAGGGAATACTGTGTGTCTGTCCAGCTGAGGTGAATTTGAATTAAATTATCCAGGCAGAAATCGAGAAATTGCTTGTTAGGACTTTTGGGCTTTATGAAACGAACCCCGCTGTTATGGCGTGCCAGGCCTGACTCCTGGATCTGGTACAGCTTTCTGCGCAGTTGACGTAGGTGGCCTACATGAGCAGTGACCTAGTGGGAAACGCTGCTTAGTCTTCTACGTCTTCTCTACAGGAGAAAACGTAGAAGACCAAGTATGTAGGAACAGTGTGTTGCTACTGGGAATGAAAACCATCTGGTCAAAATTGCAGCAGTGTCAAACATTTTGGAATTTGAAATTATAGAAATTAGAGGTAACATGCTCAAATTGACACTACATCTGTGCTTTGTGTGTTTTCTATTACTCCCAAAGGGCAGAGCTAGCCAAAGTGATGCGAACGCGGGCTAAGGAGATTGAGGTGAAACTGCTTCTGTTTGCCATTCAGAGAACCACGAACTTTGAGGGCTTGCTGGCTAAACGCTTCACAGGATGCACTTTGACGGATGCTCCCGGAGTAAGAAAAGCAAACAATACATGGCTAACAATTCATGCCTGCTGAATGCGAGCCACCTTGGAGTTTTTAAGCTGAAAATATCCAAATAATGTTTAGGGAGAGGAAGTTTGATCATAATTGCGACATAAATGCACTCCTTCACTGACACGTTTCTTGCTATATGGAAGGTCATCTGAATACCGTCACATGGTAAACTGATTCAAAACATGTGCTCTCCAGCTGGAACTTAATGCTTGCTGAAATACTTCCAGTTAGGTTTTGTTGTAGTTTAAGCCAAATGGGAGGATGCTGATTAATCCCAGTGAGTCAAAACATATCTTTGATTTTTTTTTTTCTTGTTTATTTACATGAAACTGTTGATTTATAGCTTATTTTGCTCACACAGTGCTTTTGGTGGGTCACAGCCTAAAGAAATCTTTTAATCCAGGTCATTCTGCCATGTGGAGGTGGAAGTGATACACAGAATGGATGGATTATAAGGGGCGTAATTAGTTTTGCCATGGCCAAGTAGGCCAGGCTTGTTCAGAACTGATAATGTTTAGCCTAGACAGAGTCCCTCTTGTCTTCAGTTCAATTAACACCCATGCTGGTTTGGTAATTCAATCAGGGATTTGGTTGAGTGGAATTAATTATTGGAGGTGCAGCTTCATGAAAGCCTGGTCTGTGTTGACAAAAAGGTAATAAATCCCACATTTAATATTAAACAGCTTTTTATTTATATATATATATATATATATATATATATATATATATATATATATATATATATATATATATATATATATATATATATATATATATATATATATAACAAATTCTTTAGTGAAAATCAACCTCTTTCATGCGCTACTAACTGAGCACTACTGAAAATTTTCTATCTTTATTTTTATAGCAGAAGAGGCCAGAGAGCCCACTAGACCCAACTAACCCCTTTCTGGAGGATGACCCAGCAGAGGATGCGGGCACAGAAAAGGATGAAGATCTTGCTAAGGTGAGCTGACATGGATTAACGTCATCTGATATTTTTGGGCAACATAATGGTGCTGTCAGATATTGCTTCCTTTGTTGAATAATTTTCTTGAGGCAACATAAAAATGTCTTGTTACCTTTGCTCATTAATGATGCATTTTCTTTGCCTCTTTTAGCCAAAGAAGCCCAAAGCTCCAGACAACCCTTTCCATGGCATTGTCTCCAAGTGCTTCGAACCTCATCTATATGTCTACATAGAATCTCAAGACAAGTGAGCAACACACACTCATAGAAGCAGAGAAGATCAAATTGGGTCAGGGTACACAGACCCAGAATTGGGAGCAGGTTGCGCATAAAGCTGGCACATGCATGCTTTTTCCATTGCCCACTCATCAATCAGACCCCCACCCCTATTCTACTTCACTCCCTTTTCTGTCTTTCCATCCGTTGTTCCTCTATCCACTGTGGCATAAATGTTTCCCATTAGCTGCACAACCACAGACACTGAACGAAAGAGAGAGAGAGGGAGGTTGAATAAGTGCTGCCGCAGCAGATCTGCCTATTTTCTTTCCCACCTCTTTATTTTTTTTCTTTTTGGTAGCCTTTCTCCAGTCTCCCTTTATGTAATTTATGTTTCATTTTTGTTTCTCTTGATCATTATTTTATTTATTTATAACCCTCTTTCTCCGAATCCGTTTTTTTTTTTTTTTTTATTCTTACTGCCTATTTTTTTTCACCTCCCCTTTCACTTATTTTACCACCACACTTAAATTCTCACTCAGTCACTCCCCTCCCCCAGTGTTGGTGATGGCTCCTATAACAGTTCTGGGACTACGGTGCTTGTATGCAGCCCCTGGTTCTTGGCTCTTTGGAGCATTAAATAGTGTTTGTCTGTCCAAGGGGATGGGATTGACCTATTCTGCAGCTACAACCTCATTTTAGTTCTGTCCAAAGGCCTTACAGGCAAGGGCCAGATCAGCTTGTCCCCAGTGGGACATAGCAGAAGAGAACAGTGGCCTGCTTGTTTTGTCCTTGGCTTTAGTTCCTTGATTCAGCAGGATTGGGCCACACCAACTGGCTGTAGACTTGTTGACTGCAGCACTGATGATTTTGATGCTTGAACTATTTTCTCCTATTTATCCATCTGACTCTGTGTGCTTGTTATTTTGTCTATGAACTGATCTATTGGGTAAGAACACAATAATGTTAGTAATTGATTTAATTAATTTCACAAGGCCTTAATTCCATGCATGCATGTCTGCTTTTTTTTTTTTTTCTGCAGGAATCTGGGTGAACTGATTGACCGGTTTGTGGCTGATTTTCGGGCACAAGGCCCTCCCAAGGCTGGCACAGAGGAGGGCGGAGCAGTACTGCCCAGCTGTGCTGACCTCTTTGTCTATTACAAAAAGTGTATGGTGCAGTGCTCCCAACTGAGTACTGGAGAACCAATGATAGCTCTCACAACCATCTTCCAGAAATTCCTCAGAGAGTACGCCTGGAAGATCCTTTCCGGCAACCTGCCTAAGTAAGATTGTTTCAGGTTCGGTCATCTAAATTAAAAGTGATATGTCTAAAATGTCATTTGTAAACGTTACATTATCAGCTTTGCACTGAAGGTGGTTTCTATGGTTTTTCTTTGAGAATTTACAGATAAATAAAAAAGTACCAGCATGACATTGTTGTAAGATGCTGAATCTCCACAAAAAAAAAGAAAAACATTTGAAAAAAGGAGTAATTTTCAAAACTTTCCGTCATTGACAGATTTATTTAAGATGAACTTTTCCCCAAACACAGATGTCACGCTTGTATTCTGGTTCTGTGGCTGTTCTGGAGTCAAGTCTGAACCTAACATCGTCAGCCCTCGCTGTATTTGCTGAATGAGAATAAGAAGAAGAAGAAGAAGAAGAAACAGCCTTTATTGTCCCACAGAGGGGAAATTTGGGTGTAACAGCAGCCGCAGTTATTATAAATATAAATAAAGATATAATAATTCACACTATTAAGAAAAGAATATATATAAAAACAACAAACAATATTAACCTTAATACTACTAATAATAATAACACTATATACAATGTGCATGATGTGCCGGACTATTTACATGCTATTTACATACTATTTACAATAGCATGCTGTAAGCAATCTGGAGTTGGTTAAGTTGTGGCAAAACCCAAAATGCTACCAGCAAAAACATCTCTGGCTCACTGGCCACTTAAGAACTCATCACTAGCTTTGGTGTGTACACACAAACACAAAGGAGTATCCGTGCACTGTAATTACACACTTGAGCTTGGTGACTAATGCATACCACATTCTGAGTTGTGTACATTCGCTGTCATAGATGCACTTAGTATGTATACTGAAAGACACCCATGCAGTGTGGTGTGCTGTGAATTGGTTTTGAAAGAGGCCCTTGAAAGGAGCTTGAGCTATGTTGTGGGTTTAAACACATATTTATGTTTTGACATTTATTAATGACTGGGTTGCCTGAATGAACTCTCATTGGCCCAGTATTCTCTGCGTTCCCTGCCTTCTTTACCCGAGTTAGTTAGCAGACCTTTTTAGTTTTGGGTTTTTTTTTTTTTTTCTTCTCTTGTTTTCTGCTTGTATTAATCATGACCTCTGTGTTACTTTTTGTTCTATGTCATTCTTTCTACTGCTGATTTTCTGCCTCTCATTTTGTCAATCTCTGTCCAGATCCAGCACTAACAGCGGGGGTCTTACCATCAGCAGTCTGTTGAAGGAAAAAGAAGGCTCTGAAGCAGCAAAGTTCACTGTAGATGAGCTCTGCCTGATCTGTAGCATTCTGAGCACTGCAGAGTACTGTCTGGCTACCACACAGCAGGCATGTACAAATATCTGTTCAAGCAGCATTTGTGCATTTATGTCATGTCAGTTAGAGCTTTATGAGCAGAGACAATATCCTTGGGAACGTGCACGATGTCTGCCATGGTGACAGTTAACAGACTGACACGTTTGATCAGGAAAACGCTCATGATTAAAGCCTTAAAGGTTTCATCCATTCTGGCCCTTTTTTGTGTGTTTACGTGCACATTCATGTTTTGTTTTTTTGTTTGTTTTTTTTTGTCTCTGCGTTGCAGTTGGAAGAGAAACTGAAGGAGAAGGTAGACAAAGTCTTGGTGGAGAGAATTAATTTGACAGGGGAGATGGACACATTCAGCACGTACGTGACAACTGCAGGCCAGCTTTTATTTCTTTTAAAAAACAAGCCTACCTTCTGTTATGTGACGAGTGTGGTGATGTTCCCTTCGTGTTTTCACAGTGTGATCTCAAATAGTATCCAACTGCTTGTTCAGGATCTCGATGCTGCCTGCGATCCCGCTCTAACTGCTATGAGCAAGGTTGAAGACAGTCATGCGCTCACACATTCATCTTCTATAATAAATACGCTTGAAATCAAATGCATCGTTGTTTTGCGAATGTCTTTTTGCCAGCAATTGTTTTTTTTCTAGCTTTATTTCAGTGCATTTAAAGGAATTATCATATAAACCAATTGGAAAAGTATCTTAAACTTTTTATTTCTGCCCCTCTAGATGCCGTGGCAGAGCGTGGAGCATGTTGGTGACCAGAGTCCTTACGTTACATCCATTATCATGCACATTAAACAAAATGTGCCAATCATCAGGGACAATCTCGCCTCCACACGGAAATATTTCACACAGTTTTGCATCAAGTTCACAAAGTACAGTGTATAAACACACATTCATGCTTCTTTCTGTGAGCCCTATGTGAAAGTTCCTAAAGTTTGTCAATTCTTTCTATCCTCAGTTCTTTCATTCCCAAATTCATCAACCACCTGTTCAGATGTAAGCCTATCAGCATGGTGGGAGCTGAACAAGTAAGTTTCATTTAATGCAAAGGTGCATTACTGTTCTGATACATACATAATGAGGTCTATTCACTTTTTGTGTGTGTAGATTTGTCTCTGTACACCACCGCAGGGATATTAAAATAAAACAATCAAGATGTGACTTTCAGCTTGAATTCAAGGGGTTTAACAAAAGAAGTGCATTAACTATTTTGGACTTAGTTGTTTTTATTTGTCGTCCTCCCCAGTCAGAGGGCTGTAATTAGGGAGGCCTGTTCCTTCATCATTTCATGACAAATTAAGCAGACAAAAGATGTGGAGTTAAGTGTTGAACTTGTATTTGGTGGGGGGTTTTTTTGTTTTGTTTGAGAAAATGATATGCCTACCTCCTCGAGAAAACTGTCAAAGAAGTAGGCATATCATTGTTGAAGTCTACAACTGAAAGCCTCCTTCATGAATATACTCACAAAGGGTTTACAAGGTTAGAGTTTGATGGAAAACATCCAGTGAATGAACTTGTATCAGAATGATGAGAAAATAAAAGCATGGAGAAGAAGGAAAAACGGCTCGTGGTCCAAATCACAGCATATCATCTGTTAAACATGGTGGAGGCAGTGCAGTACTATTGTTAAACCCCTTGAGTTAAAGTCTGCTCTTCATTTGCATCACGATTGTTTGATTTAAAATCCACTGTGGTGGTGAGGCAAAACTACAAAACTGTCCAAAAGCTAACCTAACTGGATAATTATTCTTCAGTGACTGGTCTTCTATGACTGAGTTTAAGTCTTGTGTAAACTATCCATCCAGCTTCTCCTTGACACTCACTCCTTGAAGACAGTCTTGTTGGATCTGCCCTCCATAGGCTCCCAGGTGCTCCGCAAGGCACCTGCCAGCTACACCAAGATAGTGGTTAAAGGCATGACACGTGCAGAGATGATACTGAAGGTGAGGAGTGGGAGGGGGTATCGCTAATGTGATCTGGACTTCAGTGCAGCTGCTTTATTCAGGCACTTATTTCTTTGCAGCTTTCAAGTGAATATTTGTTCAAGTATGAAAAAGAGCCAAGTTAACCATCCTTAAATGTATGCTGGAAAATCACTCAACCTTACTTCTAAGCCCACTGGAGATTTATTTAAACAGTTTACCCTTCATGCATAAACTCAGAATGAGCTTGCATCTTTAACTGATGGATTTAAATGAGAACTCTGAATACTGTGTAGTTAAACTTAAACACAGTATCAATGATACTCAATTTTTATGGTTCAGCTAAGATTTTATTCTATTTAACTAAGGTTGCTAAATTCCAGCTGGCCATTTTTTTTACTACCAAAGCTTTATTTTCTGACCTTTAAAGGCTTGGCCAGTTAGATAGAGCCTTTTTATGTAAGTGGGTTTTTCCTTTATCCTTTATTTGCCGTTTACCAGATTTGATGTTGAAACCCGACAGATCCCGTTAAACACGAGCTTTTGTGCTGACACTAACATTTAGCCGAGAACAATCTGGCACGACCTGCAGCTAACTCCTTTTCCACCGAACTCAACAATAGACTGAACAAACATTTCTCCTGTGAGTGTTTGTGGTCGCAGGGCCGAGCCAGCTTTAAATGTTTGTCTTGAGTCACTTGAGCAGATTATCTGCTTGGAGTTTATTTTGGGCAGAACAGTCCTTTAATTGTCTCTTTAACCCCACTTACACTAACACTTTATGAGCATGTTTCCACAAAATAAACCATCTCACAGGAGGTAATGAAAGAATAGGAATGAAGCTAATGCACTGCTTTTTTTTTTTGCTTTTTTTTTTTAATGAAGGCTAAACAGGCCAACATGATACACACACTCAGTATGTGGTTGACTTTGAGCCAGTGGAAAGGTGTGAGTGAATAAATAAATAAATAACTAAATGCTTTCAACCATGTGTCTACTCAAGAAAACACACACCCACGCGTGCAGAGTACCATGCCGCATGTAGGACGTTGTTTTCTTGAGGAGTGCAGTCACTGGAATCAGCCCTTATGAGACTCTTGAGGACACTAGCATGTGGATGCCATAGATTAATCTCCACCCTAATTAACTATCCCACGAGGGTAGAAAACAGCACACACCCGCCTGTCCCTTGATTTCCCTTGGACTCCCAGGAGACCTTCTTTTCTTCCGAAAGATGGGCAGTCTTGATGTGTGGCTAAGTGTGGCCTGCTCTGGTCATGCTATGTTGGCCAGTAAGAGCGTGGATCTGTGGCTGATTGTATAAGAAATAGTTTAGATTGATGGCGCTTTTACACCCTAACTTAGATTCTGGCCCTCAGGCACACAAACTTTGTTTTGTCTTAGACAGTTACTGTCTTGCAAACCCTTCTAACTATTTCATAGTCGATTGTCTGTTCAGTCTGTTGTCTGCGGGGATACACTCCGTTCCACGTGGCCTCTGAAAAACCTGTCTTTGTCTGCCTGATAAATGCCCCGAATATACGTACGTACATTTCCACTCATCTGCCGCACATTAAGAAGGCTTTCACATTATAGAATTATGTTAATTCATTCACATCAGCCCACGACTGTCTGCTTTTTCTTTTCCTGAATTTGACTGCCAGTGGGCCCCTTTAGCTGGAATGTGATCTGCATGACTTGTGGAAAGCTCTCACAGACATAGCTGCAAACTTTGATTGATTTATATGCATTACCGTGACAACAGGAGACAGAATAATCATTCCGAAGGCTAGAAATCTGATACCGGGAGACGTGTCATAAGAAAAAAAAAAAAACCTTGATGCCAAACAAACTGCTGAAGAAATTTTCAGGTAAATTGCAAATACATTAAAAAGGAGTATTTTTACTGATATGATAGACTGAATGACAATAAAGATCTGTTCCTGTAACCATTTTTAGCTTTCCAAAGACAGTAAAAAAGAAGCTTTTGTACTATGGCAACATTTTACGCATTGTGTAACATCAAGGTTCCTTGTAGGTAATTGCTTCCACCTTGAGCTTGGAGTGAAGCCTCTGAAAGACAATCCCAGTGAAAGGAGGTCAATACAAGAATTCCTCTGCCTAACCTCAACGATAGTTTTAGATTACACTCGCTGTGATGCTGTGGCTTGAAATTAAAATCTGTCTTGCTGAGAAACTGCAATTCAGTGGGAGAGTTAAAGGAGCAATTTAAGTATTTAAAGCTTTGAGATTAAAGCAGATTTCTTGTATGTGTCAATTAATTAAGTGCAGCCTAAGTTCTTTGAACTGGAACAGCTTTGTTTTGCAAGCTTTCAGTTATACCCTGGAGAGCTTGTATAAAGTCCACAGGGGTAAATTAGAGTTTAAAATAGCTAATATTTAAATCTGCTGTTTTTAGAATTATCAGAATAAGATTTATTAACCAAATGAAAATTTATGTAGTAGGATGTTGAATTTTTTTTATTTTTTTTTTGGCTTATTTGATCTTATGGTTTCTTTAATGATCTTGCACTAATCAAAACCATGCCGTTTTGTTACAAGTAGATGTTACTATGACTTTAAGCAGCAGAATTTGACCCCTTTTTGCCGCCTGAGGAGAAGAACGAGCTGCATATGTGATGTGTGTATAGAGTTATGGTTAATGAGTTATCAAACACTTAACAGTCAGCACAGGAGGACCAACATAATGATTTACTTGGAGTTGTTGTTCTGACATGGTGATATGGCTAATGTACATCTAGCTCAGTCTTGTCTCAGACTCTGACACTTTAGCTGGTAAATGTTGTCTTCACCAGCTACAGGCTGGGGTGGTGGTGAGTGGGTGAAGTCTGAACCGAAATATTAAAGTTCTGTGTCATGAAGCCAAAACAATGAGCTGAAAGGTGCTAAAATACTGAGGGTAACTGCAGAGTCTTTAATAATTTGAACCCTTACCAGGATTTCACTGTTAGAATTTTAGGCAAGTTTTATGTAAATAAACTAATAAGATGCAGGCATTTTTTTAATGCCTTATATTAAACCCACCAAGAGGTCACTCAGTGCTGGCTGCTATGCAAGTAAACTCTTGGATTTAGTAACTTAGAGATTCTCCGTTAACACCAACCTCCATCAGATGTTTATTGCCGCTGCTTGTCAGGACTCCATCCTGGCTATTCCAAAACATTCATGTTATTCTTTTTCCAACAGTTCTGTTGATTTGCTCAACCCACCCTCTCCTAATGGCTGTTCATAAAGGTAGCAAAGCAGCTCTAAACAGTGATGCTCCCTCCACCATGTTTTGCCATTGGGACAAGGTTTTTTTTTTGTGTTATTATTCAGTGCCTTTTACAATTACGTTTGCACAGCATATATTTACAGTATTTTCTTACTCATCAAACCATTCTGAGACTCCCTGGGGCATTGTCATTCGGGAAAAGCCACTCCCACTGGGGGCAGAAGGGGTTTTCCTTTAATTTGTCACCTGTCTTTATTTGGGCTGTCTGTTTTGGGAGCCAGTACTTAGTTATGTTCAAATTGCACAGGAATTTTTTTGGTCTGTCTGAGACGGAATCTCCTGGCCGGTACAAAGCCTCTGAGACGTGGCTGTTTTCCACACCCAGCCCTGCTTGCCATGGCTCTGTCTCTCTTTCCCACTTTTGAAGTTCTCTTCTGGAGAGTATTTTAAAGGTAACCCTCATCCCTACCCTTTTCAGTGTGATAAATTTCCCTCCTCCTTACTCTGTTTTTCTTCCCCTTCTAATGCCCATTTTCATTCTAAACTGCCTCTCCATCCTTCTTTCCTTTCCTTTCCTTTTTTTTTTTAACAAGGTCCCCACAGGCCTTTCTCTTGGCCTGGCTCCAGGACAGTTGCTTAGTAAATCACTCAGTCAGCAGAGCTTGTAAGAAAGCAGAGAATTCCACACGATCCTGAGCCTTTGATGCCTGCTCTTCACTCGCTGCCTCTTTTGCTTCTGATTTCTCCACTCGCTCACTGCCTCTGCAGCTCGTCTTCTCATTTATTTTACCTCGGGTGAAGACAGAACCAAAGCTTGAAAGGACAGGCTCAGTTAAGTGAAAGATGGGAGAAACATTTTGTGAGCTGGTCCCCTCTGTGGACGCGTATGCATGAGATGGGAATTGGGGTGGTCTGTCAGCCATGTGTTGGTCTGCCTTCTCTGTAGCGGCTTCAAGAAATGCTACCCGAGCTGTGTTTTCCACCCGGTCTCTGTTGTTTGGGGGGAAAATAAAATAAATCAACCAAGAGAATTCAATCCAGAAAATTTGTGCTCCATTAAACTTTTTTGCCTGCTCTTGAGTAAAGCTGATTTTCACCCAGACTCATTATACCCCCAAAATAATTACCGGTGATGCTAATTCTTGCCCACTGGTGCATGAAGTAATTGGTGTGTAAAAGGAGAAAAGTCTGAGGAGGGAGTACCTAAATATAGAAGCATAGTCTAAACTTTGTTTGCAGCTAAAACTGCATTGCTCCATCAGCTGGAGCCCCTCCTTTCCCCTCATTTGGCCCATAGCTGGCCCATGTGGGATCATTTAAACATCTCTTGGGTCATCCTGTGATGGCTCACAGGAAAGTGGTTGATGCTGGTGGTTGTGGTGGGAGGAGGAGGTGTCACCAACATTAAACTCTGCTTTTCTGCAGGTGGTGATGGCCCCACATGAACCTCCGGTGGTGTTTGTCGATAACTACATCAAGCTCCTGGCTGATGGCAATCCTGAGACCTTCCAGAAGATTCTGGATATGAAGGTCAGTTAGCTTGATTCTACCAGTAATAATATAAATAGCTGCTTCTACTCTTTGTTTTAAGCACAATAAACATATTCAGTTAGTGTGGATCTTCTCATCTAGCTTTCAACATTATCTCCGATAATATCTCATATCTCTTATTGTTAACCAACATGCTCTTTTGTTTTTGTTTTTTGTTTGTGTCTTACTGTTGTTTTGTGCGTGTGTAGGGCCTGAAGCGCAGCGAACAGAGCAGCATGCTGGAGCTCTTCAGGCAAAGGCTACCCACTCCACCCTCGGGAGCAGACGGCGGCCCCTCTCTGTCCTTCAGTACACCCACCCCTGAGCAAGAATCCTCACGTATCCGCAAACTAGAGAAGCTCATTAAGAAGAGACTGTGAAATCACATCTTGAAAAGCGTAGGCTGGCATGGCCTTCAACTTTGTTGCGGTTATTCATCTCAAAGACTCCATCATGCTCCATTTGGTTGTCATGCAGAAAGGGGGGGGGGGCTGAATTTTCTGTCTGATACGCACCCAAGCTGAGGGTGGATTATGAAGAAGCTTCCTCAACTGTTATTTGACTGTTAGATGTGTCACGTATTTCTGTGGTTTCATTACACTAAAGCCTGAGCTTTGTAACATTACTTGATTGTTGCACAGTGTTCTTGCAGATTGTGGACTTGTTGACTAAAACTGATCAGAGAGCTTCTGGCTGCTCCATTTGACATATCTATTCCGGGATGATTATATGAAGCCTGATGTTAATTAAAGCTGAAAATAATATACTTAAAGGATAACCATGGTTTTGCTCATCTGTTTTAATTCAGTGCGGGGTTGAAATAGGTGCGCCATTCATTAAAAGAGGACGCGCATCATAGGTGTTCTGATTGTTTGTGTGTGAACAGTGGCCCAAACTGAACTTGTAGCTTCTTAAGCAAACAGGATCTTTGGATTCCCTTCATTTTCGAGACTGAGGCCATCTTTGACCTTAATCTCACAGGCGTGCAGTCATATTTTGTCAAAATTATTCCTCTGTTAAAACTAATCTATACTGACAGGATGTTTTCGTGCATGTGTGTCCATCTGTCTTTTCAGTCAGCACTGCTCCAAATGCTCCATGGGTCTCTCAATATCAAATATATTCCAACATTGGCTTTTAAGACACCAAAAACTTATCTGATACCTTTTCACAGGCTGTCATTTATTCTGACACCAGTGCCCCTCACCTTAATAAGTCACTTTCATAAACAGCTGCATTTAGTGTGCATATTAGTGCATTCGGGTGCAAAATGTTACAGGTTTGTATTGTCTGGGTTCTGTGCCCCACTGAAACTTTCCTGCAGGTTTTCCCTTATGCTTCATCACATCGGTGTACGCTGCTTTTCACTTGCACGTTTCGAACAATACCAGGAAAACGCTTCAACCTGATTTCGCCAGGTTGCAATTTGAATGGGGATCTGGAAAAGTTCCCATAGCTGGCTCACGTCTCTTGTTGCCAATTATCTTCTAACCAATCAGCGGCCGCTAAACGATTCGAAAGGCGTTTCCTTTCCTGTGTTTGTGGATCTGAAAGACCCCTTTGAAGGGGAAAGAAGTTTGAAGAGGAGCCGCGGGCAGCGGGACTACCTCAGTCTTTCTCAGCTTTGCACAGGAATAAATCTGCTCGGATCTCTTTAAATACTTTCACTGTGGAGACAGCTTAAAGTGGCTGGGGTTTTTGAGACGTTAAGATAAATAAGTTTGAAAGCTTGAGTTTCTGGCTTTTGGGGGGTGAGAAACTGATTTACCTCCTGCTTGATGACTTTTCCAGCGTGCAGCCGTGAATGCTGTCCGGGAAGAGCTTAGCAGCAACACCGCGGGACTTTGCAACTAAATAATTGAAAAAAAGAAGAAGAATACGAGGAACTACATACTGGAAGTAATCTTCTTTCGTAACCTGCCTCTTACTCGCTGGGATTTTGCAACTTTTAACTAGAAATGGTTGGCAGTTTGAACTTGCCAAATGTATGTGAAGGAGATCCTCTGGATATGAGTTGCAGGGCTGAAAGAGGACTTGATAGCCCGGACTCTGGCTTACCTCCGAGTCCGAGCCCCAGCGCCTGGCTGCTGCCTGTGGCCGCAGAGAAAGCCGGTGGAGTGAACTCTGTGTCCGAAGACGAGGGAAGGGCTTGCCTGGTATGTACCACTATCTTTGTTAGGATCACAGGATGTAGTGACAATCACTTTACTGTCGGAGCAAAACAAAGGGTCGCAAACTGCAACCTGTACTCTTAAAAATAACTTTTACTTTTGAATGCATGTTGCCACTGCACAGGTATTCTTGATTTTAGTCAGGAAATGGTCAGTGGTTGAGAACGTTACTTAACATTTTTAGACCTGCAAATAGCGGCTACATGGAGAAGTGGGCCACTTCAGCACTGAGCCTACATTGTAAAAAAATTATATATATATATTTTAAAACATATTTTATACTGCCCATGGCACTAAACTGGGCCAGAGAGAACCTAAATCTCCTGTGTATCCACTGAGGATCTCTTTCATGTATTGCAGGTTCCAGCTTTACCTGCTGGATCTTTCCCACAGCTACACCCGCTGTCCTTTGGGGAAGGCATAGCACTTGATCCATTACCACCAAAGGAAATGAGGTGTGTTGACTTTGATGTGACAGCTCAAAAACTTTTGCTCTATTTTGTTTGACTAAAATCACTGCACTCTCCCTTTTCCACAGATACACCTCTTCAGTGCACTATGACTCAGACCGCCACTTCATCCAGGATGTTACCCTGGAGCCGTTGGGCCAAGGCCTTGAACACTGCAGGCAGACCATCATGGCTATGTCCAACAGCACCTGGCGCCACTACATGACACAGCTGGAGTTTCAGCCTCGCCACCGTGCCCAGCGGTTCAAGAGCACCACCATCATCTACCCCAAGAAAGCCAGCACTGTCTATACCACAGAGCTGAGCTACGACTGTCACCGACTGTCCAGGCGTTTCCTCTCCAGCGTAGAGCTGGATGTGGCGGGCCACGGAAAGTTACCTCAGTGAGAGTGGAATTGGGGGGGGCAGATGGCCGGGGACATTCTCTTGGCCCCTAAACTGGTGCTCCCTAAAGGCTAGCCACCACTGACCTGCTGTCTTGTCTTTTTTAGCACTTATGTAGTCTCCTATCCTTTTAAGAACTCATCCCAAGCTGTGGGCAGGAAGTATATGTGACATGTTACGGAGAACAAAGGAGGTAAGACATGGTTTGAACGGATTTAATCTTCAGTCCATGTCTTGACATGTTTATATCCTTGCCGCTGAATGAAAGTCTCCTCTGGCATGGGTATTATTTTGAATGCTTCAGGTTGTAGCTGGTTAAAATGTTTCCAGAGTTATGATGATGCATTGTTTTTATCAGCTGTAAAAATGACTAATATGGACCAAAATGAGGACAATGCATATTTTGCTCTCAGCAAAACTCTCCCTGTGTTGCATTAAGCTGGTCAAGCATGAACAGTGACTTCTTTTAAAACAGATTTAAAAGCAAACAGGCCTCCCTCAGTTCATGTAGTTTGCTGTAATCAAAGAGTGGAGCACCTTTAACACTGCTGAGGGTGTTCAAGGAGTGGAAGAGCAGTTAAATACTTTGTATTTAATATAAAAAAAAAAAATTCTAAGAAATCACTAACTTATCCACACTGTACAAATTGTTATGTGTTTTGTTTGTTCACAAGGGGTTTTTCTTTTATTTGTGCACAGCACACAGCTTAAGCTCTTCAAACCTTCCCTCTAGCCACTGTTAATGGCTGCAGTTAATTTTCTATTATGTAAATGTTGATAGATTAAGGCTGTTCATAATCATGTGTAAGCTTAAACTGATTAAACAGGTAGTATAGATGAATCATGAGTGTGGAGTTTACTGAGAGGATGCTTGGTTGGAATACTTTACTAGCTTACTGGTCAAAGTAACGAGCTGCATTTCCCTGCTATACCTTTTAGTTGTGACTTGATTTGAACTTGTATTTATTCTGTTGATGTTTTAGATCTGAGATTTTTATCAGCTGATTAAATGAATCTCGGTAAATGTGGCGGTTTTTTTTTTTTTTTTTTTTTTTTTTTTTTTCCTTGTGATTTTTTTTTTTTGGTGATCCTTCTGTTTTCACATCAGTCACGTATTCCGTGCCACTTTGAAATAAAGTGATTATAAGTAAAAGAAGGAAATGTGTATTTCCTATGGAGTGAAAAGAGAATGAGTGGTTTATTTTCTACTCGAGATGGAACAACACTTAAAAGGTTTGTAAATAGTTTTGAACCATTGTTACAGATCAAATCCCAGTGAGTTGAGTCTATAAGCTTCTGTGCATCTAATGCCTTTTTTTTTTTTTTTTTTTTTTTTTTTTTTTTTTAGGAAATCCCACTAAGGTCATCAGGATATACCAATGTGCTTTTAATTAATTTATTTTTTGCAGTATCAACGTATGCTTTAGTATTGGGTGAACTTACCCTTTAAGTTACAAATTTTAGAATTGTGTTACTGTAAGGCCCTCTTGTGGCCGCAGAGGCAAAGTGCAATGTGTGCTCTACTTACTGGCATTATGAGTGAAGAAGTACTGAAGCGTGAGTGCTTATTCAATTAGTTTGTTGCGTCTTGAGCATTGCTGCACAAGATGGGTTCCTTCAGAAAACACCTCCACCTCTGGCAGGCTCGTTCTGATTAGAGGCAAGTATGGATATTGCAGAAACCTGCACCATTGCATAGAATTACTTATTCACTTTTCATTATATGTAAATCATTTGTCTAATAAAAGGAAGCGGCGTTGAACTTCTGCCATTTGATGTTTGTTTATATATTAGGGTTGATGTGCATCCATTTATATTTATTCCTCATATACAGTACTGTGCCCCTTGTTTTTTTTTTTTGTTTTATTATTTTTTTTTAATATTTTACATCTAAGGTGCTGGACTTTTTGTTGTTTTTGAAGTGGTCTTGAGCAATAGTTCTCCAGGTGGAGAAGTGGAAGATTAAAGGAATGGCAGGCCTACACAGAAAACTTATCTACAGTAGATAAACATGCCCTTAAGAAACAGGGGGATGGGGGGGGGGGGGGATACAGTGGTGTTGAAATCTTGTCAAAAATGATGAAATTATGAATGCAAAAAAGTACAGTCATCATCTGGAAAGCATCTGATTGGCAATGACTTCATTTTTCAGCATGACAATGATCCCAAACACACTGTCAGTACAGTAAAAGTGTACTTGGATAGAAAAACACTCTGTGGAATACTGTCAGTCATGGATTGGCCTCCCCAGAGCCCAGACCTCCACATTATTGAAGCAGTGTGAGATCATACTGACAGAGAACAGAACAAAAGACAGAAACATCCAAAGAAGAGCTTTGAATGTTCTTCAGGAATCCTGGAGAACTATTCCTGAAGACTGCTTAAAGTAATGGCAAGAAAACTGCCTGAGAGAGTTCAGACTGTGTTGAAGAATAAAGGTTTTCATACCAAATGTTGCCTTTCAAGCTCATTAGAATAGTACAAACTCTGTTTTTGCCTTATATGTTGTATTTCTATGTACATTTGCACATGTTTCAGTAAACCACTGCACCTTTTTTTCCATTTTCCTAGCAACATATAAAGAAATGAGGGGGTTGCTCAAAACATTTGCACAGTATTGTACTTTTAAGACAGAAATACTGACGAATCTTTTATTATTATTTTGTCTTCAGCACACTCTGCAGTAAACACTCTGCGTTTTTTAAAATGTACTTATCAATCAGCAAACTCTTATTCCGATACTGCTCTGTAATATCGCGCTTCACTCATTTGAAGGCTGAGATAGTAACTTTCCCTACAGAACCTGAAGGCAGCATTGCGTGACGTAAATGTGTGGTCCTGACGTCAAACACCATAGTCTATATTTTTCAGGATTATTTATATTAAATAAAATACATTTTACATCCTGAACTAGCTATAGTGGATGGCTAAAGTTTATGATATACTAAATATTAAACTGAAAAAAGATAAAATATGTAAACATAAATCTCCTTGCCTGACGTAACACTTCAGCGGTCCCAAACACACACCCACAGTTTTTCCTCGCTTTCGCCGCTGAACACGTTTCCCTGATTGTCGTTTTAAGGTCTGCCCAGTCATATTTTAGTGTCTCTGTATGGCAGGATTGGTGCGTTACAGTATTTATGGAGTCTTCTTTTAGTCTTTGTATGGCGAAAGTTTTCGCGTGAGATAGTTAGCTTGTTATACTACGTGGCTAGCATTGTTTGCTTGTGTGAAGAATGAAGACCGCTAACGGTAACACAAGTGTCATGGACATGTTTGAAAAGGGAAAAGTCCTGAAAATTTGTGCCCCGATGGTTCGATACTCAAAGTAAGTGGAATACTTTCTTTCTGGAATTGTAATTAATAGCTAACGGTGAAACACGTGTATCGTTCATGATGCTCTCTGTGCTAAGTAGTGTGTCTTTCCTTAGGCTTGCTTTCAGGTCCTTGGTTAGGAAGTACCACTGCGATATCTGCTTCACCCCAATGATAGTTGCTGCTGACTTCTTGCGATCAATCAAAGCTAGAGACAGTGAATTCACCACTAATGAACGTGAGTAGTAACATTGTAATGTGAGGTATAATAAGCTACAGGGTTGATTTCTTACAGCTCATACCTATTGTTTTTTTAACACAAAGATTTTTTTGTTTGTTTGTTTTTACCACATAATGTATAATTTTCTAATGTGAGCTGTTGAAACGTGTATCTTGATAATAACTACTCCCTGTCCTGCTCAGGTGACCGGCCGCTGATAGTGCAGTTTGCTGCCCATGATGCTCAGACTCTGGCTGATGCGGCCTGTGCCGTGGCACCTTTCTCAGATGGCGTTGACCTCAACTGCGGCTGCCCCCAGAGGTGCAACTACTGATAGTTTATACTAATGTGTTTTGGCCTGCTGTCGCTTTTCATTATTTAAACTGTGTGATTTTATTTTTTTATAGTAGCTGAGAAAACCTGCTGTTTCATTTTTTTATTCCTAATATTTCCACTTTATTCCAGATACTAATTCCAGATACGAGTTATTGGTACCAATAATTGGGCACAAATCTAGTAAACTCAGTGTGCTCAGAACACAGCAGTAAAATTTGTAAACATTACTTGGTTATCTTTTGTGTGTGTGTGTGTGTGTGTGTGTGTGTGTGTGTGCGTGCGTGTATGTGTGTGTTTTAGATGGGCTATGTCAGCTGGGTATGGTGCATGCCTTATTAACAAGCCTGAACTTGTGAAAGAAATGGTGAGACAAGTCAGAAGTCAAGTGGACAATCCAAACTACACAGCATCAATCAAAATAAGGTAAAACTAGCACACTAGGCTTTGGGTCATTTTGAAGCACTGTGACCACTTTATGGTTTGCCCACTGGAGAACACTGAGATTGTTTTTCATCTGAAAAATGTTCTGTTCACCATTATTCACAACTTACTTGCACAATGTAAAAAAAAAAAAAAAATCTACAAGACATTACTCAAAAAAATTAAAGGAACACTTTGAAAATGGAGTGGGTAATGTGTTAGGGATGAAAGGATGCCATATTGTTTGCTGGAAATGAAAATGATCAACCTACAGAGGGCTGAAGACACCCCCAAAATCCAAGTGACAAAATGATGCGGCAGGCTAGTCCATTTTGCTGAAGTTTCATTGCAACTCAAAATGGCTCTCCGTAGTTTGTATGGCCCCCCCACATGTTTGTATGCATGCCTGACAACGTCGGTGTATGGAGACGACTGATGGTGTCCTGGGGGATCTCCTCCCAGATCTGAACCAGGGCACTGAGCTCCTGGACATTCTGAGGTGGAACCTGGAGGCATCAGATGGACCGAAGCATAATGTCCCAGAGGTGATCTGTTGGATTTAGGTCAGGTGAGCATCGGGGCCAGTCAGTGTGAACAATTCCTTCATTCTCCAGCAACTGCCTTCATATTCTCATACCTAATGGCAGTCAGGGTGCTGTTGCCTCGCCTATAAAGGTCTGTGCAACCATCACTGACCCACCACCAAACCGGTCATGCAGAACAATGTTACAGGCAGCATAATGTTCTCCATGGCTTCTCCAGACCCTTTCACATCTGTCACATGTGGTGAACCTGCTCTCATCTGTGAAAAGCACAGGGCCCCAAATGCCTGTCAGGCTCCATGATGCCAGACAGTGAGCACAGGGCCCACTAGAGGAATTTGGTCCCTCAGGCCACCCTCATGAATTCTGTTTCTGATTGTTTGGTGAGAGACATTCACACCAGTGGCCTGCTTGTGGTCATTCTGGAGGGCTCTGGCAGTGCTCATCCTGTTCCTTGTTAAATTCATTAACACCAAAGCAGCTGAAACTGATTAACAACCCCCTCTGCTACTTAACTGACCAGATCAATATCCCAGAAGTTTAATTGACTTGATGCTGTACTTAAAAAAAAAAAAAATGTTCCTTCAATTTTTTCGAGCAGTACATATTGATCGAGTTTTCTGTTAATTATATATAATAGGTACGGTTTAAAACCGTACCTATCAGTTATTGTTATGATGATGATTATTATTATATTATGACAGTTACTGTCATCTTTAACAGAATTCACAAGGACCTAAGGCAGACAGTGGATCTATGTCAGAAGGCTGAATCAGCCGGCGTATCGTGGATAACAGTCCATGGCCGTACAACAGAAGAACGCCACCAACCAGTTCATTATGATGCCATAAAGACGGTTAAAGACAGTGTATCCATCCCTGTCATTGCCAATGGAGACATAAAGTACCTCCGTGATGTGGATTCTACTCACCAGCTTACTGGTGTTGATGGTATGTTTGTTTTCAGCAAAAGTGCAACAAGGGCACTTATCATCTCAACAGCAGTCTTTCTGTTTGGCTCATTTTTTTTCCTTGTCTTTTATTAGGTGTAATGGCTGCACGGGGGTTACTTGCCAACCCTGCCATGTTTGCTGGCTATGAGGAAACTCCTTTGCAGTGTATATGGGACTGGGTGGACATCTCTATTGAACAGGGCACTCCATTCACATGCTTCCACCACCATCTTATCTACATGCTGGAGAGGGTTAGCTCCCAGCCCGAAAGAAAAGTGTTCAATTCACTGTCCAGTACCTCAGCTGTAATAGATTACCTCCAGAATACATACGGATCGGTACATGATCTCGGGACATGAGCACGTTGAAATGTAATGGCTTGACATTCGTTTTTATTGTTGTTTTTATGCCAAATAAAAATTTTTAACCTGTAGCTGTATCATTTTCTGTCTCTATCATTTTATTTTCATCTCTCAACTGTGAAAAATAATCATGTAGGTTATTAAACAGAATATACTTTTGACTGGTACTGTAGTTATGCTGATTGATGAATACATCTCAGGACATAGGTTTGTTGTTTTTCATGTTTATTAAAGAGCTACTAGATCACAAGATTTCTACTGGCTTTAGAGATTACAAAGGAAAAACACTACAATCAATATAAAGGGTAAAAATAGGCTACTGATTTTTGCCTTCAAAGTAAAGTGAAAATGGAAAGCTCCGTTCTGTTAACAATGTTTGAAAATTAACAGTAATAACAGCAGTGAAAATGACAATATGTAGTACTTAGTAAATTTATATTAATGTTTGGTAACAATAAATAAATAAATAGCATCGCTTAACCTTTATTTTGAAAGCTGCAGCGGAAGCTAGGTTCCTCAGCTGGTTGCTGAGTCTCAGCAGCAGGAAGACGAACTTTATTGTGGTTGATTTTAGAAACTCGTAAGTAACTCTTTCAGTCACTATTTTGACGATTTTGGGGAAAGTTTTATGTATTTATATTTGAAATATAACACAACTTGTTATCGCAGTCCTCATATTAGTCATAAATGTTTTAATATCTGGCTGTTTCTAAATCACCCATTAACATATTAGCTAACGTTAGCGTTAGCTAATATGTTAACGTATCTTTGATGTTGAGCGTTTGCTAAAGATTAAAAAAGAGTGAAATAATTTCCAGCATTATATGTTTGCCTCTGTCAAACATATAACACCGTCACTTTTTGCACATATTCACTGAGTGATGCTCTAACGCCAGTTTGACATGGTTCACACTGAGCCACTGTGAGTTTACGTTTCGATGAATAGACTGGAGGATTAATGTAGTCATTTTTCAACAGTAGCGTTATTGTTACTGAGAAATAGGCACGCACAGTAAGTAATTTACCCTCTCCATACCTGATAGTTTGTTCAGGGAGGCTGGTGAGACCTACTTTATGCCTTTTTTTTTTTTTTTTTTTTTCCCCCCTTTTCTGTGAGGTTTCCGCTCTTTTGGCCGTTCATCTTCAGAAGCCATAAGCAAAGATGACGTTACAGTGGACTGCTGTGGCCCTGTTTCTCTACGTGGAAATTGGCATCATTGTCATCCTCTGTTTACCCTTCATCTCTGCCAGGAGGTAAGTAACAGATATATGTCTGTCTGCACACTGGTCTTTTGAAAAGGAGACTATTTGTTTAAATGCAAACGGGAAATAATGCTGCCACTGTGTATGTCTGTCAGGTTTGTATTACCGCTGATATTAAAATATGTATGCGTGTTTGTTTCTGTGTTTCTGTGGAGATTCAGCAAGAACTTGTATACTGTGCACCACAGTGATCTGCCTGTAAATGTTTGTGTAGATGGCAGAGTATTTTCCAGCTGAGGATCTGGAGCTGGATGTCGAGATTCTGGAACAAAGTGTTTCTCACCATGATCATAATACTTGTCGTTCTCTTCCTCGGTAAGTGTAAAATCGCCTCTCTCCATATTTTAAACACTACTCTTGGGTTAATGGGGGAGCTTTTAGATGAATTTAGGGTTGTATCCTCACTCTTGATGCTTTCACATTTGGACTTAAGTTCAAATGTGAAAATCACATTTAATTAATTTACTCTCATCACCAAGACTTTTTTTTTCTTCTCTGATTTAAAAAAAAGTTCATACATGGAAGTCAAAATGCAAATTTCTGGTTAGTAACGCATCTCTTTCTTTTCTTTAGATGCTGTCCGTGAAGTGAGAAAATATTCATCTAAAGAACACGCCACAGATGCCAAGCTGCAACCAAATATGTTCGACCACTTGCACATGAAGCTTTTTAGAGCCCAGAGGAACCTCTACATCTCTGGTTTTGCTGTCTTCCTGTGGCTGTGAGTCTGTGCTCTGGTACAGCATCTGAACTTTGAACTTGGATTTCCTTTAACCTCTTTGGGGTTTTTTGCAGCGTTATGAAGCGACTGATCACGCTGATTAACCAGCTGGCGTCGGTGTCTGGGACTACAGCTGCTCTTCAAGCGCAGGCTGAGAATGCTAACCAGGCTGCTGAGAAATACATGAAGGACAATGAACTACTGAAGCAGGTAATGGCACAAAGATACCTACACTGTTGTTTGTTGTAGCAGATGACCCACTCTTGAGCTGCATCTAGGTAACTCGCATTGGACAAGTAATAAGTTAGACAGTTGTCAAATGATTAAACAGATTTTAATAACACATATTAGCCGGTTGGTTCCATAGTCCACACCCAGATTAAGAGAGTACTCAGCTGATTGCAGTCCCATAAAATTGCCTGATTCATGATGGACATGTTTTTTGAGGGGTTTTTTTTGTTTCTGCACCATCTGCTTCTTTGTCAGAACCTGGTCCCTTAGGTATCCAAAATAGACCTCAACTTTGACCTTTAATCCATATCCAGAGTTTATTTATAGCCTGCATGATGGTTCTGAAGGTTCAGTTTCTATGGAATATGCAGTGTTTTACACTGGAGTTACTGGATTAACTATATGTGATTATCAACTCGAATTTATGTATTTTTATGTTGTCAGACTCTGATGCAAGGGCAGGGTGAGAAGGCTACTGCTCAGGGCATGGACCTGTTACGGAAAGAAGTGGAGAAACTGAAAGAAGAAGTGAAGACTTCTGAAAAAGGTTAATATTCATGTATATTTCCACATGCCAACTGTGGCTTTAACATTTTGCTAGTTTTATTTCTATAGTCCGTGCCTTCCCTGGAAAGTGAATGTAATGATTGTAGCTTTTATAATTTGTCACATTTGGTAGCCAAAAACAGGGGGATGCCTTGTGTTAATGTGTCATTGTTTTCCTCTGCAGCTCTGAATGAGTCCCAGTCAGAGGCAGATGTAATGAAGAAGCAGATGGAGGGTCTCGCCAGGGAGTATGACAGACTGTTGAAAGAACATCAGGAGCTCCAGGTAATGTTAAGCTCTAAACACAGCAGGGTGATGATTTGTTGGGTCATTCACTACCTCGACGTAACAATTCAAAGTGACATTCAAGCCAATTAACATCAGGCAGGCAGCCTCAGATTGGCATTATGGGTCCTCCATATTTCATGATCTAAAAAGTCGTCAATTTATCATCAAAGCTCAGGCTTCCGATTTTGTTTTGTTCAGACACTGAAGCACAAGTGAGAGACTGCAGATTCGATTCAGTTTCTTTAACAGTTAATAAATGCATGATGCAGTGTAATATATTAACTGATGTTTTCATTTTCTTTCCTTTCAGAATCTGCAAGACAGTGGAAATAAGAAAGAAGACTAGTAAATGTGAAAGTAAAAGGTTGACATAAAAATAATTAATATAATATAATATAATATAAATTGGGTAAACACTTCATCGTGTTACAGCGTAGACATTTGGAACACATGCTTTACCATCTGTAACATAGTGTATAATCACATAACGGGGATTGGCTCGTCTGATGAGGAACAGACTTTTGGCTGATAGCAGCGGTGGTTTCAAAAGAGTTAAACCTTTACTAGGGCACTGGACTGGTTTAAATGGAATGAGTAATATTTGTTTCTGCCTGGCGCAGCCTGACTAAGAGGATTTCTATTTCAAGCATACGCTATCAGGCAGATTAATTGTGCAAAGCAACTGGAGTTCAGTTAGTAACTGACTCAGGACTGATCACAGAGCACTTAATATGTCAAATATTGAACAAAATGGGTGTTTTCTGTCAGTTTGCCACTTTGCACATGCTGGAGTGCGAGATGGGTTAAAAGTTAAAGCAATCCATAACTGTGGTAAATGGCTACAAAAGCATTTTTCTATTACAGTTATTCTCTTCTTATTGTGCGGGGTCACTTGCTGCACCCACTTGGAGCTTAACTTCAATATGCGAATACAGACTGCATGTACAGTTGCACTGAGATAAATGAGCCTCACTTTTGTTTTGCTGTATTTCAGCCAATGTGCCAGTTGTTTTTACCTGTGTAGTTGTGATGGATGATCATGGTTGGAGACAGCACCTGTTTTTTGTTTTTGCTTGTTTAGCTTTTCTCCTTTAATTTGAACTTGTAAAAAGAGCTGTCACATAAAAACAGTCATAAATTTTGGTGTAAGAATGTTTTACTGGGCGTTTTTCTGATCCACAGGAGTTTTTTTTTCTGTGTTAAGCCACACGGTTCACTGGGATTTGTATTTTGTGTCACAAAGCGAGAATGTATCCTTTTTATTATTTTTGATCATTTAATTTATCCAGACAAGTCCGTGTCACCGTGAAAGAAGACCCGAGATTGTCATCACAAGATTGTTTGTCTTTCATCAGCGGTTTACCAGAGTTAGTTTTCAGGTACTATGAATTCATTTCCATGTTGTGCTGTTGTACAGAAATCAGATTGAAGTGCCTTTCCAGTGGATGCAGAATGTTTTCTTTAATAAAGTTTATTTTTCCTCTGCCCTTTTTTGACTGCATAGTCAAGCACCTTTAAATAAATCACACCAAAAACATAATATGATTGGGTAATAAAACTTTTATTTTAATATTTCATTTAAGATATTCCTTGAAATTTTACAAAAATAATCCAAGAAAATTATTTACATTCTGATTTCTTTAATGCAAGCAAATGCCTTACATTATTGAGTTAATGACTTTCTTTCTCTGCACCTCACCGTTCCTTTCTGAGTTTGTCAGCTTGAGCTTGAACCTGAACCTGAAGATGACAGTCACCCCATGCAGGCATCTTGGCCAAATGGGGGGGGGGGGGGGGGGGGGTGTATGTGTGTGCTGTGGCTCCAAGTTTGTCAAAACATGTAAATTCATGACCTTGAAATAAAACTTGACTGCGAAATTAAATTGAATGCCTCTTTCAAGTCACACTGATCATTCTGTTACTGGAGTGATACAACTTCAGCCCAATATATAAAAAATATGACCCCTAAATCTGATTTGGCACTTGACTGGAAAGTTAAAGGAAACCAGAATATTACTGACAAAGATACAATACGGCTGATCCTCTGCTATCAATCCACATGCTGTTGTGAAAGGATGTTGAGGCATTCATTTATCCATGAATCAAGCCCCTTCTAGCTTAAAACCTGCTACTGTGAAATCGAGATTTGATAAACAAGCAGGTTTCAGTAACAGGTTTTTTTTTTTAAATAGTTTTATTCATAAAGTGTTGCATTTGAGACGTGATTTCATTGATTTTCCCACCTATGCATGTCACACATAGCCTTGATGAAAAACCAAAAAACTGGCCCCTTTGTTTTCCACTTTGTTAAATAATGTTAAAAAGGCTCTCTAACATTCTTTCACAACAATAAGATAACCAAAAAGCAAAGAATGACTTGTTAAATCTTTTCAGTTCAGATCCCCTTAGCTGACAAGCCAGAAGCCATATTTAGCATTATCAGAAAAGCCTAAATTGCAGGTTATCATCAGTGCTAAGATGTTGCAGAATAGCAAAACATAAGCTACATGGTAAATACTGTTAATTTTCACACGTTAAGAGTTTATGCTACTATAAATATTATGAAACCAGCATATTACTTAAAAAAAAAAAAAGATTTTCATACACTTAGGGTGAGCAATACAACGACAAATTTTTGTTACCTGTAATAATAGGCCAAACAATGCTTTTTATCATCAAAAGCCATAAACATACAATCATGCAGGGAGACCAATTTTCAGAATTACCCCCCCTCCATGCTGATACTTACATCAGGTAAAATCATACTTCAGCTTTATGGGCTGAAAGTGGAGAGAGACAGACCGACTTAGCGCATTTGGCCTCAAAAACAAACTCACATCAAACACAGTCTCTACGGGCTTGAACTCAAACTGTCTGATCCACTTACTGCCGTCTACAACCTCCTGAAGAAGATAAATTAACACTCTGGTAAAGTGTGTCTGTATTAAAATGTCTGTCAAACCCTTTCACAGGTCTTGAGTTTTGAGCTGGGCGGATTTACATAGTCTTTAAAAATGAGTGTGTGATACTGTGCAAACGGGTTGTCGAAAGAAAGGTAGCCATTATGAATTTTAGAGGTGGGCGGCAGCATATACACATCTACTATTGCACAAATGATCTAGTTTGTCAGTACTTGACTTTTAATCATATCAGTATTTTGGCCATCAATTTGGGAGCAATCACAAATCCACAACTTTATGAGTCATTGCAAAACATCACCAAGAGCAGCCTGTATGCCTTCAACTAACCTCTGATCCCTGAACAGAGCTCTGATTTTAGCTGTGTGCTCTCAGTGAAAGGAAATGCTAAAAAAAATAGAATGTCCAGGATGACAGACAAAGTCTCTTTCATTGTATGCGTCTTTCAGGATAAACATGCTACACATTCGATTTATATAACTTTGAGAAATCGCTGTCCGATTTCACAAAAAAGGGGTGTGGCATTGGGGATAAATTCTAAGAGTACAAACCTGAGGGGGGAAACCATGATGTTTCTGAGTTTTGACACAGATAACTTCTTTCTCACAAACACGCATAAACAACACAAAGGTAGAAACACTGACCAGTAAAACGTATACGATGATGGCTGAAGATGGGGAAACAAAACATTTACACATCAACAAATGCACACTTCCTGTGATAACACGTCACACCATAATGTTTTCATTTTTTTTTTCTTTCTTTCTTTTTTGTCCAAAGACTGAGAGAAAATACAGTACATTATTTATCAGTGTTGCAACAGTACAATCTCTGCCTCTTCCAAGGCACAGTGAGGGTTATTTAATACCAGAGCCTGAGGAGCCCAATTGAGATGCTTCAGAGCAAATTTGGTGTAACACCAATTATTAGCATTTTAACAACTTTAGTGAGTGGTGTGTGTGAAAATAAAACATTAACGCCACTCAGACGTAAGTGTCATGGGTCTAGAGTTTGAAAAAACTGTGCTGCCTGTTGAACAGCATCCACTATACAAGCAGGAAAATGCAGTTTCCATTTCTAATGATTATGAATATCAAAGGACCCAAAGCTGACATCCAGAAAACACACACACACACACACCACAAAAACCCAAACTGTAATACAGTCAGATCTAACTGTGGGTTTTAAGTAAAAGGCAAAAGTTTTAGAGTCAGTCAGTATTAAAACTTTTTTTTTTCCTAAATGAGTAAAGATCCATGCTCTGAAATTTAAAAATAAAAATGAAATACAGTTTTAAATGTCTCTGATGCACACACTAAGAGGTAACGGTTGAGTGAATGAGGCACATATCTGAACATCATATCAACAACATACAAGTCCTCTAAGCGTTACTGAAATGTCCAAACAATTCAACAACTCATTCATATTTTTAACACTGTGGGGTGGGTGTGAGGGGGTCTTTTAAAAAAAGGCCAGATTTTCCTTTTTAGGAAATGTCAGTTTGCTGCTGTGCCTCTGGTTTGTAAGGCCACTTCACCTCTTCAGTTCAGTAACAGTGGTGTCAGGAGGAATAACGTCAGCCGAAAGAAGAATCTTAAAGAGGCAGCTTATGAAATGCTGGTGTTCAAAATAGTACTGTTTTTGCAGTAGTCTGTACAAGTCACATTTTCTAATTGGCATGAAAACTTAAAAATATGTTTTTGTTTTTTTTTCTTCTAAGGAAAAACAGCCAGTACATTCGAGAAATCTTTTAGTTCTATCAAATTTCTGTCAAATTTACAAAGCCTTCACACATCCAGCAGTACAAATATAGAATATCTGCTTTACAAGAGACAACTGGACAACAAGTGATTCCCTGCAAATCTTGTTTTCATGTGAGCGAGCGTGCATGTGTACAGCATGACTCTGTACATAATGAGGGTGCATTTGCGGCCGTCAGCTCTGCTGGATCTGTCAAAGCCGTGTCTGCCTATCTGCGCTGTTCTCTGATGTGTGATGTGGCTGGTCAGAATTAGAAATAACTAACTCTTCCATCCTGAGCACCTCCAGTTCGGTTCCACCGTTTCTCAGAGCTCCGTGGACGGCGCTTCTTTCTTCCTCCTTCAGCTGTTGACTGAGCAGGATGAAGCCTGGGATACAAATAATAAAGGAGATAGTCCGTAGGCTCAGAGTCAGGCCCAGGTATGCTATCCTGAGAAGCAGAAAAAGATTGATTTGATGAAAATTAGACAAGAGATGGTGACTAATCAATGCAGCAATAGATTCACTAGGTTGAAATGTATCAGAAAATTGAGCTAGGCTAATTAGATAATATTTATTAATGTTTAATAATAATAATTGTGGGGTTATAAACTATTTATATTTATAATGTCACATGTATGGGTTCCAGTGGGTCACAGACTGGAAGTCGGAGGTTACTGGAAAGTGCTGTACTTAAAGCTTCCTTGCAACTGCTTTGGCTGCTAGCAGATTGCTGCAGCCACCTGTAGTTTGTATGGAAGACGCCGACTTGTCTGCACACAATATCCAACTACTCGCCGAGCTGTAGTGAAGTTTGAAAAAGTGCGATGTAAATCAGAAAACCTTCAGTGTAAAAGTCGTGCCTTACTGCTGCAACCAACCTGTTTGTACCTTTGGTTGTCAGGGGATCACTGACCGGTCTGTGACCGGGGCTTTAGCAATTGATTTCACAGCGACTGCCAGCAACCACTTTCCAACTGTTTGTTTTTCCCTAGTAAGCGGTGGTTGCGGTGGATCTCTGGGTCTGTGTTACAAGGCCTAAACTAATGATACTTAGTTGCAGGTTACAATGTGAATGCCCTTATTAAGCATCTAATTGTTTACATTAAAGCAAAGAAGTACTATTAAAGTAGGTCCAGTTAGGTGTTTAGCAGTTCTTCTGACAAATAAAATGTAGGAAGTCTGGGTCTACATAATGCCACATTTAGACTGCATTATTAAATGAATCTTCTGACTACTTAAAAAAGGATCCACAAAAGTCTGAATGGTACACATGTGAGCGCTACCTGTAGGCGGTGGTGTTGTAGATCCGACAGGCTCCTACACCCCCACACCTTTTCTGACCCCATTTTAGACATGTGGTGTCAATGATTGCTCCAAAGTAAATGGGTGCAGGGATCCCTGCTGTAAGACAATAAAAATAAAGTCTTTTCACAATCACATCTCCTGGACCTGAAACAGCAGCTAACTGCTAATTAGAAAATTCAATAAACATTTGGTGTATCTGTTATTTCCAGTGACTGAAATCTGGAACAAGCAAGCCAAAGGTTTTCAGGTAGAGTTAAACCAAGATAACGTTTTTTAATCGCAGTCTCAAGTCACTGAGCCTGCCCCACTACAGAATGGGCTCAGACAGATATGGACACTTACCAAGAGTTCTTGTTGCCAATGCATGGAAACCCAGGGCCAAAGATTTCAGCTGTGGTTTGATGCACCTGCATCCACAAAACAATGCAGACATTTTTCAGTAGAAAAAAAACAGAAAACAGAATATTTTCACTGTCAGTGAAAGCAATTTTAATTGTTACTAATTAAAAAAAAAAAAGATTTTCTTAATAACTTCAGAGGTAATGACAGTGTTACTCCAGCCACTGCAAATATAACATTTAAACCCCTGATGTTTCAGGACTTAAACACTAAAGTGTTTTATAATGTGCAACATATTTTGGTAAAACTATCAAAAGGTAACTTTTACCATTCTTATGGAAACTAAACTGGCTTTCCTAAGGCTTGTTTTTATTTTATTATTATTATTATTGTTATTTTAAATTAGAAATACAATTCGGAAAATGAACAGAGAAATAATAAGATCACTACACAGGCACAGCACAAAGTACCTACATTCCTGTCAGACCACTGGAATCCAGCAGGATCAGCTGACATGGCTTTAGGAGCTCCTGAGTGTGTGAGTCAAGCGTGTACTTATGTGTTCACATATAGGACGTGTAATTACTTTAACATAAATCTGGATGGATTTACAGGGAGGGCAAAGCTGAAAACAAGCGATTAGTACGGGCCACTTACAGGCCATTATTTTAAGAGGGTGACGATGTCATTTTTTTCAGGTTTTTCAGAAAAAACAAAAAACTGAACTAAACATTGAAAATATGATGATTTAGGCAAGAATTAAACTTTTGTTAAAAAATGACTTACCAAAAAGTCTCACACTTCAGTGTAAAGTTCACAGTTTACCACCAGAGGCTGCTGTATTGCAATTTTAATACTAGTGGACACATGATTTTGGGATGGACCACGTGTATACCGTTTGTATGTCACATATCTATCTGGTAAAATCCTGACGGTGTGTAAGATGTTTCTTTATAACATAACTCTTGTGTGTACACAAGTCAGACTGGTTGTGCGTCAGTGAACTGCATTCAGCAGCTGCTTGGAAAACTCCATTATGACAAGAATTAAAAGATTACTTGTATTATGAAGCGGGCTCTGTGAGTGGCCCTACAGCTACTCCATGAGCACCAGTGCTGCTTTTAGGAGAGATTGAATCCAAAATGGCATGAAATGCATTTTCAGCTTCAGCAACAAATGTTAACCTTTGCATGAGCTACAAAGAGCTGCTTCAAACTTTCGTCTTGTGGGTTATAACATTTATTTTACTATTACATCTCTACTTGACATGTTATTGTCATAAATCAGATAAATTCATTTAAATAAATTATCAGCAACAGTCCATCTCTGGTCAGCTAGACAAAATGTTCACCTGTCACTTTGATGGATGGGCTAACAGAGTTTAAAACACTGGCCCAACAAATATTTCATACACTACACAGCAACTTCCTTGTTATGAAGGGAGCTCGAAATCATAAATATTCATTTATCATTTCTAGATCACTGTTTCAACCCTGATCATCGTTTGCTGTCAGTCACTATTCGCTTTAGGTAACTTAGCATTCAGATGCAAATTTTCATATCTTCACAACGCATAATTGAAAGACATCATTAGGTTTTGGACAGTAGAGCTCTGTACCTGCTGCTGAGCTAACGGAAAGCTTCATTTTTATTTCCTTTAACCAGGTGTGATGTGATTGTAGACACTGATGCCTACTGTCACGGCTAATTACCAGCACTCTAAGGAGCTTATCATAGTTGTCAGTTACAGTCACGAAATGTGTTCCCACATATTTGGGACAGGCAGGTCAGCAGCTGTTATTCACGTTGCGGTGAAAGTAGCACTGAAATCATTTGTGACCAACAGACCTTAGATTTGTCCTCACGAACTTCTCTCACTGTCAGCTAACCATCGGAACGGATGTTTTTAAAAATATTCATTTGTCAAAACCACTTTTTAGAAGCTTGGCAGACAAAGACAAGCATGTAGCCATTGCTAATAACAGGAAGTCAGCTACAAATAACTACAAATAAATGTCATTGTTTCTGAAGGGTTTATGGATGCAAGCCATCAAGTTTGCAGTCAGAAAAGTGAACTACCGAGTGTAGAATTGTGTAAAAGTCAATAGTAACTGAATCACCATAACAAATTTTAGAACAAATATGACTGAACATTTAGGACAAACTCAATAATTATTGCAACCTCTGCTACAAATAAGAATCAAATTAAGCCAAATGTCACATTTATTGACTAGTAACAAGCTTGTTCTAAAGGGTCCAAAATATGTGATATGGCTCTCATGTACAAAACAGAAACAGACCCTATTTCAACTGTGCATGGAAGCACAGCAACAAGTACAGAGCACGTACATGTACATGTACAAAGATGATTAAAAAGTAAAAAAAAAAAAAAAATTTTATGGCAACATCAAATGATTTTGTTTCTGCATCTCATATCATAGATGGTTAACTATGGGGGGGTGTACACCCTGTACAGGTCGCCAGCCTGTTGCATGGCCAACTATGGAAAGAAAGCGCTGACTGGTGAGCCTCATATTCCTGCATCATCTTTTATTTGACACCCCAGTCTAATGTCTGCGGCACTGAGTACCTTTTCTTTCCCCTGCAGATGTCAGGTGCAATTTGCACACGATTTAATAAAGGTAGCTATTTAGGTGTTCCCTAGCGTTGCATTTCTCAAACAAGTGGCTGCAGATATGCCAACACATTGTTTGTGTTATTCACCTGTCATATAGCAAAACATCAGCTGTAATAGTTATACTATTATAGATCACCACAATTTACTGTTGTTCTTTCTTCAGTCACAAAACACACACATTTTTATTTAGATATAAATTTATATATAGATTTTATTTGGCTGCAGAAGGATGTTGCACTAGAAATGGGCATGGTTGCAACAAGTCTATTCTGTGCTCAAAGTCACAAGGCTGTTTGAGTTTAACTAAATTCAAAAAGCCTTGTGACTTTGAGCCTGTGTACATGGTGATTAATTAGTCTAATAACATTTTATTAAATCTGAACTGGTTCAGAATGTGAGTGTTTCCATGTGTGGCAGCTAAAAAATGCCCATCGTGACTAAAGCTTTTTGTCTTTGGCCCCTGCTGTTTCTGCCTCTTCTTCCTCTGCATGTCAGGCACAGCACAGGTTATCTCCAACAAGCCTGCACTTCCAAACAGAATACTGGCAAGGAAATGTTGGCTGCCTCATTTGTATGAATCCCCATCATCCCAAACCCAGATCTGTGGTGTGTAGATTTCAAGGTGAGGAAATTACCAAACTGCTTGCTACATGACCTTTAAATGATGATTCCAGTGGCTCCAAAATTGAGAAATTGAGGGTTGGCGATATAAATGCTAATACACTGCTCAAAAAAAAAAAAAAAATTAAAGAACACTTTTTAAATAGAGTATAGCACCAAGTCAATTTAACTTCTTGGATATTGAGCTGGTCATTTAAGTAACAGAGGGGGTTGTTGATCAGTTTCAGCTGCTTTGGTGTTACTGAAATCAACAACAGGTGCACTAGAGGGGCAACAATGAGACAACCTCCAAAACAGTTTTTATAGGTTTTTACAGGTGGAAGCCACTGACACTAAGGCCTCATCTTTTCTGACTGTTTTTTCACTAATTTTGCAGTTGGCTAGGGTCAGTGTCACTACTGGTAACATGAGGCAATACCTGGACCCTACAGAGGTTACACAGGTAGTCCACCTCCTCCAAGATGACACATCAATATGTGCCATTGCCAGAAGGTTTTCTGCATCCCCTAGCACAGTCTCAAGAGCATGGATGAGATTCCAGGAGACAGGCAGTTACTCTAGGAGAGCTGGACAGGGCTGCAGGAGGTCCTTAATCCATCAGCTACTCCACTGTGCAAGGAGGAGCAGGATGAGCACAGAGATGAGAGCAGGTTCACACTGAGTACATGTGACAGGCATAAAAGGGTCTGGAGAAGCCGTGGAGAATGTTATGCTGCCTGTAACACTGTTCAGCATCACCGATTTGGTGGTGGATAAGTGATGGTCTGGGGAGGCATATCCATGGAGGAACACACAGACCTCTATAGGCTAGGCAACAGGCACCCTGACTGCCATTAGGTATCAGAATGAACTCCTTGGACCCACTGTCACCCTATTCTGGTGCACTGGGTCCTGGTTTCCTCCTGATACATGACAATGCCTGGCCTCATGTGGTGAGAGTATGCAGGTAGTTCCAGGAGGCTGAAACTGATACCACTGACTGGCCAATAAAACACCTCTGGGACATTATGTTTCGGTCCATCAGACGGCGCCAGGTTGCACCTCAGACTGTTCAGGAGCTCAGTGATGCCATCGCCTGGATCTGGGAGGAGATCTCCAGGATACCATCTGTCATCTCATTGGGAGCATGCCCCGATGATGTCAGGCATGCCTACAAGCACGTGGGGGCCATACAAACTACTGAGTACTATTTAGAGTTGCTGCAATGAAACTTCAGCAAAATGGGCTAGCCTGCTGCATCCTTTCTACTTTGATCTTCTGGGTGGCTTTGAATTCAGCCCTCTGTAGGTTGATAGTTTTCATTTCTCTCAAACAATGTGGCATCCTTTCATTCCTAACACATTACCCGGTCTATAACACATTACCCAGTCTATATCAGTGTAGATAACCAGCATGACACCCCCCCACCCATTGAGATCTGATGTGTTTTCAAAGTGTTTAATTTTTTTTGAGCAGTGTATGATTTTTATAGCAGTGTGGACAACAATAATGAGGTCATTTTGAATCCTTTCTTATTATTTTTCTTAAATTTCAATCTGACCTGATGAGAAGCATGTAGCCTGGTGTCCCCCCAAGAGAGATGATAAAGGAAGTGATAACAGAGAGAGCCAGGAAGTACGGGAACATCCTGTCGCAGTCGTCCTTTTGAGGGCAGTGACCTGTACTGGCCGTAAAGTTACCAGCCACACCGATACAGCTACAGTTAGAGAAGACCTGGAGAGACACAGATATTCACACACATAGGACCACACATAGCTGGACATAGACACCCATATGCAGGTGGCAAATTAAAGGAAAAACTAGCAGGGTGGTGGCAGCTGCTTTTTAAATATCAAATCTCCACCCAACTGAACATGCATGGCAAATTTGTGACCAATATGTTAGAGTCTAACATATTCACACATAACATGGTCATGCAACATACTGTCTAACAATTAGACATTATGTTGCATGACCATGTTTAACATCTAACAAAAGAAATTCCTTTGGAGCAATGTTGTTTCATATTGGCAAGGGGCACTGAAGCAAAAATAACCATAAATTATAACAGTTAACACATTACCCAGTCAATAACAGTTACCTTTCAGAGGTCAATTCAATTCAATTCAATTTTATTTATATAGCGCCAAATCACAACAGTCGCCTCAAGGTGTTTGTATTGTAGGTAAAGACCCTACAATAATCAGAGGTCAGAGGTCATATTTAATAGAAAAGTGTTGCATGGCACAGCATTGACATTGTTGTTCATTCCTACATGGCCTGAGTTCTCAGCGTGTGGCTCCTGAGCCAATGATGGCCCTTAGTAACATTTACCTTGGCACCGCAAACACAACAGGGAAACAGTGTGCTACTGTAGATTTCATTCATTCATTCACAGTCCATGTCTGCTGTAGCAGTGAGGAATGAGACCATCCATCCATCCATCCATTTTCTTCCGCTTATCCGGGGCCGGGTCGCGGGGGCAGAAGCCTAAGCAGAGAAGCCCAAGCTTCCCTCTCCCCAGCCACCTCCTCCAGCTCATCCGGAGGGACCCCAAGGCGTTCCCAGGCCAGCCGAGATACATAATCTCTCCAGCGTGTCCTGGGTCTACCACGGGGCCTCTTCCCGGTGGGACATGCCCGGAACACCTCACCCAGGAGGCGGCCAGGAGGCACCCTAATCAGATGCCCGAGCCACCTCAACTGGCTCCTTTCGATGTGGAGGAGCAGCGGCTCTACTCTGAGTCCCTCCCGGATGGCCGCACTCCTCACTTTATCTCTAAGGGAGAGGCCAGCCACCCTTCGAAGGAAACTCATTTCTGCCGCTTGTATTCGCGATCTTATTCTTTCGGTCACTACCCAAAGCTCGTGACCATAGGTGAGGGTAGGAACGTAGATCGACCGGTACATCGAGAGCTTCGCTTTTACGCTAAGCTCCCTCTTCACCACGACGGACCGGGGCAGCGTCCGCATCACTGCAGAAGCAGCCCCGATCCGCCTGTCGATCTCCCGTTCCCTTCGCCCATCACTCGTGAACAAGACCCCGAGATACTTAAACTCCTCCACTTGAGGCAAGAACTCGTTCCTGAGCCGGAGATGGCACTCCACCCTTTTCCGGCTGAGGACCATGGCCTCAGACTTAGAGGTGCTGATTCTCATGCCAGCCGCTTCACACTCGGCTGCGAACCGTTCCACTGCGAGCTGGAGGCCCCCCCCTGATGAAGCCAACAGAACCGCATCATCTGCAAAAAGCAGAGATGAGACTCTGAGGCCACCAAGGAAGAAGCCTTCCGCCACCTGGCTACGCCTAGAAATTCTGTCCATAAAAATTATGAACAGAATCGGTGACAAAGGGCAGCCCTGACGGAGTCCAACACCCACAGGAAACAAATCCGACTTATTACCGGCTATACGGACCAAGCTCTCACTGTGGTTGTACAGGGACTGAATGGCCCGCAACAATGGGCCAGACACCCCATACTCCCGCAGAACCTCCCAAAGAACACCCCGAGGAACACGGTCGAATGCCTTCTCCAAGTCCACAAAGCACATGTAGACTGGTTGGGCAAACTCCCACGCACACTCGAATATCCTTGAGAGGATAAAGAGCTGGTCCAGCGTTCCACGACCAGGACGAAAACCGCATTGTTCCTCCTGAATCCGAGGTTCGACTAACGGACGCACCCTCCTTTCCAGCACCCTGGCATAGACCTTACCGGGGAGGCTGAGGAGTGTGATCCCCCGAAAGTTGGAGCACACCCTCCGGTCTCCCTTCTTAAAGATGGGGACCACCACCCCGGTCTGCCAATCCAATGGCACTGCCCCAGATCTCCACGCGATGTTGCAGAGGCGTGTCAACCAAGACAGCCCTACAACATCCAGAGCCTTCAGGAACTCAGGGCGAATCTCGTCCACCCCAGGGGCTCTGCCACCAAGGAGTTGTTTAACTACCTCAGTGACCTCACCCCCAGTGATGGTCAAGTCATCCCCCTCATCCCCAGACTCTGCTTCCACTACAGAAGGCGTGTCAGTGGGATTCAGAAGGTCCTCGAAGTATTCCTTCCACCGTCCGACTATAGCCTCAGTTGAAGTCAGCAGCACCCCCCCCGCACTATAAACAGTGTGAGTGAAGCACTGCTTTCCCCTCCTGAGTCGCCTGACGGTTTGCCAGAATCGCTTCGATGCCGTCCGAAAGTCTTTTTCCATAGCCTCACCAAACTCCTCCCACACCCGAGTTTTTGCTTTGGCCACTACCCGAGCTGCATTCCGCTTGGCCTGTCGATACCTGTCAGCTGCCTCCGGAGTCCCACAGGCTAACCAAGCCCGATAGGACTCTTTCTTCAGCTTGATGGCTCCCTTCACCTCCGGTGACCACCATCTGGTTCGGGGGTTACCACCACGACAGGCACCAACCACCTTGCAGCCACAGCTCTGAGCAGCAGCCTCAACAATGGAGGTGCGGAACATGGTCCATTCGGACTCAATGTCCTCAGCCTCCCTCGGAATGCTGTCGAAGTTCTGCCGGAGGTGGGAGTTGAAGATCTCCCGGACTGGGGCTTCTGCCAGGCGTTCCCAGCGCACCCTCACAATACGTTTAGGTGTGCCAGGTCTGTCCAGCATCTTCCCCCGCCACCTGATCCAACTCACCACCAGGTGGTGATCAGTTGACAGCTCAGCTCCTCTCTTCACCCGAGTGTCCAGAACATACGGCCGCAGATCTGATGATACGATTACAAAATCGATCATCGACCTGCGACCTAGGGTGTCCTGGTGCCATGTGCACTTATGGACATCCTTGTGTTCGAACACGGTGTTTGTTATGGACAAACTGTGGTTTGCACAGAAGTCCAATAACAAAACACCATTCGGGTTCAGATCGGGCAGGCCGTTCCTCCCAATCACGCCCCTCCAGGTCTCACTGTCATTGCCCACGTGAGCGTTGAAGTCTCCCAGCAAGACTATGGAGTCACCAGATGGAGCACTCTCCAGCACCCCACCCAGCAACTCCAAAAAGGGTGGGTACCCTGAACTGTCATTCGGCGCATAAGCGCAAACAACAGTCAGGACCCGTTCCCCAGCCCGAAGGCGCAGGGAAACTACCCTCTCGTCCACCGGTGAAAACTCCGACGTACAGGCAGCAAGCCGGGGGGATACAAGAATACCCACCCCAGCTCGCCGCCTCTCACCGAGGGCAACTCCAGACTGGAACAGAGTCCAGCCCTTCTCCAGGAGACTGGTTCCAGAGCCCAGGCCATGCGTTGAGGTGAGCCCAACTATGTCTAGCTGGTATCTCTCAACCTCACGCACTAGCTCAGGCTCCTTCCCCACCAGAGAGGTGACATTCCATGTCCCAACAGCCAGTTTCGATAGCCGGGGATCGGTCCGCCAGGGCCTTCGCCCTCGGCCACCGCCCGACACACATTGCACCCGACCCCTACGACACCTCCTGCGGGTGGTGGGCCTGCAGGAGGGCGGGCCCATGTAACCTCTTCGGGCTGCGCCCGGCCAAGCACCACGGGCTAATGCCTGGCCACCAGACGCTCTCCCTCGAGCTCCCTCCCCAGGCCTGGCTCCAGGGTGGGGCCCCGGTAACCCTATCCCGGGCAGGGTAAACTGTTCCCTTGTTTTTTCACTCATAAGGGTCTTCTGAACCGCTCTTTGTCTGGACCCTCACCCAGGACCAGTTTGCCATGGGAGACCCTGCCAGGGGGACAAGCCCCCAGACAACATAGCTCCTGGGATCACTGGGACACACAAACCCCTCCACCACGATAAGGTGGCGATTCACGGAGGAGAGGAATGAGACCAGTTAACTTTTAACTAACTTTTCTGTTCTAGTCAACACAGTCGATTAGTGATTACTAGATGCTGCAAATTAGCGCAAGGCCACAATCGCAAAAAAAATAAATAAATAAAAATGCGTCATTGGGAGAGCAGTGCAAATTAGCAGGTTGTAAAGGGGCACACCTGAGGAGGCTGTGTGTATTCTAAGAAAAGTAATACAGCAGGTTTTACATATGAGGAAATAACACAGTAATTTAGATAAAGCAGAGGCAACTAAAGGACAGTCATTATATTCATAGATAAGGGTAACGTGTTAAAAATGAATGGGGACTGTGCATGGTTTTGAAGGTCAGGGCAGCCGTGAATGGCAGGATTTATCCAGAGGTCTGCTTCATTACAAATACGTATCTGTATGCAACAGCTGATCTGTAGGATATGTAGATGAACACAAAGTGCTATTTACCATCAGATACTGAAAAATCTGCATGTTCATGAAGTTACTTCTACAGTGCCATATGTGTAAATGTGCACATTGCTCGTTGCAAAAAAACAATTAAAGTCAATATTCATTTGATTTGTTATGCTGCGGAGCTCTGTCTGTGTTTTTCAGATGCTAACTTGTTACAACATTTTAATATTTTTATACTGTTCCTCCCTAACATAAGACAGTCTGAACTTGGCCTCCACTATACAAACTATCTGGCATCACCGCTGATGTTGTCTCATGCACTCTATGTATGGAGCTCCTTCACTTAAATTAAGTGGACTCAAATGCATCAGAAGTGGATTATTTCCTGATTTCCTGTGTGCTACATGTGAGGAAAAGCAACTGTGGAAAATATCCAAATCTGATTCTCGTGAAATTGTCCAAGGTTCATGTGTGAAACCAGCTTGAAAGTACATCAATACTTTGACAACCCTGCTTCATGGCGCTCCTTTTAATTTCTCAAAAATCTTCAAAAGATGTGACAGTGCAGTGCAATTAAAGTTTCTGGGAAAACCAGTCCTGGTATGTCTTGTGATAATTAATATGCTTTTACAATGGTGGAGACTCATTGTTAAACATTGCCAAAGTTTCAAATATCGAAGTCTGCATATGAGCAAGTAATCTCTGTGAGCCAAAAGCCAAAGTTGCAACATCAAAGTGAGGGGATTTTCTAAATATGGTCAATGCGCAAAGGGTGCCCTTAAAGGGAGAGGAGCTAAAATTGCTTATTTCAGACCAAAGGATGCACTTTTAACTGTGAATCATGTAAAGTGAATTTAATAGTGTCCAAGAATTAGCATAAAAAGCCCCCTTTAAAGACCAGCTATGGGACAGTGAAGACCAACGTAGCCTGGTTCCACATCACTGAACTGCAGCCCACATCTGAGATTTTACCAGCAATTAAATTTAATGTAATGAAATTAAACCAAGAGCACTTCAGGCTCTTATTGCTATTTTTATCTTATTATTTGGCCAAGTTCAACATGGACTCTTTCATAGAACTCAGATAATCTGCAAATAATAACTGATTTTGTGTAGTGTAGTTTTCTTGTGTTAAAGCATTTATTACAAGTTGCAACAGTGCATAATGAGCATTGCAGATAGTGTGCAAGTCTTATGATGGTTTTACGCTGAAAACTTCATTCATTCTCGTGATGAAGAATAAATGAAAGTACACGGATGAGTGACAGTGCATCTCTTCTCAGTAATACTTAGTTTTTGAAAATGAGGCACCGTGAATCATACATTAAAGTTCACATCAAAAGACTTCCATGACAAAAACATAAGTTGTCCAAATTAACTGTATGAACACAACTCCTGCATTATTTTTCTGAGCCAGCCGAAGTTGTGCAATATACAGTTGGGATGTAAAACTACTCCAAGGTCTAAAACAGCCAAGACACTAACAAAGCCTTTATTTCCGTAATTTCAACCAATTTTGGTTGTATTGTATTTACTCTCTTGTAAACTTACTGTGTTTTTCCCTGAGCCAACAGAGGTGCTGCAGCCAGCAAGACACGGAGAAACATATGTGATGCCGTTCTCTCCACAGACTGGATCCCAGTCGCTCGATGAACAAAAACAGTTCAAGTTGCAGGCTGTGAAGAGCGAGTGTTTATCATAAGATATCCTATCCATGCTGGAAGAAAGACAAAAAAGAGAGTACAACTGAGAAACAAATATATATATATTTTTTTTAAATTTGTACAGATTTATTAGACCACCACCGAGTACAAGGTTTATGCCATGGCTGCCCTAAATTAACAGTATTGGTAATTACCAGAATACTTTTTTTATGTTGCTGTAATGGTTAATCCACCAGTAAATAACTGTTTAGAAAAAGCAGAAGATATGGTAAATGAAATGCCAGAATACAACTATTTACTTGCATTCCATCCATCCATCCATCATCCATCTATCTACGTCCAAAATTAGTTTTAGTGGTTGAATGTTATGCTTGATTAATTCACTGACTTAAGTCCAGTGCGCTGGCTCAAATTTGGGTATAAAACATAAATTCAGTTCAATTTCTTGGCATCTTGGATGTACTTTATCAAGGTGATATGATTTATTACCAAAGTGTAGCATATTTAAACACCCAAAAAGTCGAAGACCCATTTCAAAATTCACTTAGAGTTCTTTCCGTCCAACAGGCAAATATAGGTCACTCTCTTTTTGATGACAGGAATACCTTGCTCTTTATTTGATAAATGGTCACCAGCTAGTTTTCAAGTGACAGTTTGCACAGTAAAATTTAGGGTTGCACATCTATATGACGAGCTCAAACAGACTGTAAGAGAGCTGCAGATTCAGATGCCTCAATTCTCTCTATATTCATCACTACAGGGAACCCCTTTCATATAGTCACATTAATTTTACACTGTAATTTTATATGCTGATATACTATAAGAACATTATATATATATATTACACCTTCAGTCAAACTTATTAGGACATGTTTACATTCAGCAACATCTTCAAAAATGACTGGTGCCAGAGCAGTGCTCATTCATTTATGAAAGTAAATAAGTGAGTTGCTCAGCATTAGGAAATTGCATATTTTATTTACCACATACAGTCTTTGGTTTTAATTGCATGTTTCAGCTTCAGCATATTCACCGTATGGGCTAATTAGCTGCACCCCTCTGGTTACTTTTAACTTTTCATCGCAGCAGTGTCACTCCAGCTGTGTCCTAAGACTGAGGTGCATTACCTACACCCAGGGGATGATTTAGTGTTGGTTTCATCTTGTTTTCACTGACTGGTTGCCTAATATGCCAAATAAAAGGGTGCGCATTTTTGATTGCTCTGATGTATGATATTAAAAAAGATTGAAATAATGTATTTAATTGTTGCTTTCAACCACCGTAGTGAGTAATCATTTAAGATGACTAATTCTGCCGTGTTTAATAGTTTTTTTAGGAAAAAAACATGTTTTCCAGACACGTAGTCATTAACTCCAACATACCATATAATCACTTGCGACTCACTTGTCATATGAAAGCGTCACCCCGGCTACCTTGGCATTCTCACAGCTCATTGCAAAGAAGAACAGTGACAGGATGTAACCAATCAGGGACGTGCCAAAGGCGAACTTGGCTGCTCCCATGATGTTCAGCTTCAACCTCTTCATCAGCAGACCTCCAGAAAACATCCCCAGTGCCACAGCTGGGATATTTATCACACCTGAGATTAATGGAAACAGCAAAACACATGATTCATTAGATGCCGCTTTAAAGGCTAGATAAGCATGTGACCAAAGAACGACAATAACATTTTAATAATTTATCAAAGCTTGATTTTTTTTAGACACCTGCTTATACTATCTTGCGAGTAAACTACTGCAACAGCTCCAGAGGTAAAATAACCCTATACTAGTTCCAAGTTACCATGATCAAAAAAGAACCCTGCTTTTTATCTTTTTATAGCTTTATTTTGCATCAATGTGGAGACACGGTCTTTTATCTCTATCCATGTCATTAGCTCTGGTCACTAATGTTACATTCTCTTTCATATGCAGCCAGTCTGGTCAGTGCAGGCATCTCCCTCGATGAGACCACATGAACCTAGATATTTTCCTTTTTTTGTGCTATGAACTTCATTAGATATTTTATTTCATGTGCAAAGCAGTTCTCATATTCTCAAAGCTCCAGTCTCTGTAGCTGTGGCAGTTAGTGGATTGAATTAGAATGTAGCTAACCCAGATCTCCTTTAACAAGATCCACTCTCTGAAGTTCTCTTTCTGCTCGATCCAACATATGTAAAAAGTAGGAGGGAAATGCTGAATGGACAGAAAGCCTATAAATCTATAATAATTACCATGTTAAACACATGATTCCTGCACCATAATGCTGTTTCCATAGTTCATACTAGAATTTATTTGACCAAACAAGGGATGTCCAAGATCTTTTTCTCCAATACAATATGAAATAAGCAGGAAAGCCTTCCAGGGTTGTCTCGTCATGATGTCCAAAGCAGTAGCACACTAATAATTTATAACAGCACAATATTCATGAAACATGTACTATACCCATCAGAAAGTTGGCTTTTGAAGCAGATTGTCTGAAGTGCTGCTCAATGTACTTGGGCTTGTAAGTGACCATGCCAATGAGAGAGTTCAGCTGAATGATTGTCACACACAGGTAGATCAGATACACAGGGTGTGCCAGCAGTGTTCGCAGGGTTGGAATAAAATCTGTGGAGGCAAAAATGTCAGAGTTAAAAGACATGCCTGTGTGAAAATATGAAATACATACACTATATGGACAAAAGTACTGGGCCACTAAAGTATTGGGTCTTTGAATTCAGGTGTTTTCAGTCGTAGTGCCACAGGTGTATAGAATTAAGTACCAAGCCTTGCAGTCTGCCTTTACAAACATTTGTGAAAGAATGGGGTGTCCTAAAGAGATCACCGAATTTTAGCACGGTACTGTAATAGGATGCTACAATTGCAGCAAGTTAGTTGATGAAATTTCTGCCCTCCTCACGATCCTATTCACGATCATCTGTAAGTGATATTGTTGCAAAGTGCAAGTGTTAAGGAAGCACAGCAGTTCAGCCACAGACTGCTAGGCAACGTAAAGTTACAGAGCGGGGTTGCCAAGTGATGAGGCACATAGTTAATTTGAAGTTATCAACACTGCTGACTCAATAACTGCAGAGTTCCAAACCTCCTCTGCCACTGAAATCAGGACAAATAGTGTGCACTGGAAGCTTGATGGCATTAGTTTCTGTGGCTGAGCAGCTCCTGTAGGTGTAATGTGTAGGTGGCCCAGTACTTTTGCCCATATAGTGTAGTTTGTGTGTAATGGTAATGCCTTAAAGTGTCAGTGAAATAAAGCTGCTTTAACATCTGCACGACTTAGCGGTAAGATGAAACAGAGCTGCATAATGAAAAATTCAAGACATTATGAGTCAGTTTCAAAGGGGTGATAAAACCGTACCAATTATGATACCTGATTTAAAAATGTAAAGGTAGACTGGAATTTTTGGCCACTTGTAGAATTGTGGAGAAGTAATGTTTTGATATACTCCAACATTTTGTTTGTATTATATAGGGTGTACATTATTGGCATATTGACATAATATGCCAACAAACACACTGTAGCAATGTGCAAAGCAAGCACTGCATCAGATATTAAACAATGCTTGATCTAAAATGTTGTGCATTCATGCTTTAAGATTAAAAAAAAAAATACATTAAACTCCAGCACATTTATCAGGGTACTGAGAATGTATTTTGGTGAGGAAACTTTATTTTGTTCACACACACAAAAATTAATTCTACAGCCTTCCTTACCTTTGGCCATCTCTACAAAACTAGTGTGTTCGTCTGCTGAGTACTTGTGCTTCAGAAGGGGCGAGCCTTTGATGAAACTTGTCTGCTCAGGTGTGCACTTCTCTGGGACCTGGGGCCTGGGCATGGGTAGAGAGCGGGGCAGAAACCAGACCGGGATGGCAGAAAGAAGGGTGATGACCCCAGCTATGAGGTAACCCAGCCACCAGGCCCCCACCCAGCGAGCATCTGATGGGGTAATGGTGATGGTCTCTATGTTTGGGGTACAGAGGGTGAAAGGTAAGTAATGCTTTATTAAAATAGGGTACATGTACTATTTACTCTCCTAGTCTCATAATTTGTCAAAGAACTCATCTGTTCAGCCTAAGCAATCAGAGTGTGCGTCAAGTTTGAAAATGGACATACTTTATTGTACTAATAGATATTTTTACTCCAGCTATTTTTTTCCAACTACTTTTCCTAATTCTTTTTTTTCCTCATTTTCTCTTGCTACTTTCTAATTATCTTTTGTTATGAATGTGTTTGTTACTATAAATAAGGGCAGCAAAAAACAGAAGACACAGCTGGTGTATTATACAACATAGGAAAAATACACAAACTGAACTTCTTTTTTAAACGGAGTATCATAATAAAATCCAGTGTAGAAAAAGGATTCCTTTATGTGTTTTTAATAGATCCAAAACTCTTTTTCTTTTTAGTTGATGTTAATTTCCTTTGCATCCACCTTTTCATGCTGTCCTCTTTTCTTTGTCTTTTTCTCTCCTGTCTCCCTCTTTGTTGTCCCTCTTCCTCCTCAGCTGGCCTCATTACCTAATTGATGCTGATCCTGTGCACCTGCTCTGACTTTAGAATTGTGCACACAGTGCACACAGTGAATGTGAGCCACTTGTTGCTGTTCCTGATAACATCGAGACTCAGTTTTATGAATTAAAACTTTTTTTCACAGCAGATATTTGACCTCCAATGGAAGGAAGGGAACAGGTGTTACAAGTAACATTAAGAATGGCTCTGCTGTATTTAAGTGATGGGCAGTCTAAGTACACAGTACCAGTGGAAATGCAATTTTTGACATGTTGCTTGTATTTCTAAAACATGGCACAGTAAGAATTTGCATTACTTTAAACCAGGTGAATATGCAGTTTTCTAGGGTGAGCTGCATGCAGGTGAAATAAAAGATTCAATGTAACCTGAGGAGTGTAATCCTGTTTGTTTGTTTTTTTTAAATCAGCAAATTTTTCGGCAATCAGACTTCATTGATAACACTCATGAGTAATGAGCGTTACAACTATATTCATTTAGATTTCAGCACTGAGCTTAATTTTAACCTAACTTTATTCCTGGCAGTGAAGCAGCCTCATTTTTCTCTCAGTCTTGCAATGTGAGACTGATTATCTTTTTGACATTTAAAATCTGACAGTAATGGTGATTAGATATCAGCTCAACAACATAAAAAACCACCCACAAGTCTGCTGACTTAGCCTCTGGGGGCAACTGGCAATTTTTCAGACTCAGAAAATATCACAAGATTTCCTGACATTTGCTGGTCATTGTTTACAAATGCAGTTTTTTGTTGTTTAAGTATTAAAATGCTAAATTGCCATCAGATGATACACAGTGGTTTTAGATTGCATTGTTTGCCTGCATACAACAACGAGGTTTGCACAAACTTGCACAGATAGAATGGAAAGTTTTGGGTAGAAGAAATCTTATCCTTTGCCCACAGATTCGGCACATTCATATGTAGATATCTCTTTACAAGAATTATCACTCTAATCATATAAAAATATATGTGATAATTAGTGAAACAAGTGATATAAACAGCCACAACCCTGTAACAGTAACAGTTGCCTTTATAGACAACTTTAAGTGTTACTGTAACAGGCAGCTGTTATGTAGTTGCACAAGTCTCGGTGCCAGTTGCAAATGGATATCTGGAGGTATTTTTACATTACTTAACTGTGGAAAAGGATATCAGGCTTATGCATGATTGTGATTTATTAAAACAAAATAAGGTCTGTCTTTGTGTGCACACGCACACTTAAGTCATTATAGTTTTGTGGATCTGGCCCCAGGAGCCTGAAATCACAACCAAATAGCATTCCTTTTATTTACAAAACATCTTGTCCAACTTTAACTTTTGGCTCCAATGATGGTGCTTATTATAATAATTTTATTTCAGCTTCTGTTACTTGGAAATCACCTTTTAATGTTTAACTAACTCCCATCAGCTGTCACTGGCACCAGCAGTCTAACCTAAAACATTATTATGATATTACTAACAATAAAACTAGATGAAGTATGGACTGTGAGTATTTTAGAATGTTTCTCCAACCTGACTACTACTAATAAAGTGTACTTCATAGGTCTTCAAAGTTGAGAGGTTAATGGCAGCAAGAGTGTAGACAGTTTGCAAATCAACCTCATGGTTTGGCCTTGTAATAACAAAAAAAAAATGTGTTGGTATTAAACTCACCCATTTTTACAAATCCAATGTCCACATAGATTTTGGCACAAAGGGAGCCTAGTAGATAGCCAAACACAGGGCCAACCACTGAAATGGTCTGCACACAACCTAGGATGTGATAAACATGCCAAAAGAGACACACAACATAGAAAATAGCCATCAGAAGACTGGTACATTATGGTCATAAAACAATGGACATAGTCAGCAACAATGCTTGGGTAGGCTTTAAATGATGCTCAGTTGGCACTGAGGGGCCCCAAGTGTGCCAAAAAAATATCCCTCCACACCATTACACCATCAGCAGCAGCCTGAACTGTTATATATGTGATACAAGACAGGATGGATTCATGCTTTCATGTTGTTACGCTGAATTCTGTCTTTACCGTCTGAATGTGGTAGCAGAAATCCGAGACTCATCAGACCAGGCAATGTTTTTTCCTATTTTCTATTGTCCAATTTTGGTGAGCCTGTGTGAACTGTAGCATCGGTTTCCTGATCCCAGCTGACAGGAGTGACACCTGGTGTTGTCCTATGCTGCTGTAGCCCACCTGCTTCAAGGTTTGACGTGTTGTGTGTTGAGAAACGCTCTTACGAACTCTTGCTTTTTTATCAGCTGGAAGCAGTCTGGTAATTGTCCTCAGACCTCCTTAGAGGTGGTTGTAGAGAAAAATTTGATTTGAACTTCAGCAGACTGTCTTGACCATGTTTATATGTCTAAATGTACTGAGTTGCCCCCTTGTGATATTTGTGATAATAACCAGTATCCATACTCACAGGTGTATCTAAAAAAAGGGTGTACATGTTTAATACTTTTCTGTCATAGCTTGTTATGTGGCAGGCAGGATTGGACCCCAGGATGCAGACTCAGACAAAATAGAACTTAAAGGTGGTTTATTAAGAAAACACACGAAACCATAAACTCAGCTAAACTGGAGCTGGACAGGTGCCAGAACTAAATACAAAACAATAGTGCTGGGACACACACAGTGAGGGAAAACTGATGACGACACAACAAAGAACAGATGAAAACTGAGGGCTTAAATACACATTAGGTAATCAGGGCAAGAGGAAACAGCAGGGCACAGCAGGTGAAGCAAATGAAACTAATAACAGGGGAAGCAAATGAAACTAATAACAGGGGAAGCAAAACTAAACACAAAGCACGGGGAACACAAGACTGTCAAAATAAAACAGGAAGTGACTAAACAAGGTACACGCAGACTTGACACTATGAACTAGCACACAGACACTGGACAGAGATGCAGACCTGACACGGGGAAACACAAGGGACTAGAAATAAACAGGAATACAAAAGAGAACGAATAAACATAATATGAGAAATAACTGAAACAGAACCAAGAGAACACAAAACACTGGGCCACCAGCCCAGGACCATGACACTTTTCATAATACAGGATTATTTAAAACTATTGCCTGAAAAAGACTTGCTGAGTAAACATGTTTTTTTTTTTTAATAATATACTTAATCTTCATTCTGTAAAACACAGATTTTTAAAAAATCTTATTCATGTTAGAGAAAAGCAGAGCTTTCTGCTAGCCTCACATTATTTTGGCATGCTAATGTGTTCCAACAAATGCTGATACATGTGAACTGTAGCTGAACATTTAATGGGTATGTGATAGGTGCTACCCTGTTTGTGTGCATGTCTGTCCTCAAGCAAGATTACGCAAAAAAATTGTTTAAAGTTAAAGCACGAGCAAAAGAAGACCCTGCCTAATTTTGGTGCAGAGGCATGTCGCTTTCTGTAAAAGTATGACACAGGCTTTGGCACTGATCCTGGTAGAGGATCCAAGTTCACATAACTTATACTTTCCTTTCCTCTGATGCAGTGCAGTTTTACAGTCTAGAACAAGTTCCATGTATTCTACTTGTAAAGAATGTTGCCCATTTCAAAAAAGCTGGCACCTGAATTGCACCACAAAATATCTCGATACCACTGACTTAGTGGCTATGGGAGTCTACAGCAGGAAATTCACCAGTGATTTGCAGAAGAAGCTCACAGATTCTCTCCACCCAGAGTTTCTTCCCACATAAATAACCTCAGCTTCTGCTATATAACATTCATCTGTCATAAATGTGATGCTCTCTGGTTGTGCACCAGCACTGTGTCAATAACAGTGGGTATCTCTACCACTAGGTGATGTTTTCCTTACCAACATATAGTGCTGCATTCTCCTCAGTGGCAAAATCATCTATATACGAGATTCCCAGAGGCTGCACAGGTGTCTCTCCAATCCCACGCAAGACATTTCCCAGGAGCACGTAGATCCACATGGACAGGTTGGACTCGCCTTCACAACCTTGAGGGAAAGACAAGTGTAATTAAGAGATCTTTTGTGTGCGTGCATGCGTGCATGTGTAAATACTCCACCACAAACCTGAGGCTGGCACTTGAGGCAGTGTACCATCTCCTGTCAGGTTTGCTGATGAGTCTGCCCGACATGGAGAGGGGTTAAGAGTTGAGTTCACTACCCTCCGCACTGATGTCTCAAATGTATAGCTGTTCACAAGATACAAACAGGTCAGACTCTTAGAGATAGAGATCCTCATTTCAACTAGTTATAAGCCTTAAACTGTCCTGGAAAGAGACTTGTATACAGTTACATGTGACTAAGTGATTTTGTGATAGAAGAAATGAAACTTCTCATTGAAAAGGCAACAAGCTGGTATAGGCTGACACGGTGACATTGGTCTATACAGTATAAAAAGTACTAGTAATTGCAAATACAGTTTTGGTCAGGAGTTTACATACACTCATCATGGGCATAAATGTCATGTTAATTTTAGGCCTTTAATTATTCTTTAACTGTTCTTTATCCAGGGAATTTTCTACAGCATACATTGTTAATGACTAAAAAATAAGATTTGGGTGCACAAGTATACTGGATTTTCTCTGATCTACACAAGGCCAAAAGCATACATACAGGCTCAAATATATACATACACTACGACTAATAGCTGGTTAAATGTCATTTAGCCAGTTGCACTTCAACCAGACACTGGATATTTGATCACTATTCTTGCCAGAATAGGCAAAGTTCATTTAAATTACTTGGTTTTCTGCCACAGACCCAGCTTTTAAGCGAAGTCCACAAGTTTTCAATAGGGGTCAGAGCTCTTGGAAAGCCATTCCAGAAGCTTAATGTTAGACTGTATTAGCCATTCCAAAACCAGGTGTGTTTGGGCTCATTGTCCTGTTGGAACACCTAAATATGTAAGTAACAACCATCTAGCTTTTAAGATTTTGAGGTGATGAAGAATTTGGAGGTAATCCTCCTTCTTCATCATTCCATCCATTCTGTGCAATGTACCAGTACCACTGGCAGCAAAACAGCCCCAGAGCATGATGCTACCACCACCATGCCCAACAGTTGGTACAGTTTTCTTAGGTTTGAAAGCCTTACCTTTACTCCTCCAAACACACCTATTATCATATTGGCCAAAGAGCTCAATCTTTGTCTCCTCTGACCATAAAACATTTCCCCAGAAGGCATTTGGTTTGTCCATGGAAGCAGCGGCAAATTTCAGTCGCACTTGAAGGTGTCAATTTTGGAGCAGGGGCATCTTCCTTGGTCGGCACTCTCTGAGTAAAACTCACTTCACTGTGACCAGTTATACTGGCGTTCCAGCAGTTTCCAGTTCATGGCATGTTTGAGCCTTGGTGGTTCCTGGGTTGTTCCTGAATATCCTAACCAATTTTCTCCTCTTCCAGACCATGGCAAAGTGGTGACACATCAGAACAACTTGTACTTGTAATTGAATACAAATATTTGAATTGATGATCTTGAAATCTGCAACTGTTTAGAAATGACACCAAGAGACCTTCTCTACAATTCTCCATCTTAGATCTTCCATGAGCTCAGACTTTCCCATTGTTCTGAGTATTGGTATATCTAATGAATGCTGTCAAGCAAATCCTTTTTATGCTGCCAAAGAGAAACTACAAGCTGTAATTAATCATGATCACTAATGAGAAGTTAATAGATCTTGTCATTGTAGAATGACAAGACATTGTAGAACATTCAGCACCAGTAAGAAACATAGTTTTAAAGAGCGCTATATAGCATTGTTATCACTTTGAACTTCAGATCAATCTATTGACTTTGAAGGAGAGGTCAAAGGTCAAATGTGACATGATATTTTATACCTATCTTTCTATATACGATACACAATCATAGTTTCTAAGTTATAAGGCTTTCTGTCAATTTTTGACCAATAAATCATTAAGTTGACCTTGAAGACCTTGGTGGATGTAAGCCAAATTTTATTGGATTGTTAACATGACCCCACTCTACATCCCTACAAAGTTTCAAAACTTTTTGAGTTATCGTGTTTACAGACAGAATGACACACACAAGCACGCAAATGCTGCCAAAAATATAACCTTTTTGGTGGAGGTAAAACTGATGTGACAGGCTAGTTCATTTTGCTTAAGTTTCATTGCAGCAACTGTAAATGGTACTCAGTACTTTGTATGCCCCTACTTGGGGGGCATGGTCCTAAAGGGACGATGGATGGTATCCTGATGATCTCCTCCCAGATATAGACCAGGGCATCACTGAGCTCCTGAACAGTCTGAGGTGCAACCTGGTGGCATTGGATGGACCGAAACATAAAGTTCCAGAGGTGTTTTATTGGATTTAGATCAGGTGAGTGTGGGGGGCAGTCAATGGTATCAATTCCTTCATCCTCCTGGAACTACCTGCATACTATTGCCACATGAGGTCGGGCATTGTTTTGCACCAGGAGGAACCCAGCCTAGCTTATCTGTGCATCCCTCCATCAATATGCCTCTCCAGACCATCACTGACCCACCATCAAACCAATCAAGCTGAACAGTGTTACAGGCATCATAATGTTCTCCACAGCTTCTCCAGACCCTTTTACGTCTGTCTCATGTGCTCAGAGTGAACCTGCTCTCATCTGTGAAAAGCACAGTGTGCCAGTGGTGGACCTGCTGATTTTGGTATTCTATGGCAAATGCCAATTGGACTCCACGGTTCCAGGCAGAGAACACTAGGCCCTCAGGCCACCCTCATGAAGTCTGTTTATGATTGTTTGGTCAGAGGTATTCACACCAGTGACCTGTGACCAGTGACCTGGAGGTCATTTTGTAGGTCATTTTGTAGGTCATTTTGTAGGGCTCTGGTAGTCCTGATCCTGTTCCTCCTTGTGCAAAGGAGCAGATGATGGTCCTGCAGCCCTGTCCAGCTCTCCAAGAGTAACTGCCTGTCTCCTGGAATCTCTTCCATGCTTTTGAGACTGCGCTGGAAGACACAGAAAACCTTCTGGCAATGACACATACTGATGTCATCTCGGAGGAGTTGGATTACCTGTGCACCCTCTGTAGGGTCCAGGTATCACCTCATGCTACCAGTAGTGACACTGACCCTAGCCAACTGCAAAACTAGTGAACAAACAGTCAGAAAAGATGAGGAGGGAAAAACTGTCAGTGGCCTCCACCTGTAAAACCATTCCTGTTTTGGGAGTTGTCTCATTGTTGCCCCTCTAGTGCACCTGTTGTTAATTTCATCAACACCAAAGCTGCTGAAACTGAGCAACAACCCCCTCTGCTACTTAACTGACCACATCAGTATCCCAGAAGTTTAATTGACTTGATGCTATACTCTGATTAAAAAGTGCTCATTTAATCCAAAATAAATTCAAACTTGTGCCCCTTGTTTTTAAAGTCATTAAAGATGTGTACTGTACAATCATTCCACCCTGAAAAAAGAACTGTTCAAAGAAATGATTAAAAGCCTAAAATTACAATCTACCCATGATTAATGTATGTTACCTTTTAATAACAACTGTATCCCAAATCATCACCTTTAATACCTGACTAAAATGAAAAACATTTGAACAGAGTTAAATGTACTTGAATGCATTTATACATGTATTAATTTCTGTGGTTGAAACTGTAGTTGAAGTCAAACAGCAAACAGGCCTGTTAACTTTGGTTACTTACCGACCAATGATGAAATGAGGCAGAGCTATGATGAAGGTGCCAATGGACATCAATACACAGCCCATTGCAATGATCTTGGGCCTGTGGAGTGTGGCCCCAAAGTAACTGACGAAAGCTATCACCAACAAGTTTCCTGAGAAGACAGAGCAAGAAATATCATTGATTAGACCAAAGAGCACAGAAATAGGGAATAATCAAACTGAGAAGGAACAGATCATTGCCGCCATACATTTACTTTATACAGGTTTTTTTTGACAGTGCTTGGTTCGGACATGGCTCTGCATGCTGAGCATAAAATGAACAGGCTCTTTTTTTTTTTTTTTTAATTTCTGCACCTAAACAGATACAAAAACATAATGGAAAAGACCAAGGCAGTTATCCTCCATATACTCCATAGCCAGTAAAATTTATCATATTATATAGATTCATATTATAATAGCATGAGTGACATTTTGAAGAGTCAGTGTAAGCTGATGCATTCATTTTTCATGTGAAAATCCTGATAGCTATGGTGGCATGAGTTCTTAGCAAACACAACATAAAAATTAAACACGGCTTCCTGCTGTCACCTTTTCAGAGCACTTTGTCCACTATCATCGACACGGAAACGCATTGTAAATGGGGTGGAAGGCGCCCAAGAAAAATTATGCCATTCTATCTGACATTTTTCTATTGTAAAGGATTATTTGATGGGGTGACGTCAAAGCTTCCAAAAGTCCTTTGGCTGTGTATATGTTTGTGTGTGTGTGTGGATGACTGAGTGAGTAAGAGAAAGAGGGAGCGGGAGAGACACCGCTCTGAGAAATGTCATAGCAAATATTAGTAAATGTGTATTTGTAGCCCATAGACGTGATGAAATCTTATTAGTGCTTACATTTTGCATAATATTATTTAAGGTAAATGAGAATAGTAATCACTTCTTGCAGCAGTGCCCTCTAACAGCATGCTCTCTATGATACTCATCAATGGATTATGTGTATCTAAGTTTTGTCTAGCTAGCAAGACACTTATTTCCAAGACCTGTTAAAACTTGTGGTACATTATAAACAAATGAAGAACTGAGAGACAGAGAGGGGTACTGAGGTGAGCCGGAAGCTTAACAAGTTTATAGATGATTATGCCAGTGCTGCTGGCTGTGACTGGTCAATGATGACCAATCTCCAAAGTCATACAGAATGCAGTGGTGAATGAGTTTGTTTTTAAATTTTGATTCAGCACGTGAAAATGACAGTAGTATGTGTATATAGACATATGCAGTCACCTGAGCTTATCTTGCAGACATGATCTCTATAAAGATCAGCATCTATTACTATCACGCTCTACTTTCCTCTCCTTTATTTCCACCCCCACACCCCCTCTGTTGTCCTCTCTTGTTCCTCACACTGTCCTTTTTCCCTTTTCTTTCCTCTTCACAGTGCCCTGCTCTGCCTCTATGTTACCCTGGCAACAGTCCTATAGAAAAAGCCTGTTGCCTAGGCCACATGAGACAAGCAGCTTTCACAGGAGATGGAGAGATGGAGATAGAGAGAATCAGGATACTCCGCGCTGACTCTGACTAAGGTGCCAGCACCATCTTTTCCCCTGGCAGACCACCAGGGTGCACACACGTGTGCAACCCACAATGCTGCAGATCAAAATGTTAATTATTGTTCGGTGTGCCACCATAACACAATGACTTTTATCTTCTATGGCACATGTTTCTTTGGGAATGAGTCTGCACTGCAAGCCATGTATAATTTATAACCTGCAAGAGACTCTTCAGATGAATGGATTAGACTTACATAACTGTCCCAGAAATTGGTCAGTGGACCATTGAGGAAGACAGATAACAGTATGTACAGCAGTCATGGTATGCATAGTGGCACTACTGGCACTACATTTGACTGTACACTTTCTACAAATTAAACCTATTTTACCAAAGAATGAAAATCCAAGGAACTCGCTTCTTTTTAACACCATATTTTCACATCCACACTTAGTCCCATTTCTTGTTCTTGAGATTTTAAAGGCTTTATCCAACTTTTTTTAATAAATGCAATATGACCCCTTCAACAAAGATTCTGATTTGTAAAATTTATTGAGTTTCTCTTTAAATGCAGCTTCTGTTTTGGGAGTTCCTGAAGGATTACCCAGTTTCCAAGTTGGTTGTTAGTGCCCTGAAATAATGCTTCAAAATGACATCTGTGACTTTTTTTGGGCATTAATTCTGAGCATGTAAAACAAGTTAAGACAAGTTCAGAGTAAAAGGTGTATGTGCAGAATATTGAAGTCACTTAAAATTTTGAATGAAAACAATCTACATTTCTGCTTTAGCCGTGGCAGAAACAAAAAAAAAAAAATTCAATAAACTTCAACTTTCTGCACATGGAGTGTTTAAACTGAAGAATTGATTTGTGATTTAACTGACTTGTGTTGGTGCCAGATAGGCTAGTCTGTGTATTTCAGAAACTGCTGATCTACTGGGATTTTCTCACACAACCATCTCTAGGATTTACAGAGAATAGGCTGAAAAAGAGAAAACCTCCAGTAAGCAGCAGTTCTCTGGGTGAAAATGCCTTGTTGATACCAGAGGTTAGAGAAGAATGGCCAAACTGTGTCGAGCTCATAGGAAGGCAACAGTGACTCAAATAGCCACTTCCAAAGTATACAGACAACACATCGAGCCTTGAAGCAGATGGGCTATAGCAGCAGAAGACCACACCAGGTGTCAAGCCTGACAGCTAAGAATGTGAAACTGAGGCTACAATTCACCAACAGTGGACAATAGAAGATCGGGAAAAAAATGGCCTTATCCTGATGAGTCTTGATTCCTGCTGCAACATTCAGATAGTCGAGTCAGAATTTGGCATAAACAACAAATGCATGGATTCAGCCTTCTTTTTATCAATGGTGTAATGGTGTGGGGGATATTTTCTTGGCACACTTTTAACACCTCAGTAACAGCTGAACATTGTTTAAATGCCACAGCCAGCCTGAATACTGTTGCTGACCGTGTCTGTCCATGTATGACCACCGTGTACCCATCTTCTGATGGTTTCATCCAGCACGATAAAGCACCATATTGCGAAGCTCAAATTATCTGAAACTGGTTTCTACAACATGACAGTGTATACCCCCATACTCAAATGGCCTACAAAATCACCAGATCTCAATCCAACAGAGCACCTTTGGAATGTTGTGGATTAGGAGATTCGCATCATGGATGTATAGCTGACAAATCTGCAGCAACTATGTGTTGCTATCATGTCATCATGAACCAAAATCTCTGAGGAATGTTTCCAGCACTTTGTTGAATCAACGCCATGAAGAATTAAGACAGTTCTGAAGGCAAAAAGGGATCCAACCCACTAAACCAGGGGTCGGCAACCTGTGGCTCCAGAGCCGCATGAGGCTCATCCAGGCTTAATCTGCAGCTCTGCGCGGCTCACAGAAGTAAATTGTAAGTATCCAATTGAAGTGCATTTCATTTTTGTCAGTTCGGTTTTTGTTGTAGTTTTAAATTGGAACATTATTGTGATCTTGAAATATTAAAATAAAATCATTTTATTTATCTATTTATTTATTTTCATTACTCAATATATGCGTCACTTACGGTACCGGCTTCCGCTAGTATTTGCGGCTCTCACTGTTTTGTTTTCCGTGGAAACTGGGTTCAAATGGCTCTTTCCGGATTACAGGTTGCCGCCCCCTGCACTAAACCTTATAAAATGGCTGGCGAGTGTCCATGGACATAAATGCTTTTATAATTCTGAAATGATTTAACCAAACTTAAGTTATCTAGCTTTACTGAATTTTGAGTATTATTTTATGAGCAAGCTTAATGTAATAGTTTATCTCATGTTGGGTCACATTTTGTTAAATAGCATTTCAGAAATCAATTGAAGGTGTAAAGAAAGAGCAAAACATATACAAAAGAAGAATTGGGAATGCACTGCAAGAACGGGGTGACAGACAAATGTTGGATGCCCATCCCAAATTATTTTACATGGCCTAAACAGTCTGCTTTTAGCCTATTCACATGGCAAATAAACAGTTAATAAATGGCATGTGACCACTACATTATATTCATAGTATAGGTAAGTTATTACATAACAAAATCTTTCAAATTTTGGAATGCGGATTTTCCATAGCTTAAAGACAACTAGGAGCTCAGGTTATGTCCTTGCTCAACATTATGACTCACCATCTGCGCACACACACACACAAACACATCCCTCTGTCCTTTTCTGGGAAGTCTGATGAATCTTTTATCTGAAGCTTGAATATCTTGATGACCCATTCATATTTTTCTCCCCAAAAACAGAACGAGAGAAGCAAGGGGAGCCCATGACACAGAGCCTACAAATAGAACAACAAAATAACAGCAGTCACAGGCAGGCCTACTCACCTATCTCGAAGCTCCCATCAATGACACCTATTAGGTAACTTGGGATGTCAAAGCGCCTCTCGAGCTGGGTTATTGTGCTCTTCATGTAGCTCCCCGACAGAGCCTTTGCAAAATAGGCAAAGGACAATGCCACCAGAAACATCTGTAAAACAGAAAGACACACAAACGCATTGATATGCATGAAACTGCAAAAGGAGAACATACACTGTTTTAACATAATCATTTTCCACAATACACTTGATTGTGTAATGCTTCTGTTTTTGTCCACCTACAAAGGACAGAAAACAAACAATAATGTCACCACTGTGGCATGTACAATGCACAGACCCTCCTCATTCATCTTTGTCAGCTGATACAAAAATCACTAATAATTAACATTTGCCAGCATCACAAGGGAGTAGAGTGGGAAGCAATAAAATGAGAGAAAACGTATCAGTTACAGATACGTTTTAAGTCTGAAGACCATGGCCTCAGATTTGGAGGTGCTAATTCTCATTCTCATTGCTTAACACACTGCTGCAAATTGCTCCAGTGCGACCTGGAAGCCACTACCTGATGACAGGACCAAGTGGACCACATCATCCACAAAAAGCAGAGACACACCATGTTCCCAAAGCACATGCAGGCTGGATGGGCAAACTCCCACGCACACTTTAATATCTTTGAGACAATAAAGAGCTGGTCCAGCATTCCACAACTCCAAAAATGACCCCAAGATTCCTTGCTGTGTTACTGGAGGCCAAGGTAATGCCATCCAGAGTAAGCATCTGGTTAAACATCGTGTTTCTAGAAGCAGGAAATTAGAGGTAATCCTGGCCTTTATGTCTTTAAGACATTCCAGCAGTTTAACTAATTGATGTGTATCTTCTGGCTTCATGGATAGATAAAGATGTGGGTATCATCTGCATAACAATGAAAATTTGCTTTCTAATAATACTGCCTAAGGGAAGCATGTATAGGGTAAATAAAATTGGTCCTAGCCCAGAAGCCTATAGAACTCCATAATTGATCTTGGTATGTGAATTAGACTTGTCATTTACATGAACAAATTGGAGTCTATTAGATAAACGTGATTCAAACCACTGCAGAGCAGTATCTTTAATACCTATGGCATGCTCTAATCTCTGAAATAAAATATTATGGTCAACAGTATTAAAAGCTGAACTGAGGTCTAGTAAGACAAGCACAAAGATGAGTCCACTGTCAGAAGCATAAGAAGATCATTCATTACCTTCACTAATGCTGTTTCTGTACTGTGATGAATTCTAAACCCTGACTGAACCTCTTCAAATACACTATTCCTCTGAAGATGATCAATAAGCTGTTTTACACCTACTCTTTCAAGAATTTTGAGAGAAAAAGAATGGAGATTGACTTATAATTAGATAAGACAATTGGGTCGAGTGATGACTTTTTAAGTACTGGTTTAATTACTGCCACCTTAAAAACCTGTGGTACATAGCCAATTAATAAAGATAGACTGATCATATTTAAGATTGAAGCATCAATTAATGGTAGAACTTCTAGAAACAGGTCTAATAGACATGTTGATAGATTGGAGGAAGTAACTATTGAAGCTTACTCAGAAAGCTCAGTCAGAGAGAAAGAGTCTAAACAAATACCAGCAGTACTGAAAGTAGCTGAATGTAAAGATATGTCTTTGTCTTTCAGATAGATATAGTCGGGCTCACTTCAACGCAAGGCCTGGGCACTGGAACCAGTCTCTTGGAGAGGGGCTGGACTCTGTTCCAGTCTGGAGTTGCCCTCAGCTTCTTGCCTGTACTTTGGGGGTTTTACCGGTGGACACGAGGGTTTCTTCCCTGTGCCTTCAGGTCAGGGTATGGGTCCTGACTGTTATTTGCACTTATGCACCAAAAGACAGTTCTGAGTAATCAGCCTTCTTGGAGTCATTGGGTGGGGTGCTCGAGGGTGCCCCAACTGGTAACTCCAACTGGTAGACATCAACATTCATGTAGGCAACAACAGTGAGACCTTGGGGGACATGATTGGCCTGCCTGATTTGAACCCGAGTGGTGTTCTGTTATTGGACTTCTGTGGAAATCACAGTTTGTCCATAATGAACATAAGGGCGTCCATAAGTGCATGTGGCACCAGGACACCATAGAATGCAGGTCGATGATTGATTTTGCTATTGTATCAGATCTGTGGCCATTTGTCCTTGACACCTGGGTGAAGAGAGGAGCTTATAATACAGTAACTTACAAATACTTCTACTTATAAATTTATTTTCAAATTCAACTAAAATTTGGTTTGTACAGCAACAGTTCACAACAACAGTCATATCAGCATGCTTTATACTGCAAGCTAAAGGTCATGCAATATTCAAGAGAGAACTTGAACAATCAGATGATTCCCTATAAGCAAGCACTTGGTGCTGGTGGAGAGAAATAACTTCCTTTTAACAAGAAGAACTAGGCTCAAGGAGGGGCAGCCATCTGCTGCCACTGTACTGATAGTGACTATCAACAGTGACTGAGCTAAAATCAACCCTGTTATGGGGTTATGTCTAGTGATGTAGTCAAGACTGGTTATATTAAGCAGTTCCAGAAAAAAAGTCCAGACTAGTTATTTAAAGACAGCCTCAAGCTCCCAGAAAAAGAGGGGAAAAAAAGCCCATGACGTCTATGAAAAAATTTAATCATTTAGGCATCATTGAATTAAGCTGAAACCAACACTTTAATAGGCTGTAGCCAGTAGCCAGTGGAGTGGTAGATTGCACTCAGACAAAGAAGCACAGTCAGTAAAGTTTGCAAAAATATACCTGTGTCATGGCCCCAGGGTTTGGGGGGTTTCCTAACTTCTAGTTAATGTTTGAGTTTGCATTTCTCTTTTATTGTTATTCTGGTGTTTGGTGTTTTGATTTTGTGGTTGTTGAAATTGTAGGATCTAATATTGTTGGACTCGGACACTTAGTGAATAAACTCTCACACAATGTGAGAATGTAACTGTTCATCAGAGAAAAATGTGACTTTTAGGATACTGGAGACTATCATTAGAAAGCCAGATGTTAGTTTTTAGTCAGCTCATTGTCAGCTGTCCAGAGATAGGAGGGTCGCATCTCTAATCTGCTGACAATAAGTAATTGTGATAATATCGGGATTGAATAAGCATGTTTATGCACGTTTTCATGTGTGTCCTGACTTCAGTTCAGGAGATGAAGTGAGGAGAAAAAGGATGACACTTTATTCAGACACCAATCACATTGTCTCTTTCCTTCGCGTTTTGGCTTCTTTAGTAAAGGGGACCCCTTCTCAGGTGATAGCATGATCCTTCATATTTTGAGTCTGAAGGTGCAGACACAAATTAAAACTTGCCTCCATGGCATGCAAATGCCTATGAGTTATATTCTCCTCTGCCTTTGGTTGTCGGTGTCTAGCCACGTACATAAAACGTGATTAGGCAGAATAGCAAAGTCCATCACAACCACAGTATTCAAGATGGCAGAGCAACATGGCAGCTTCCACAAACTGGCGCCCGTTCCTATGTATTTTTTATGGATTAATTCGAAATTCATGAGAATGCATCAATTTGTTGGAAGACATAATTACACATGTTTATGTTTATGAATACAACATTCCTTTTTTCGACTAAATAAACAACAACAAAAAAAGATATTGTTAAAGAGAGAAGACACACCAGCCTCTGATTTTAAAAGAACATTCTGCAGTACTAAAACCAGGCAGTCCACAAGTTTACCAATCAGGGTCTGGTAAAATATTCAGTTACACTTTGGCTGCAGGTGGAATGAAAGAAATCCAGATTTCAAACTTGATTCTTTCGTCCTAAAATGGGATTTGAATGGACTGTTTCACCATGACGTCTGCAATCACAGACCCTCTGGAGAGAGACAGACGAAGTCAAAGGAGTGGTATGTTTGAGAAGCAAGGAAATTCCCTCTTCCTGGTTTTATCGCTTGAAAAATATGTAACCAAAATTCTGCCTGTTACAAAAGCCTGCAACCCAGGGTGGTAAAAGTGGCAGCTTACAGGTTCTATTATGCTACCATTCCCCTGAGAATAAACAGATTTCGCGGATGTTATCTAAGATGTGCAAAAAAGAAGTGACAAGTAAATCTTACACTAACCACAGCCTAGACCACTGCCCAACATAAACTGTCTTGTGCAGGGAGATGAAGGCAATGAGTCCAAGATGCTTTACATAAAAAGAGACTATGGTTGTGACTTGCACATTTTTCTTGCTTGTCTGAAAGCTTACTAAAAACAATTGGTGACAATCTATGAAGAATAGGAAACTAATGGTTCATCATACTATCTAGGACATATTAATACTAATAATATTCATATAAAGAAGGTACACTTCGGTAATGTGTGGGCCTGCATGCATCAGCCGCTATACCACAGTGCAGGAAAAGGTTAATTTGTTGTGGATTTCTATAGGTGGAGATAAATAATTCATTAAACAGGCAAACCAATCACAATCTGATTCTGCATATATTAACTGATAAATGGCACTGGCAAAGCTGCTATATAAAGCTCTGTCAAACTGGAGGTTTTACTCTTTTCTGAATATCAGCAAGGTGTCAGTTGCAGTGTTGCGTGCTGAAGATAACACCCCTCATGTATTGGACTGCTCACACCTCACTGTGAGTTTTCTGTCACTATGGATGAAACGTATTTCCTAATATGTCAACAATTTTCCAAAGAAACGTCTGCACTAACCCACCAGTCAGCTACTCTGAGAGCAATCATCCAGTGCATTGAACAAGCAAAATAAGACCAACAATATACAATAGTAATATGAACTCTGCAGTCAATTGGCAGCATGCTTTGGCTAACATCAGTTCATCCACTTCTTCTATTCGCCTCTACTTATGATGTTTTCTTGTGATGGTGATCCTAAAATTATTTAGATTAAAGAAAAAAGCCTTCAGAATCGAACTGTGGTTCAAATCCCTATTATCAATAGTTTCCCTTTATTCTGCCTTTTCCCTTATGGCTGGATGTTGTACGGTATATATTGGGAAGTTTGAATTTTGGGATTTACTGTTTATTGGCTGATTATATAATAAACCACCATCAAGAGGACATTTAAAAAAAGCTTTATGCTTCAGATGTCATTTACTCTTGTAGCAGAAATGGTATTGAACTATTATGTCACCTATAATTTTAGTGACAAATAGGATGATGCTGAGCTATTCCAATAGCTAGAGATAGGTTTTAAAGTTTCACATGAAATGGATGATGGAGTTTAATCTATAGGCAAATGTTTTTCCCTGCTTATATATAGGAGTGAACCCCTCAATGGTATTTATTGTCTGTCTCCTCTAATCATGTTTCTAATTAAGCACAAAGAAAATCTGTGATCTGCACTGTGCACACTACTTATTTTACTCCCCTCTACAGTGTTTGCACCGGATGTACTGTAAACAAAGCTACTAATTATGCTGCCTGTGAGGTTCCCTATTTTAATTACTTATTTTTGTCTTTTGAGGCAGTAGGTATAATATTGTGTATAAAGCAAACATAATTATCTGTCATAAAAAATGGGAAAAAGAGCTCAAATAATTTTACTATTATTGTCTTTAATCATTTTATTATTCTTTTGGATGGCAGCAACTAGTGGAATGTTGTGTTGGTTTTTAATATCTTTTAACCTACTTCACTTTGTCAGACAGGTTCTATTTAAGGGATTTCTTGATTCAACAGGTCTGGCAATGATCTGATCTGGGTCTGGCAAGTGAAATTGCACTCAACTTTCAAAAAAATGTGCTTAATAATAGTTGTCTATGATTTGGCAAGGGGTCAATTACTTTTCTTTTTTTTTTTGCATTTTTGGCCGCAGCGGCTTTTCTCGGCAGGGGACAGAGACAGGAAATGGGGGAAAGATACAGAAGAAGATACGCGGGCAAATTGGCGACGGGCCAGGACTCGAACGCGCACCGCAACGCGGCATATGTATGTGGTCGCCGGCTTCACCACTAAGGTAATGCTTTCATGTTGTGTAAACAACATGAAAAACAGTGATACTAGGCTCTATCCTGCCTAGTATCACTGGTTCATAAGTTACAGTAATGGTGTGGGGGATATTTTCTTGGTACATTTTGGGACCCTTAGTACCAACTGAGCACTATTTATATTCCACAGCCGTAGTTGTTGACGCACCCCATCACAAGCTCAAAATCATTTCAAACTGTTTTTTTTTAAACAATACAATGAGTTCACTGCATGCAAATGGCCTCCACAGTCACCAGATCTCAGAGCACCTTTGGGATGTGGAAAAATCTACATTATGGATGTACAATTGATAAAACTGCAGCAACTGAATGATTTTAGCGTGTCAATATGGACCAAAATCTCTGAGGAATATTTCTAGTATCTTGTTGAATCTATGCCATGAAGAATTAAGTCAGATGTGAAAGCAAACGAGGGTTCAAATCCGTACTAGCAAGGTGTACCTAATGAAGTGGATGGTGAGTGTGAATAAAAGAGTCTACAAGTCTAAATTTAGGTCTAAAGAAATGTTCATTAATATGTTTATTTATGCAACAAGGTGCTCCAACAATACACAGAGACAAACAGGGCATACCTTAATAATCCTGGCATAACATTATAAGATTAAGGACATGCTAATCCCAGTTATTTAATTGTGTAAATCAGTGAAGGTTTCTAATGCCCTTAATAAGCTAGCAGAGTTAAGAAACTGCAGCTAGACTTCAGTAATACTAATAGAGAACAATTATGATATGATTCTTGAATGGTTTTAAAGTTAATATTGTATAATCAACTTTGTCATGATTTATTGAGGGTTAAAAGAAGCCTTTGCATGCCACAGATGTCACAAAATAAGTTAGTGCTGACTTTGGCCTCCACTCTCCCAGATGAAAATTTGCAACTTACCACCACATCTTAGTTCCACTGTGGACTTTTTCTCTCTCTCTTTGCAGTTCTAACCTGATCATGTGTGAAAAGATCAGTGACTTTGTGATGTTTTAAAGCCTAAAAACAGAGCCAAGAAAAAGTGAAGGAGTCTCACTTCCTGTGAGACCGCTTGAATTACAATAATAAAAGTCTATATGATAAAAGGCTATTATGGCTCTATTGCTCAGAGACACCGAAAACATTTTGCCACTTCTTACTCATTTTTTCCATTTCTTACTATATATCCTTTTCATATTCCCTTTACTTTTACTATAACTATATAGCTATATATTACCTTTAACCATATGTATAAGTTGTGATAAAACCACATTAGCAAATTAGATAAATAAAAGTAGCTCTAAGTACATTTAGCATATTCAACAAGCTATGTAAAGATAATTATGAGTTTAAGATTCCAAGTAACAATATGTCTTATGCTATGACTTATTCTTATAAGCAGGACTGATTTTCAGACGCCATCAATGTAAAAAGATCTCTGTTGAGATTATGTCAGCCAGCCCTAGCTGGAGGGCATTAACGGCAGTAGGGCATAACGTATGCATTTAACGGAGGGGATGAAACAAGCATGCATACACATTTTTCCCAGCAAGCAAAGGGCCCCTGCCAACAATCAGCAGTGACAGAGGGAATTAAACCGCAGTGTCACACATTACTGTTTCACATTTAAACCAGTTTGAGTCAGTGCACTGTGTCTGAGTTGGTTCAAGTGTCACTTTTGACGCCACTGCAGTCATTCACTTATTCAGTTATGTTCAGTAACAGCTAAAATCACACTGTTTGTATTACGGTGAGTGGAAGAATCTCCTGCATATGTGTTTGGAAAAGTACCTGCTTTGCACCTCCACATTTTGTAGGTAACTCATGAAGTTTATCCATTCTCTTTAATGTGCTACCAGCTGAAAGCTGATTGAAGCTGATCCAAATGGCAGATGCATGTCAACTCCTGACATAATTCATATTTTCTGTAAATGATTTGGTACAGACTCTTATTCAGTATTCAGTATCCTTTTAAGAATTAAAGTAGGATTGTAAAAGAAATGTTCTAAAATAAAAGTCATCATTTGTTGTGCCAGTTGCCTCACAACATAATATGTAAATTCAAGCTACGTTGTCACACAAGATAAAATCATCCTTGTAAAATACGGAAAGTGTCAAAACCGCCATCATCTCTGTAAAAGAATTCGCCAAAAAAAAAAATGCACCCTGTCCTGTTGCAGATAACCCTGACAATGAACCCAAATGCTTGTATAATAAAGTACAATCAAGACTCAAAAGACTGAGTCATCAGTGGCTGATTACTCCTTCGTGAGTAAAGTCATCCTAACAATTTAAGAAAATTATTAACTTGGTAATGGACTGCTTTTCTTTCTGAATAACATCTTGCTTGTTCTGGGATTTTTCAACAAGGCCAAGCATTGTGACCTCCTAACTGGTGTTCCACCAAGTGGCAAATAAGCAGTGATCTCAATATGATTAAAGATCACTAAATCACTTAAAAGACATTCACATTAAGACTGTGTGAAAATTGAAACAAAGCTTCCTCGTGAACTGTGACCCGCTTTTGTTCTTAGCTCATTTAAGGTCATTCACCTAATACGCTTAGACTAACAAAGGTGTCTCTCTCTCACACACACACACACACACACACACACACACACACACACACACACACACACACACACACACACACACACACACACACACACACACACACACACACAGAGTGAGAGAAAGAGTGAGGTCCAAAAGAATAAAATACTTAACTATACAAGATTAGAAAGGAAGTATGGTTTTGAAGTAACGAAACACTGAGGCGCTATGACACCACAGTTCTAGTTGCTGGTAGATTTAACAAAAAAGCAGAGAGTAACACTGAGCACCTGATTAGTTGAAACGGGCTGTGGCATGTCCCGCCCTGCCGGTCAGGGAACTAAACAATTCTGAGAAGAAATAAGTCTGTCCTGCCACTGCAGTCTGTATTATGATAAGCTGCTTGAACACCATTGTCTCACATTACTTTCATGTGGGGGAAAAGCAACAATACTGTCTGATCTAATTTAGGGCTTTATAACTTTCATGTTGCCAGCAGAGACACACTTTCAGCCAATTGGAAGTTTTCTCATGTTATATAAACGGTTGTTTGAGGAGGGAGAAGGGAGAGACAAAGACAGAAAGCCCGAGGTGGTCAATATGCGACAGTTTGAGATTTGCATCTTGCTCTGTGCTATTTTCGTCAATCTTACTTCAGAAAGAAACGTTGATAACCGTTATTACATTTTCACTGTGGCAACAAGAAGACACAAGAGGAAGATTATTGTAAAAAAGAAAAAAATATGAAATAGCTAAAGTAGAAAACCATTACCCTGGGCATGCTTGACTTGAGGATCTTTATCGCTGGATAATTTTTACTGTTCAGCAACAAAGAAATCCGGCTTGTTTTACCTTTGTCTGCTGAGACAATATTGTAAAGATGAATTATGGGTGTGAGCTGTTGCATGTCGAACAATAAGGTAATTTTTAAAAATGGTTTAGGCACACTTCATGAAGTAAAGTAGTTAAAGACAAATAAGCTGTTACTACTTTATAAGGAAGAAAACACTGTGTACTTAGGATGAAGTTGCTTCATAACACTGGAAAATTGTTTGGTAGCTACTAGGTAGTGTTTTGTGCTTTGAGATAATGAAACTCTTCAACAGATGACATCCAAGAGATGGAAGGCTTTAAATCTATACAAACAGAGATTACTGCCATGAGAAGATCAATGGTGAGAGTGCCGGAACAGCATATTAAGCAGAAGAGAAAAGATGATTCATTCATTCATTCCCTCTGGCAATCTATTGTGCTTTTTATTAAGAACGATGGGTCAAAAGTTACACTATACGGTATTAAATATGCACACATACAGTACTGTGCATAAGTCTTGAGACACCCCTCATTTCCTTATAATTTGCCTCCAAGGACCCAGACTTGTAATATCATCAGGATCAGTATTTCACCAGGCTTTCTGAAGGCCGCTCAAAGTATTATGAAAGGCTGAGTCCAGTCATTGTACCTAATCATTTTCAGAGGAATGTTTTGTTGTTGTTTTTGTTTGTTAAGCAACTTATTTCATGATCCTGGGCCACTGGCCCAGTGCGCCTTGTTTCTTTGAGTTATGTTTTGAGTTATGAGTTAGGATTTTAGGTTACCGTGGTTTTCTGTTATAGTGTATCTGTTTTGTTCTCATGTCTTAGTCCTTTGTCTCATGTCTTGTGTAGTTTTGTCTTGTTATATTTTCCGGGTTGTGTTTCTTGTAGTTTAGTTTCTCAGTTTGTTGTTGGGTGATCTGTCTGTTTAGTTATTTGTATATTATTCAGGTTTCTCTTCATTTATCTTCCTGTCTGTTTTGTTCCCATGTCTTGGCCCTTCTGTGTTTAATTTCCCTTCCCATTGTTTCCTTGTGTAATGTTTGTTTCCCTCTGTCAGGTTTTCTGTGTTAGGTCTGGGTGTGTGTTAGGTTTGGTCACTTCCTGTTTTATTTTGATAGTCTTGTCTTCTTTGTGTGTTTTAGTTTTGCTTCCCCTTGTTTTGTCTATGTTATTGTGGTCAGCTGTCATCTCACCTGTTGCCCATTCCCTCATTATCCCTCTGTGTATATATTGTCTGTGTTCTCACTTGTTCCTCGTTGTGTTCTCGTCTCTGTGTGGTCAGTGTTGTCATCACTGCCCTGCTGTGCACTTCATGTTTCATGCCACATTCTTTGTTCATGTCACGTTCTTAGTTATGTTCATGTTCAAGTTCAGTAATGTGTACTGTTGGCTCCTGACCAGCCTCACTTTATGTTCAACTTTGTAAATAAAATTTAAGCTTAAGTATAAGCTCTGCCTCTGAGTCCTGCTTTGGGGTCCTCTGCTTTGCCTAAGCCAGCAGAACTTGACAACTTAACACTGACCAATGACTCATTCAAGCACAAAAAAGGCACCTAACTCAAGGGATGAATCAGTGTTGTGTCTACAAATAGCAGCAAATAACCAGTTTTAAATTTTGTGTTTAGGTACTTAGTTGCTAGCAGCTACTTGCAAAAACACATAATTTGTTCCCATTTCTTTAATTGAATCTATGCAACAGCCCAGCGCTAACACAATTTGACAGGCATAAAATAGTATTTTTCACCAACAAGGTGATTCCCAAAGAGCTATTAGATGAAAACTTGGCATATCTCAAAAAACAGAGAAAACTGGACAAGTGGGGGACAAAAGAAGATAGCCTAAAAAACTATGTGCAGCAGATGAAGAGTATCTGAAAGTCATGGCCTTTAGAAATAGGAAAAGAAATCCAGCAAAGACCTGACACAGGACATGAGAGATCCATCTGGCCCTTCAGGTGATTCAGCTACTGTTCACTGAAGCCTCATCAGGAGGGGGCTCAGTGGAAGGGTGGCTGTTAAGAAGCCATTCTTAACGAAGGGAAACAGAGAGAGGTATGCCAAATTACACAAGCACTAGACGGACAACAGGTCTTATGAAGCGATTAATCCAAATGTGAAATTTTTGATTCAAATGGTTGTCAATATCTACAGAGAAGGCCAAAAGAGATGTAAAATAGTGAGTGCCTACAGCCATCTGTAAAGCACAGTGGAAGCTCTGTCATGGTTTGGAGCTCCATTTCAGGTAGTGGTGCTGGGAATCTTGTCAACACTGATGAAATTATGAATAAAGAACAGTACTGTAAGACTTTGATCCACCATGCAATACCATCTGGAAAGCATCTGATTGACAATGTCTTTATTTTTCAGCATGACTATGATCCCAAACACACTGCTAATGCAGTAAAAGCATAACTGAATAGAAAATCATACAATGGAGCATTATCAGTCGTGGATTGGCCCCACCAGAGCCCAGACCCCAGTGTTACTGAAGCAGTGTGGGATCATCTTGGCAGAGAACAGGACAAAGGGCTGCCAACATCCAAAGAAGAGCTCTGAATGTCCTTCAAGGAGTGCGGAAAACTATTCCTGAAGACTAATTAAACAAAATAGTAGAATGCTGCCCAAGAGAGTTCAGGCTGTGTTGAAGAAGTCATGTGAAGTGGTCACTTGACTTTTAAGTTAGTTAAAATTGTACAACCTGCTTTTCTTATATACTGTATTTCCATATAAACAAATGAGGGGGGTGGCTCAAGACTTTTGCACAGTACTGTACTGCAAATCATTCTTATAGGAAGTGGCTTGCTGGATTATTGGACTGCTCTAATTTGGTTATTTAGTTATTTCAGGTCTCCACACACACATGTATGAAAGCATACATAGAGAGAGCATGTGATTCCACAGCACACACACTCACACACTCACTACTTCTACAACAAGGACATGGTAGTGCGTGTGTACCCTCAGACTGGTGCAGGGAGAGGTGCGGGGTTGTCTGGCTGCACAATCACTGCCTCCGTTCTCCTGTGTGTGTCCTTGCTCAGCTCTCTCTTCCATCCTCCACAAATGTATTTGCGTCTTCTTAGCAGAAGTCTCCCACGTATTGCAATTTCTTGGCACTGAGGCATGCAACCCTGCAAATGGATAATTCAAGCATGTGACCCACTTCTCATCCTCAGCACAAAAAAACAGAAACATGTCTGTAGCAGCCAGCAGAGGGGAGACTGACTCATAATCATTAAAAAAAAAAGAGAGAAAAAATATCAAAACATAAAAACACAATTCTTTATTTTATTCTAGAGATCTTAAAACTGAAATCCCAAATAAAAAGAAGTCAACATTGCTTTATTAGAGGTGAAGTGGTTTTGCAGAACAAAAAAGCTTTTGTTTTCAGTCAGCTATTTTAAGCCACAATATCGAAACAATACAAAAACCTCTAAACGAAAAATTCCAACATATCAAAATGGTTTCAGTGGAAGGGCGGCTGGATTATAGAGGCTGTAACAGGCTGCAAGACAGAATACAATGAGGCATAAACCCAGGCTGTGGAGCATGTTAAGACTGTAATCTTAAGTCGAAGATTCTCTGTGCAACGAAATCATATCAGAGGTAATTTGATTTGCTAGAAGATAAACAGATGCTTCTGGGGGCCAGCAATGCATGCTGTCAATGTGGAAAGGTTTTCTATAAACTCAGTGAAAATGTGTTTGAAATCAGCCAAAAGAAAATCCTACTTAATGATAACTGCAGTGTGCCAGAACAATGACTGAACTGCTGATCTAATTTTGCTCTAACATGACTCTGCTGTCAGTAATCTGTGCATCAAGTGGCCACGCCATGATGTGAAGGGAGTGGGTATTTGTCTTGGTTTATCCACTGGGACTTAAAGGTATTGTTTTTAGAGCCGCTGCATTTTAAAAATCCGATATTCTGATATATCAACTGTTTTCTTTTTCCTTTCAGATGTGTGAAGCATAAACAGATTTAGGTAACATTTGTCACGTGTAGTTATTTATTTACTCATTTTCTCTGCTCAGCTCAGCTGAGGGTGTGTATACAAACAGGGAAGTTGCACAGTGTCCTTTGGTGGACACACTATGCAGTGTCACCACTCAAAACATGGCTGAACGACGTTTGCCCTGTCCCTTCTTTATTTTTTTAATTTTCAGTTATATATGTCCATTTAAATAGCCAATATCCATTAATAATATTGGACTGCCAATAAATGGGTCAGGCTATAACTGTTATTTATTTAGTTAGTTATCTTGTAATAAAGGTCATGAAATGCACAACTCCAGGCCTTAAAAAAAAAAAAAAAACATCCTTGCGATTTCCTGTCAGGTACACCAAAACCAGCATGGTCAGCACGCTGCCATGTCATTAACCTGCACTTCTCTTTTACAGACTAGCTTAACTATAATGTAAAAGAACATATAATATGCATAGGAAAGGATACCGCCCGCTTATCAGGATTATCAGTGTGGGTAAAACAAAAAAAGGGGTTTCCTATAATACACTCACACTTGTGCTAACTGTTCTGTTGTTTTATAGCTGCCATGCAAAAATTTTAATGTTTTTATGTTCCAGTTCTTACGATAAATCTAAACAGATAGAGGCCTCATTGTTTTATGATCTAAATTTTTTTTATTTCTTTTTATTTGTCTCATTTGTCTCACTGGCTGTTGGCAAATCAACATATTGTGAAAGCAGCTGATTCACTGTAAAAGCCTCACAGTGTTTAATATCTCTATAACTTTTGTTAGCAGCGTTTCATAATGCTGTTCATTCTGTGAAATTTTATGTGAAGCAGTGACTGTAAATCAGCCACAGAGGTCATTTTTAGATACTGGTGGATCAAAAAAAGAAAAAAAAAAAAAAAAAAAATAGCTGTAGTCTGCAGAGAACGTATTGCATGGTAAACTACAAAACCGAAAACAAAAAAGGTAAGTCTAAAGATAGATAAATAAAATAAATGATGCTGCGTTTACCCCTTCCTTTTAAATCTCTCACTGCTCCTCCGTCTCTGAACCCTTTCTCTGCCTGTGTATAAATTCTTTATCTCTAGCTCCTCACATTTGTCCTGCTTATTTCACGTTTTTCTTCTCCTCCCTCCTCAGTCCATTTCAGCAGTCATGTGAAACAGTGAATGCAATTGCTCCAGGGAAGTGAGCTGACAATTGCGTTGCAGAAAAGAAGACTAACTTAACACTATTACCATTTATGTCAGCAGCACTGCTGTTAGTACTGCATGCAACATGTTTACATTTCTCTCTGAATGATTTTTCTTTTTGGTTTTCACAGCAGACTACAGGAGCTGGCTAATTGCAACAGGTCTGACCTACATTCTGGACCAACAGTAGCTCATTGAGTTCATGAAACAGTGACCACACAAACAGAAGGTTCTGAAAAAAAAATCCCAAAGTTAGTTAGCTGGCAGTATTACATTAAACAGCATTTAATGTGGCAGTATTGGGCCACATCTCAAAAAGTGATCTAAAAGCAGTCACTACAACAGGCCCAGAAGTGGATGGCTTCAGCTTCTGAATCGTCAGGTTGATAAGGTGACTTGTAAGTCAGCGTTTTAAAAAAAAACATAAAACAATATACTGTATGTCTCGGTACAAGCTTTATAATGCATTTAACACAACCTTTTTATTCACTACCGAAAAATGGACTCACTGTTGTGAGATTTCAGCACATATCTATTTTGCATAAACAGAAACTACGCCTAAATATCATGGGCCATTCAAAGTATCCGCTCAATCATATACTGTCATCTGACCTGACATGAGCAGTAACTGACTGAATGTGCTGCCCTCTTACTCGTCAAGCCTGGTTCTTTACCTCTTTCTTATTAGCGCGGGAGACATATGTGCTCTTCTCTTATATTCTGTTTGTAAAATCTCAGTTCATAACAGAAATCTAAGGTAATCTAAACAGAAACGAATGATTTCCTGCTGGAATCAAAGGTGCTGCTTAAAGGCAACATCGTGTGGGGGGGTAAAAAAAATATATATTTTTATACCTCCATGATGTCCATGTCACCAACTGCATTTAGTGAGAATTACAGTGGATAGATGAAACACCACACTTATGGTATTTTACTGCCCGTGTAAAAATATCAACACTTTGCACAGGCTTAACAGCACATATCTTATGGGAAATGTTTCAATGCTTTCATTTAGATGTAGATGTTGGAAAAGTTTGGAAACAATAAAGTTAGGACCTTCCAGTCTCTCTCCATCCATCTCCATCTTTGCTATAGTTTAAACAATATTTAAATCACCTGTCAGTTCTGGAGACAGTTAACATATATGATCTACTACAAGTGAGAGCTCAAATATTTTAGTATCTAGTACCCAGTACCTACAGGAGGACTTAGTGTCAGCACTATTCCAGCAATTTATGAACGTCCTTTCTGAGACCTTTATTAAGGTGGTATTTTAAAGCAGCAACATCTCATGATGCCTTATTAATCAGGTCAAGCTTCATCAAAGGAACATGTTTCAACGCAGGAAACATCTCTGGCAGATTAAAACTCGGGATGCTGCTCTACGCCTCCTTTGTCAGGATGCCATGCAGGTACTGCAGGTGCCGTGTGACAAAAACAAAAGCAAAGAAAAAAACCCTCAAAAAATTCCCTGCATATCTTATAGTCTGTACCACTGCTAACCAGTGCCGTTCACTGACCTGCATAAACTTCAATTTCATTGTTTTCGTTGATTAAAATCTAGATGAATCTGGTTTAAAATACATTGTCGGAACGTAACGAGATAATTTAGAGATAATGCAGATATTTTGAAAAGTGTGATTTAATTCACTTGCTACTGTGACGGAAATAAAAACCAATTATTTTAAACGAGGACGACGCAAAACAAACAAATAAAAACTCACCTCAGTGTCCTGTGGAAAAGTGGTCGAGCTAAGTGAGCAAATTGAGCAGCCTATAGGAAGCACGGGTAGACTCCCTTCAACCTGCTCCTGTCAAACTTCTCATGTGGATTGGTGATGAGCGGAACCGCCGGGTCTTATCGTGAATGCGCCGACGTGCAGCCCACCTTCACAGTTCATTTCCAGCCGACTACACGCTAACTCTCAGGCACAGTGGTCCAAGTTACACAGGGATTTTAGTCCCGTGACACATGTCTTCACTGCGTAATGTGGGCTGCGTGTCGGTGAAAACGCAGCTTGGAGATGCGGGGCGTTAGACGCGCTCCAAGGGGTCAGCGGTTTTTTTTTTTGTTTGCTTGTTTGTTTGTTTTTTCCCTTTCTTTTTCTTTTTTTTGTTTTTTCTTCGGCTGGCTGCAGACAGACAGACGTCGGTACGACGAGCCTACGCGGTGTCTCTCATACTATGCTGCTCTCTCCTTCGCTTCTTTCTTTCATTCTGTCTCCTTTCTTGCGTCCTTCTCTCTCTCTCCCCCCACCTCTCCTCACAGTCTGTCCCCTCCTCCCTAATTTCTGCACAGTTCAGCGGAGCTTTATTAGAATCATGTAACATTTACAGTGTCATGCGTTTGTCAACAAGCTGTTATGAGCTAGTATTCACCAGGTCCATGTACAGTGTGAAAACATCACAATTCTTCAATTTAATTATAAATATTTAAAGTAATATTTGTCTTGACCTTTGATTTGGTTTGCAAAATCTGATCCCTGAGCCCCTGCTGTGTATTTCCCCTCTTAGTCTCTGAGTAAGCCTTTTGTAATCAGTTGTGTGTTTGTTCTGCTTTCATTAAAGTGGCAGTATATTTTGCTGATTTAATCTGCAGTACAAACTCAGTTTTAAATAGTCTCCATTTCAAGCTCAAGCTAATTAAACAAATGCTAATCAGCATAATACATGCAACCAGATGCAAATATGGAATGCTTCAAGTTGCTTTTTTTTTCCCCTTCTGTTGTCAAAATATTGTCTGCATCATGTTTAGGTCAATGATGTGCCATTGCTTTCCCTTTTTGAAGTGTTTAGCTCTTCATGCTTGACACGTGTACACCTTAACCCTCTCATCCTGGAGGGCTCAGTGTTCCATGGGTAAGTAGTAACAGGTGACGGGTAGCAGATTTCCATAGTGTTCTTGTAGCACCTGTCCTACCACATTGTATCCGATTGCACTGGCACTCACAATAGTCAGATGGTGCACATTACAAAAAGCATACAGACACGCTGTAGTGTCCTTGAATTTTCTCATTCAAACTTCAGAACCTGCAGTCGTGTCATTCGAGTAGTTGAATTTAGTGGTTACACTGCAGGTGAAGCCTCAGCTATCTGTTGCATTAACACTGTTGAGTTTATAGGGTTTTGTATGATACCCTCATTCTGCCCCTCAAGCAGTTTCTCATTTTTCTAAGACATCCAAACCCCAATTCCAAAAAAGTTGGGATGCTGTGTAAAATGTAAATAACAACAAAACACAAAGATTTGCAAATCTCATAAACGCTTATATACAATATAACACAGAAAACATACCAAATGAGAAATATTTTAAGAAAAATATTTTTGAATTTGGTGGCAGCAGCACATCTCAAAGAAGTTGGGGCAGGGTCGTGTTTACCACTGAGTAGCATCCCTCTCTTCTTTTAACAGCAGTCCGTAAACATCTGGGAACTGAGAAGACCAGCTGCTGGATTTATTGATCATATTGTGTTCTATAGATGATTAGATATTCAAAGTCTTTACAATTTTTACATTGGGGAAGGTTGTTCCACAATTTGTAAATGCAGTTTGTAGCAGATTGGTGAACCTCTGCCTCTCTTTACTTCTAAGATGCTCTTTTTATATGCAGTCATGTTACTGACCTGTTACCAGGTAACCTAATTAGCTGCAAAATGTTCCTCCAGCTGTTTCCAGCTGTTTAGCACCACTTACTTTTCCAGCCTTCTGTTGCCCATCCATTGAAAATAAGCTAATATTTTTGATGAACTAGTAAAATATCTCAGTTTAAGCATTAATATATTTGCTATGTTGTATTGTGAATAAAATGTGGGTTTATAAAATTAGCATGTCACTGCATTCTGTTTTATTTAAATTTTACAAAGTATCCCAACTTTTTTGGAACTGGGGTTAGATTTCTTGTCATGCCATGTGCACTTTCTGCACATATTGTTTTAAGCTAAACATTTTATATACAGTAGATGTTGAAATGGATGTTGTGTGTCTCAAAATTTTTTACTACAGAGTGTGAAGCACATTATCAGTGTGTGAACAAGGGGGGTCATTACAGACACAGCATGAATGTCTCTTGTTGATATGCACTCAAGACCAATAAAAGGCTTAGATAAACATTCAGAGTAGGGAGCGCTGTATATTATAAGGTTGTACAGTTTTGCACAAAGCCAACATCCTCGCAACATAACCTCAGTTTATATAAAAGAGCTTAATAATATCTTGCTTCTCCACAATCCAAATTCTTCAACATATGTCAAATTAGGAAGAAGCAAATGGGAATGTGATTATGTTTCCATGTTTTTCAGGTATTAGGTAAAAACTGTGAACAATTCAAAACTGATACACTGTAAAACCCGATGAGTTAGTTCAACTCAAATTATTTGAGGAAACCGATTGCCTTGAATCATTTAAGTTCATTAACTCAAACATTTAAAGCATGAAAAAATTACTCATTGAGTAAAAGTAGCTCAGATATTTTGTGTTAAAGCAGCTTGGATGAATAAAGCCAAAAATGCTCTGATTTAATTAAAAGGAAACATACCGTGACTGCCATTTTTTTTTTCTTAAGTGTGCGGGGCGGGGGGATTTGACAGTCAGCAGTGAAGAGAGACAGGGAATTTACCACACACAGGACGGGATGCGAACCTGCACTATGTGGCATGCATGGTCACCTGGTCTTCCATTGAGCCACCCAGGCGTTTATGAGTGCCTCTATATTTTAAATCTACAAATGTACTTATACAAACATTATTCAATTAAATAGTGAATTTTCCGTGAATCAACTTATTTAATGGTTACTGATTTAATTAATTATTCTATGTTTTTGATATGACCAACATCAAATCTTTACACTCTGGGGGATTGTTAACAGTTATCTGCATATTTGGTATGTGATTATTTAAAAACTGAAATAGAAACAACAACAGAAAGGTGAAAGATGAAGTGGTGTTTACATTTTTTGTAATGATATAAGGTAAACTCCAAGAAAATGACTCAGTGGAGCTAACTGGAACTATATTACCACAACTTAAAATACTCAACAAATTTAAGTGTACTCAAAACAACTGAGTGAGAACTTCAACAATTCATTTTTAATTCTCTTTAATTTGTGGGAATGAGTGGCTCCAACTTTTTCAGCAGATTAAGTTAAAAAAAAACGTATTTCTTTTATTAAGATATACTGTTAGGTTTTACAGTGTAGGATGATGGTGAACAATTTAAAGAACCCAGGCCTTCCAGATGGTATTCTATCTGTGAGGCAGCAGTGCTAACCACTGCGCCACCGTGCTGCCCGCAAACTGATATGTGAGACTCATTCCACAAATGCTGTAGGAACGCAGCTTCAGATTCACCTCCTTCATTTGCATGAACCACATATCAGTTTGCACCTCTCCTCTCACATGTGTTTCCTGGATTGTGCATCAGAATAACAGAGATGAATTTTGAGTAAATATTAAACTTTCAGAGTGCTGCTTGTGCTGATTATTGCTAAATTTTGCAACCAAACTTTGTCCTAGTATGAATATGTTTTATACAGCCTGGCCTGAAATTTAAAGTAAAATATTGAGCTATTGTGCTTTTTGGGGTGGGGGTGGTCTTTTATCATATTTAATTAAGATTTGCCATTCCCTTTTAAGTGGCTAAGGAATATAGTTGTTAATGTCATGATCAATAAGACTTGCCATTAGAAAAGATTCAGTGTGCTTGTGGATTCTGTTTTATTCCCTGATGAAGGCCTGTGTGCTGGGTTTTTACATAACTTTGCCATGAAACTAAAGGTATTTTAATTTTATTTTTGAAAAGGGGGTGCCTTGGATTTTTTTAAAAATATATATTTAAGCCTATATGTACCACTTCCAAAGAACACCTCCAATAAATGTGGGTTGAATCCAGGATGCACTCCTCAAAAGGTTTGGTGAGCCTGTGTAAATCTTAGCCTCAGTTTCCTGATCTTAGCTGATAGGAGTGGCACCTGGTGTAGTCTTCTGCTGCTGTAGCCTGTGAGGCCTCTGAGTGTAGATTGCTGCCTAAGTTCCTTCAGGAATAACCTTAGATTTTGTGAAAAGTCACTGACTGCTGCTCCTGGATCAGTTCTGAAAATTAAGTGTGTTCAGGCTTGCTAGTGACTTGGTGCTATTTTGGAAAATGTTTCTCAGGCAGGTTTCACATAATGACAAAAATAGCACCCTGAAAGACATGATGTTGGGAACTAAAATTACTTGTTAATTTGATTACTTTATGTAACTTTGCTAAGAAGAATCAATCCATTGAAAGCCTCTTAACATCCTCACAAAAACACCAGGCTCACAGATTTATTCATTTATTAATATTTTCTTGTAACTTACAGTGGCTTCAGCAAATGAGAGAACAGGGCCTTCTTTCGCATTCGCATCAAAATTTTGCATCATCGCCTTTGACCTTCCTCTTTGTTTACCTTCATATAATCGTGCAAAGACGAAAAAACATAATAACAGGTGTGCTGAGGACTTTGCACACTTGTTAAGCACTAAGCTTTGTGCTTAAATTTACTTTAATGTTAATATTTTAAGTTCCATGTACACATTAAAATTCTAAGTAAACTACTGACAGCAATCCAGTTTTCTTCTTTCCTTTCCAACATTGAATTTTCCACAATCCCCACAGTAAATATAATGAGGGTATAGTGAGCATTGACAGCTGCTCCTCTGCATACATTGGTTGTATAGTGAAAGACTAAGGTGTTTGACACCTTAGTCTGTGGATGGATGATGACTTAGCGACACAAATTAAAGACGGCATAGGGAATGTGAAAGGTCTGAACTGGCTTACCATCAACTGATGGTGTTGTGTGACTGATGGTCCCTCCTCCTGTTTCACTTGACTTGATTCTTGTGCATAGTCATTATCCACAGGAGACACAAAGTCGGATTTACGAATGTCAGGGATTATTGGGAAGAAGGAAGAAATGAAAGGGAATAAGTAAGGATTTTTGATAGGTGTGGAGATGGAAAGATGGTGGGAGGGAAGAAGAGATTATGACAGAGCACAGAATGACCAGAAATGACTGAGAGGAAAAAGAGGGGGGGGTGGAGAAAAGAGCAAGAGTCTCCCTGGAGAGTATACATATATTCCTTGCAGACTAATGAATGATACTGAGAGAAAAATGTAGGCCGCTGGCTTGTGCATAAGCCATCTCACTGAAACATAACAAATCATAAAGATCAAGGGCAAAGCTTGTCCTATATTTTCAGTTCACACAGCAAATGGTAGAAAAAGCTGTCTCATGATATTTAATGCAGTCATCGGTAAATTCCAAAAGCTGATGTAAAATCAATCTGACAAAGACCACTTCAAGGGAAAGGCAGCTTTAGTGAAAACAAGATTATTAAAGGCATTACTTTCAGTCTGTACTAGCGAGAACAAACAGTTGATTTATCAAACTCCCTACATCAGAATTACTAAATACAAATTGTTATTAAAAGTCTCAGTTAATTTGAAGATATTGGAATTTTAGATTAAAAAAATATTCAGTGATGGCAACGAGCTGAGCTACATGTGATAATTTCTCTAGAGAAGTATTAAGAACTTAAGGATTAAGCTGAAAATTGCCATCACCAGCTGTACATGTGCTGTGGAGTACTGCTAAATATATGGAAAATATTGTGTAAAGCTCCAGCAGAGCTGTGCAAATTCGAATTAAATGCATTAAATTATACTGCTTTTGCCTATGAATTAGAAGTTAAATTAGCAAATTAGCACTCACTGGCCACTTCCTTAGGTACATGTTGCCTACAGAAATACCTTCATTCTTCATGACAGATTCAACAAGGTGCTGGAAACCTTCCTTGGAGATTTTGGTTCATGCTGACAAGATAGCATGACACAGTTGCTGCAGATTGGTTGGCTGCACATCCATGATGTGACTCTCCCATTCCACAACACCCCAAAGGAGCTCTGTTGGATTGAGAGTACAGTGAACTCATTGTCATGTTCAAGAAAGAAATTTAATATGATTTAAGCCTTGTGACATGGTGCATTATCCTGCTGTAAGTAGGCATCAGACGGTGGGTATACTGTGGTCATAAAGGAATGATTATGGTCCGCCACAATATTCAGGTAGGCTGTGGCATTTAAATGATGCTCGGTTAGTACTAAGGGGCCCGAAGTGTGCATTTCCCACACCATTACACCAACACTAGCCTGAACTATTGAGACAAGGCAGTTGTTCATGTTGTTTGTGCCAAATTCTGACCCTACCATCTGAATGTTGCAGCAGAAAGTGAGACTCAACAGAACAGGCAACAGTTTCCTGGTCTTCTGTTGTCCAGTCTTTTAGCCTGTTTCGTGTTCTTAGTTGACAGTCGCGGCAGAAGGTGTGGTCTTCTGCTGCTGTAGCCCGTCTGCTTCAAGGTTCAGTGTGTCTGCATACATTGGTTGTAAGGAGTCGTTGTTTGAGTTATTCTTGCTTTCCTATCAGCTGGATGCACTCTGGCGATTCTCCTCTGACCTCTGACATCAACAAGACATTTTCACCCAGAAAACAGTTGCTCACTGGATATTTTCTTCTTTTTTTTTGTTTAAACCATTCTCTGTAAACCCTAGAAATGGTTGTGTGCGAAAATCCAGCACTTTTTGAAATATTCAGCTCATCTGGCACCAATAACCATGCCACATTCAAGGTCAGTTAAGTCACCTTTCTTCATCATTCTAATACTCAATTTGAACTTCAGAAAGTCTGCATGTAAATGCATTGAGTTGCTGTCAGGTGAGTCGATCTCTTCATTCACAAAGAGTTGAACACCTGTTCAACACTTTGTGAACGAAGTGGATGGTGACTGTACAGTGTAAGGACTCATTATAAAGACAACATTCTGTCATGTAGAAAACACATTAACATATAACAAAAAAAAAACATAGTGTTTGTCTTTACAAAGGTATACATGCATGTGGTAAAAGCCACAACAAATAAGCTAAATACACAGAACTGATAAACACTTGTATGATGATGAAAATGTATGAAGTCTAATTGCAAGTCCTCCTAAGGGTTTTTAGGAGAAATGGCTAAAGAAAGACACACACGTGAAGCATTTATAAATCTTATTATTCAACAATATTCACATTACAACAACAACACTGCTCTGCTAGTGACAGGTTCTAATAATCCCAATATGTTGTATAGTTACTTTGTATTACATTATCAAGAGGCACTTCCAGTAAGTCTGGCAATAGAGGAGCTACAGTATTGTGTCTAAATTCCAAAACAGTAAAAATAAATATTTTTCTAAAAGTTTTTTTTGTCATATATACTTTTGAATCTGTACAGCATATATTTTTTATACAAAGTCAACCAATATATTGAAATAAAATGTCATATTTCACTTAAATACTGGTGAATCACACATTTTCTTCATCCTGTTGGTATTGCTACATGTGTTAAGTGCAAGATACTAAAGAGAATAAAAGAACTGAATCTGTGACGTGCCTGCTATAGTAGATAAAAACATACCAGTCTTGTTTAGCTTGCTTAAAGTTGTGGAGAAAAAAAAAAAAGAAGTTTGTTTTGGTTTCCTTTCTGACAAATGAGGAAAGCTAACGAATAAAACATTCAAACAATGTCTACATACATATATGGGAAAATGGTATGGCACAGGAGCAACAAACAATACAAAAAAAAAAAGAACTGTTTTTGGTTTGAATAAGAAAAAAAAAATGAACTAAAGAGCTTCAGTCTAACAACGGAACAGTTGGCCGGTTACATTGCTACTGGTGTCTGTTGACATGGCAGTGAAAGATTAACAGGCAGTTAACGTGCACATCACTGTGAGCTGTGGTATGCTAGATGGATACCAATAATTCTTGAGTTACTTTTATCTTCACAGAATAAAATATATATGCATATTCAGATATCCTCACCAGTATTGGAATAACACTGATGGAAAACATGCTCCTTTTAGGGCTTGTTTTGTGCAAATCACAAAAAAACACAATATTTAAAAAGGTTCTTTGGTTTGCACAAGCTCATCCAGTGTGTGCGCCTCCCCCCCCCTCCCCCCATTTAAAGGAAACTGGCTCATGCTGGCTCTTATAAACTGAAATAACTGCGTACTTTGAAGCCCTGCACTTTTTCATGTTTTCTAACCCATTTCTAATAATAATTACTATTATTAGAACACAAGTTATGACCGCCATGTGACTGCCTGGTACAAATCACTGGCCGGTGCCCCCGTGATGACCAAGAACAAAAAGCCGACTGATGATGTAAAATTTTTGTGTAAATTGAGAATTTTCATCTAATTCAAAGCAGTCAGAAATGATTTGGTCACAAAAATCATCCAGCTTCTTCGGCCATGCATGTCAGTAGTTTTCCATGTGTTGGCCTATTTACTACAAATCAGCCACGGCGTACACTTAAAATCACAGAGTGCAGCCGTGTTTTAAAAAACAGGCATTCTTTGGTTTCCTGTTATCGATTCCGTCTCAGTTGGCAATAGGTCATCATTCAGTTTTTGTTAAAATAATGCAGCAATTCACTTAAATGACACTAATAAAATATTAGCAGAAAACGTGAATACATTTTAAACCTCAAGAAAATTTCCAGAGTGTGCTAACAGATTTTTTTTTTAAATGTGCAGATATTAAACAAAACCAATGGCTGTAAATGCAGGAAAAAAACCTCCTAAAATATCAAAAATTTTAAAGCCTACATTTAAATATGGTTAGCAACTATTTAAGAATACATGATTTGTAGTGAAAAGCTAAAACATGCGAAAACACTTATGTGACCCTTTAATTTCACTGCATAAAGACTCAAAACCTCAAAACCAGTTCATCGCTCCCCTCCAGTTTACTCCCTAAAATGTTAAAAAGCAACACGCTGCAGTGTTTTGGATTGTTAAAAAAATAACAGGAAAATAAAATAGCTTCAAATTAAATCACAGCTTTGATTTAAGTCTCTTTGAAGTGTACACGGAGGGGCAAGATGGGGGAGATCAGAGGGAAATTCTCTTCTGACTGACCTGTTAAGCTTTACATTTCTGATATCACACAAAATTCAAGTGAAAACAAAATAAAGAAATGTGAAAGAGTCTGCAGTTCTCCAAACATAGAGGTGGAGAATGGGATCGTACAGGTGTGAAACATGAAATATCCAATGTAATATAATTCACATTAGATTACATGTGAGGTACTGATATACTGTATAGTGTATCAGGTATTTACAGTGCATGGAGCTCAAGCTCATTTGCATGTACTCAAGTTACTGCTGTTTATCAGACAGGAGGCTTGCAGTATTTTGTTGTAGTGAGGTGGGTAGATGTTTTTTTAAAACTCAAGTTTGAAAGCTTGCTCACCTAAAAGATGCTTTGACCTACAGTTGTGTTGCTCCGTTGTGTATCAGCTGGTGTCTACAGGTCATTTTTTACCTGCTATATGTAAAAACCTATCAGGACAAGCCAATGCAAAGAGAGGCTAGTGGAAGACGACTGGTCCAGGAAGTGACACATAAAGCCAAGAGAATGCTGCCTGACATGCTACAGATATGCAAATGCAGCTAGTGCTGCAGCATTTGCTACCAAGTACTTTTTCTTTTTCTTTTAATTGCCAAGCAACATTTTATTTTTATTTTTTGGCCAGGGATTCCTGTGTGATTTACACCAATGCTGAAGGTGGCTGTGCTTTGATTTGTGTATTTTGCGCCATAGTTTGTGACTCAAAACCCAATTAAGTTCTTCCTTCTTTGAGTTTTAGTAACAGCTACTGTAAATAAAAGACTTTAAACACCAAAGAGCTTTGAGCTTGAACTGAAACGTGAACAATAAGCCCAGGCTTTAGTTAGTGCAGCCTTCTTTTTTTTTCATAGTATTAAAAACAAGCTGAGCTACTGCATCCATTTGTAAGCACAGGGAATAATCAGTCAAGAGACTTATGCTGCACCATTTAGTCCTCCTTTGCACAATGGGCATTTTGATAACAGTGCAATGGATACAGCTGCATATTTACACAGTATTACCAGAGTATTAGCAAAACTAATTGAGTTAAGAAACTTCGTTACAATAGGACAAGTTCAGCCAGTAAAAATAAGCAAACAAGCCTGTTTGACAAATTGCTTAATAGATCCAGTCTATAACATCTGAATGCACAAAGTGTACACTTACCGGTAAATGTAATACTGCTCTTTATATTTCTGTCACAGTCTTTTTTTTTTTTTGATTTGAGGTTTGATTTCAGTGTTGCTGATTTTGTTTGAAAAGTTTTCCTCTCCGTTTCTTAACCTTGATGTCTCATCATTTCAGGTACAGGTGGAATTATCAATCCCCAGTTAGCATCTCACCTGTCACTTGTGACATCTGCAGTTTCAAATTGACCTGAATTGTACTTATGTGATAAATCTATCTGAAGCCTATTGCACAGGGTATGCAAGTGACCGACACTTCTGTATCTCTGCGGGTCTCTGCCATTTATACCTGCTTGGTTTGCATCATGTGGTTATATGTCTAGGGAGGCGCAGGGTTCAAGAAGGGCTTGCAGTTATGACAGAAGCACAGCACAGAACTATAAATCCACTGTTACAGGTCAGCAATGCTTAACTGGCTCTGAGCTGAAGTGCTATAGCTTATACAGTATAACAACATCCTACTCTGCTTTGGCTACCCATGTCTCCATCACCTCTTCAGTGAACCTCAAGTGTCAGGCAGGTTCCCAAAAAAGTGCTGCTCAAATAAATGTATCCTTGTTTACTTCGCAAATATGATAAAAGAAAAACAATTGCCCATTACACCCCACTGCATGAAGCGACTTAAGTAACCTAAATTCTTGAGATCTGAATCGACAAAGAGCCACTGTTGCTTTTCTGATGTCAGCTCAAATACACTGTGCTGCATATCCCTGTAATACGGTTTGGAGAATTGGATCATCACATGATTCTGAATCCAACCAAACTGGCTCATCTTCAAAGACTTATACCAGGAAGAATCTGCTGAATTGTGACAAAGATCTGAGACCCCTCTGACCTCTCATGAGCAGCTACAAGTAAAACTGAGAGGCTTCCTTCATTAATAAGCCTCATTACTGAGGCTATTCCCCCTTTTCACACTTTCCTACATTACTGCCAGTCTGAATCTCTGAGGACATCAAAGAAGAGCGCAAACACAACCAGCTAAACCTTTTTCAGTCACATACGTACCAGTCAAGAGTTTGGACATACTCAGCCATTCATATGAATCTGCAGGCCTCTGATCAGAACTTATTTCAATCTTCTGCTTAAGCTATAGCAAATCTCTTTATCTGTATTGTGTGAAATGTTTTTACCCTTTCTGCATCTTCTATTTGCTATCATTAAGGATCGATTACACTTACAAAATACTTTGATTTTAAAAAAGGAGGAAAACTACAGTATTTAGTAAATTCATATTAAACATTACATATTCACTGCTATGTATTTATTTATGTAGCTGGGGTTATTTTTAAGCTAGATTTGGTAACATAAGGGGGTTATTGTTTCCACTTAACTTTCTTTGGCTTATTATGGAAATAATGAAAAGACTTTACAGTGATGTTTGGTTTCTTCACATGTACAAGTATGTCTTTAAACCTTTTCTACAGTTTTTTTCTATGTCTCATTAAAGGTCACTACAAAATTGACCTTCTGGAAGATAGTCTTCAGGGTACAATATTTATAGACTCCTATGTGTAGCACAGAGAACACAGGCTTTTTGGCTTGAGAGGTCAAAGTGCATGCTATCATTTGTTTAAATGAGGCAATTTTGTGCAATGGCAGATGTTATTAAAATGGTGCTGGTACTGCTCTTGCTAAAAGGACTTCTAATTGGCCCAAAATGGTTTTAGGGTTAGGTGTACATCACTGCTTTTTGGCTTGGCACATTATACGTCAGGACTTTTAACTGCTTTTGCATTCATGCAGACTGAAGCTTTTTAACAGTGCTTGTTTGGAGAGGATGTATTTATTTAGCACGACAAAGAATAAACCCTGTGTGAAGGAATACCCCTGTGTGTACGGACTAGGTTCTACGCTTCCATGTATAGTTTTTTTGTGGGGGCACAGCACCTCCTGCATGGCAATAAGCTTCACAGTGTTGAAATGTCTTATTAACGTAAATCTTCTTGGGTGATTTGGAGCTGTGACTCAGCTCTGGCCTGGACCATGGTGGATTACTTTACTTTCTGAAACATTTGGCCTACATACCAGCCCATAAAATAGATTGGAGAGAAACAATATTTCTTGTCTCTAATGAATCTCCTAAAAACAAGTTGAGAGGTGGCATGAAAGTGGGCACAGATTATATTTGCCTGCAATAAGAAAACACGTTGCTACTGGTTTCTTTTTTTGTGAGTTAGTTGTAATGTGATTTATAGTATTATTCATTATCCTTCTGTGTTGTACAAAGAGAACCACACTTCGCTGGGGATGCACTGAAGTGACAACAAGGCAGAAGCAGAGACAATTAAAAGGATAAGGACAGCAGAGGTCCTTTTTGTTTCTGTATCTCTACGGGTCTCTGCCTTCCTGAGTTATGCAGCCTGGAAACGTGTAGGTGCGTTGAACTGATTAACAGAAGAAAGGGAGAAACGATTACTGACAAACATTGTTTGACAAGAACAAAACATTGTTTTGTATGTTTTTCCTTGAATGAGAATAAAGCTTTTTGTGTAAGAGTTCTTTGTTAAACTTCCTATCTGTTCTGAGCATGGAGTGTGTTTCTGCTATAGCACTGTGTGTGTGTGTATGTGTGTACAATGCGTGACCACTGGCTCTTTTTTTCAATCTCCTTCTGAAATTCACGTGGCAGAGCCTCAGTGGACACGGCTTTTCCCCCTAGCTTTAATCCCATTGTATTCACGGAAAAGGGGCCTGTTGCACATCCTCGAGCAGCTGCGTGGCTCCAAAGTGTGCTGATAGCATGGGAACTAAAGAGAGGAGTGTGGGAGGGGGTGGCATTGTGACAGTGTATTACTCACTGGTGGAGTGAATATGTGAATCAGCGTGGTTGGCCCATAGTGCAAGATGAGCAGTCTGGGTGAGGGTATAGTGCCAAATCCAAACTAAAACAAAGAGCAAAACAAACAAATACAGTCCATCTTCATTTTTCACTTTCAGTTTTCTCTTTTTTCCCCCTTTGTCACGTCATCTTTTGCTCATCTCACATCTCTTTCCTTGTCAGATGCACTGGGTATGTGTTATCCCTGTCCTCAACCCTGTTTTTGTTAGGCACATTTTACCCAAGACATCCTCTACAGTGTTGTGTCAAAGTGATGTGCTGGCTACCATATAAAGAGTTTATTTAGGAAAGAAAAAAATGTTTTAGACAACGTTCAGATTCCTGGTTTAAGAGGAGGTCAGAGTTCATAATTTCACTAAGGTTCTTCCTCTTTTTCTCCTGAAGTGTCTGATTGTGGAACGATTTCCTCTTCCTCTATAGCTGGCACCTCTTCCCTTTCATTAAGGCCATCAGTGGACTCCTCCTCTTTGCTCACTTGCTCCTCCTCTTCCTCATGAATGGCTGTTATTGGATCAGTGGGGTTACCAATACAGTTTGGATTCTCTTCCTGAGCCTCCGCCTGGGCTTCTGCAGCAAGCACTCTTTTCCACATTTCATGGTTTTCCAAAAGATGCTGCGTGATCTGGCAAAACACTTTCCTCCTGCTCGCCTTTTTGGCTTCTTGCCGCTCTGTGAGACACAAACTCAACAGTTAGAGAAGCTCTTAGGATGATACCTCTCTTAAAGAAATAGCAGATTTTGGAAAATGTGTTCATTTGCTTTCTTGCAAAGTTACATGAAAGGACTGATATTAAGTTTATGCATACCTCATGAGAAAGACATGGAACAGGAAAACAGTGAGTCTGGTTCTGTTCAGAGAACAGAGCACCTTTATAGCCAAGTAATTAACAATATGTTCTTTTCTGAAATGTGTGTAAAATGCTAAATTTAAGAAATCTCTGCTTTGCTGCAAGGTTATAAGTAGAAGTGTTTTATTAGGTTTTTTATTTTGGCGAGTTTGACTGGAATGCAAATGTAATCCTGCTATAAAGTGAAGCATTTGTAGAGCCATTTCTCATTTCTTTATACACCTGTGGCACTTTTTCCAATTCTTCATTCCCTATTTAGTGGTGAAATTCCGTTGCGGATACAAATGTTGGTGACTTTTGAGGGCAACATACGCTGAACGTGACACGTGAAACAAACGCAAACGGAGAGGGTAACAACGCATTTGCAGCAAAATGATGAAATGAAGATAATATATATATGTATAAAAATCTAAAGAACTGTGATTTACAGTAAATACTTTCTTCAACAACATATAGATGTTAATTATCACTGTATTTGTAATGACCTTTGTGCAAAGTTTCACTCAGATTGGCCCAACAATTAAGGAGGAGATAGTATACATAGAGACATAATATAATTTCATACCAAATATTGACTTTCAAGCTTGTTTAAATTGTACAAACTCTGTTTTTTGTACCGTATCTCTGTGCATGTCTGAACATCTTTCAGTAAATCACTGCAGTGAGGGGTGGCTCAACACTTTTGCACAGTACTGTAGTACTTAGTTACAAAAATGTAATGTGCATATTTTAAACGACGCTTTAAACCTTTTTATAGCTCCATTGTGATCTGTAAATTGAATTGTATGTTGCTCTTCTGCTCAAACCACCAAACATTTTAATACCACAGTTTGCCTCTTTCATATCTAGTGCCACATTAAGCTCCTGTGGGTCATATCAGATACTGCGATAACAACCAATGCGGCCACTTAGGCTGCAGCACTTGTTGTTGCAAGAAAGCAAATGAGAGTGACAACCATCTATCACATTAAAAATGTTTAATAATTGTGCTCTTATTGTTTTCTTTTTTTAATCTCCTTTTTTTTTTTTTTAAATCTATCACAGCTGTAGAAATTGGCTGCATTGAATGTCAATAAATAAAGTAAAACAGCACTTCTGAAGTCCTCTGCCTAATTATCTGACAGCCTGGCCTCTGTCCCACTAAGCGTCACAGCATGACATCATTCGCTCTTGCTCTCTCTCTCTCTCTTTGTCTGATCAAATACTCACAGAAACTACACAATGATAATGATAAGTTAGAGATTTCCTAAAACATGAATTATCAAGAGACTGACATACGGGAAATGTCAGAGCTTGTCGATGCATCCTCTTCTGCCAAATCCTCCTCCTCCTCCTCCTCTTCTTCTGTATCTTGTCCTTCCCGCTCTCCCTCAGATTTGTCAACCCAGTGTCCCGGCATAAGAGCAGCTGAGTCGTAAGAGGAGCAAAGTGGTCCCACTATGTGAGTAATGAATGATTCCTGTAGTTTGGCCAGCTGCGGAGCAGACCTATCCATGAATGGGCTGATGGGAAGGCCCAGGCTTGCTTCTTCATCACCCTAAAGGGGTACAAATGTGAATATGTGAGAATAACAGGAATTATTACATATAATTGATGAGATTTGATGAACAGTTTTTGCCTTAAAATGTGTATCTCTCTTCAAGAGATATACATTTTTTTAAATTAGCAGAGAACAAAGTTTTTTAGGATTCTGTTACTGCATAAAAGTCAGTATGAACAGCCAACATCTAATCTTATCAAATATTGTGGTTGGTCTTTTTTTTTTTTTTTTTTTTTTATTAATGAGCAACAAAGCCTGTCAAAGAAAATAAAAAAGTAGAGCATTACACAGTATAAACAAATGCCTATATTAATGGTAAGCTCAATGGTAAACTCAGCTATGCATCTAGTATAACACAAGTGGCAAGCACAGAAAGTTACAGATATGCTGCCTCTGGGCACAGTCTCTGGAAAGTAGGTCAAGAAGACTACAAACAGAAAAACATCAGTTCAAACTATGGCCAATCTGTACGTAGGTATCAGTCATCCAGATGAGACTGTCTGCAGAAATTTTCCAGAGTAATGGTGACTGTGATCTTTCCATTTGTACCCACACGGTCACCACCAGTAAATACAGACATGAATCTAATTATCTTTGCTGTGTATGTATAGGCTAGGTGCATGACTCCCCGCAATACATCAGATAAACTGTAATTACATTTGTTTAAGGATTCATCTGTGTAACAGTCATATACTGTAAACGGAGGCCACACAAAGACAAACCAAAGTGGAACCATATCTACCCCTGTTTATCTTGTGGTTTGTGTTCCATTACCCTTGACCACACAGCTCGTATTGTATTTTAATACATTGTGACAGTCCTGTATTGTGCTTTTATGTTTGTTATATGATGTTAGGGCTTTCAAAGCTATTCACCAGGAGGACAGAGGGCCAAGAGCTCCAATTGCTATGGCAACCAGAAACCTGGATGGCGTCAGTGCACAGCACCAGTGTGTGTGTGTGTGTGTGTGTGTGTGTGTGTGTGTGTGTGTGTGTGTGTATTTATAGACACAGAGAAACTTTGTTATAAGTGAAAATTTCTAAGGTTTAGAATATTAAAGTGGTGCATTGCAGAGCATGATGAAAATATGTGTGTGTGTGTGTGTGTGGTGTGTGTGTGTGTGTGTGTGTGTGTGTGTGTGTGTGTGTGTGTGTGCGTGTGCGTGCATTTATAGCTCTGCTGACTCTGATGTCACAGAGAGCCTCGTTCCATCTGTGATCTTCCTCTGTGCGACTGTGAATGAGTGCTGTCAAAGGATGGCACATTTAGGTCATCCGTCTCCCCTCTATGAAAGCAAAACATGTGCATACGCTCTCTCTCTCGCCACCCTGTCTCTCACCCCCACCCCCCGGGATGCTGTCGCTCAAAGGACTTACATAATCCTCAAAGTTTTTTTAAGACAACTGAGCCAAAGCTTCCAGAGGAACACCAGAATGCAAAGCAGCAGACATGAGAGGCATGTCGCTTTCCTCGGGAATCAGCAAAGTTCAGATTAGAGGGTTCTCGCTGCTGAACGCTGTTCTGATATACTTTATTTGCACGTTCCCTTCATTAAAAAGGATTAAATGGATGATTCACGGGCTGATACTTTGGTGGTAAGTTTGGTGGCTGTCAAAGCAACCTTGTGATAACAAGTTTCTGTCACAGCCTGTATGCCTAACATAAAGACCTGTTTTGAGAGGGATTTATATTGTGAGTACCACTGAGGGAAGAAAAAAAAAAAAAGCTTAAGAGCTTCAAATTAGTGCTATTCTGCTTTTACATAAGCTTTGCTTGTGATCTTTATGGTCTTGAGAGTTTAAGGCAGGATTTGTTGCCAGGCATCTGTCTACAGTGGCCTGTAATAAATTCAGGAGCTAGTAGGCAAGTGTTTTCAATATTCAATTATTGTCAGAGGGAACATGCAGTTACACATATAAAACCTTACAGAAAGGTCCTTGGGGAAAGAAATTAAAACCCTGTCATGCATATTGGAATTTTGGACAATTCCAATTTTCTGTCACCTCTATATCGTCACTCCCCCGCTTTCCTTTATTTACTGTCTTGTTACTTTGTGTGGTCAAAATAACAAGTTTTCTCATTTCTCGTCTTCTCTGTCCTGGTGCCTGTGACCTTGACAGGAATCTCAGTAATCAGTACAAATCATAGTAGGAGGAGGAATCTACAGATAAGTGCTCATTTGTATCCATAGGTTATTTTAGGTACTGTTTGGTTCACCACGTGTGCATGTTTGATTAAAAAAAAAAAAAGTATATCTTGTCACATTGTGGTATGCTGTCAGTTTATTTAAAAGAAGCCCTAAATATTGAAATTGTCAACATCCCTGCTATGCTTGAATGACATCAGAAATAATAAAACACAGCAGTAGTCGGTTTATACCAAAACTATTTATGATGCCGCTATGCCAAACTTCATATTTAATTGACATCAATTTAAATCAGACTCTGAAGGCAGGATGTCTCACTTAGTTAAATGCCTGTTGTCTTGACTGCTCTGTCCTCATCTCTCTTCATCGCCTCCTCTACTTGCATCACTGGTGGGAGGGCCTTAAATGATGTGAGAGGATTTCAAGGAAAGGAATGGTGTATGTATTAATAAAGATTTTAGGAATCAGGAAGGTTTCCAGGAATTCTTAGTGTTTCTTGAGTTTTATGTCTTGCCTTTTTCTTTGTATTTCTTCATTCATTTTGTTCTGTATGCCCTCTGACCTACATTCTTTGCATTTATTATACAGTTCTAGTGGCTCCTGTATATATTTAGTCCCTTGGATTTTAGAAGTTTAAAAACCTTCTTTATTTTTTGATGCTTTATTTTCTAGCCTTGTTATTGACCTTCATTTGTATATACGATATGTTGAGTCTTTAGTTATTGTTAGTTTTATTTACTGTGACTCTCAGGTTGTATTTAGTTAGCTCTCTTTTGTGTGCCCATTGTCTGCTCCTCCTTCTGTCTTGTCTCTGTTCATCCTTTGTCTTTCAGTGTTTTCCTGTCAAGTCCTTCTGTTTATTCTTTTTTCCCCTGTTTAGTTCTCTGTCTTCCTGGTTTTGTTTGGTGGTTTGTCTTTTATCTCTTGTCCTTTGTATTTAGTTTACTTCTCTTGTCTCGTCATCCTGATTAGTTTCAGTTTTGTTTACTATCCACCTGTTTCCCTTCCTAATTACCTCTTGTATATCTTGGCTCAGTCTTCCTTTGTCCTTTGTCACATTGTCTGCATAAGTTGTGGGTTCTCTCACTCTGAATTCCCAGTGTTTTCTAGTATTCCTAGTTATCTGATTTTTGCATTCCCTGGCTGACTTTTTGGACTTAAGTTCCCCTGAGTAACCTGCACAAATGTGTTGCAGGTTTGTTTGACTCCTGCCTCCTGTGTCTTGCATTTGGGTCTACAAAATACTTTCACATAGCGAAACATGACACTGTTTTTTTGGATTTGTGCCTCTTGCCATGTTGACCAACCTCCAGTGTTCTGCAGTCTTCTTGTTGTTGCTGTGACCTGACAAACCACCGTATCACCGTGCTGCCCTATACAGTCTGGATTTTGAATGTAAAATATTTTTCTGTATAACTATTCTGTCTGCAGTGTCTAGGATATGCTTGTACTTTGTTGCACAAGTTAGACTTCAGCAAAATATCCAGTCTGATCACATTAGCTAAGTTTTATTGTGTTAAACCCTTACTGTTAATTTAGTCAAATGTCGGATTTGATTTGATTATGTTACTTTTTAAGTTAAATTTACAGATTTAAGTAAATGTAGTGTCAAGTTGTATTTATAAAACAACCCAGCCCCATAATCTCCCCTCCACCAACTTTACACTTGATTCAATTCAATTCAATTCACTTAGTGATGTGATTGTAAGGCTTGGATGCAGCTGCTTGGCGATGGAAACCCATTCCATGAAGCTCTCTACACACTGTTTCTTGAGCTAATCTGAAGGTCACATTACATTTGGAGGTCTGTAGCGATTAACTCTGCAGAAAGTTAGTGACCTCTGTACACTATGCACCTCAGCATCTGCTGACCCCGCTCTGTCAATTTACGTAGCGTACCACTTTGTGGCTGAGTTGCTGTCATTCCCAATGGCTTCCAGTTTGTTATAATGCCACAAACAGTTGACTGTGGAATATTTAGTAGCGAGGAAATTTCATGACTAAACTTGTTGCATAGGTGGCATCCTATCATGGTACCACGCTGGAATTCAGTGAGCTCATGAGAGTGGCCCATTCTTTATAACAAATGTTTGTAGAAGCAGTCACCATGCCTAGTTGCTTGGTTTTATAAACCTGTGGCCATGAAAGTGATTGAAACACCTGAATTCAACCCTAGTGCAAGGGGCTACATGAAGAGGATGTGGGACCTATGGGTTCTCAACACCCAATATCTAGACTAAAACTCAAACAACTAGTAGCTCAGTGTTCCAACATCCACAAGAAGCAACTGCTATCTCAACTAGAGTTTGACAAAAGTACAACACAAATGCTACAGCAAGGGAGAGCCAGGATCAGGGGGGAGATATCATAATTTCCACACTCTGAGATTGGGTACCAGCCCCAAGAACAGCTGGTATGTTGAATGCAGAACAGCTGACCTGAAAGATAAGATGATGGCTAAGCTGAAACCTGGACCCTCCGTGGTCGATTACCAAGACTATATGAAGTACCCTCTGAAAGTCTACTTGAAGATGTGAATTCACCACTATGGACAATCCCTACTGCGACCATCACTGAAACCAACCAGCTGATCTATACCACGGCAGCAGTGATCCTTGAGATGCTTGTATATAAGATTAACAGCCACAAGGAGCAGTACCCTCCAAGGAGAAGGAGACTAGAGGCCAAGATCAAGGCAGCACAGAGGGCATTTAGCCAGCTATCAGAGCTTCAGAAAGGGGTGATGAAGAAAGGGGTGACTAACAAGTACAACAAGTAGAAATGTCAAGCAAAGACTCACAGCCATGACTAACTGCTTGAAGAGGTATACCAGAGACATAGAAGTAAGGAGAATAAACCAGATGTTCTCCACTGAACCATGCAAGGTATACTCTCAGTGGCAGGGAAACAATATGTGAACAGGACCCTAAGGACCCTTCATCAGGAACTCAGTGGGGATGTGGAGAACAACGCTTGAGGCCAACTTCAAGCCAACTGCACAAGTGTGGATTTTACTAAGGAGATGCTCTGCCCCACTGCTGTTCTGCACAGGCCTGAACCCCCTCAGCCAGATCAACACTGGCTACGGATACCGACTACAGAATGAGCAAACATCAGCCATCTCCTCTACATGGATGACATCAAGCCATATGCCAGGAGTGAACGAGACAATCAATTCACCGATTCACACCACTAAGATCTACAGCAGGGGTCTTCAACTCCAGGCCTCGAGAGCTGGAGTTCCTGCAGGTTTTAGATGTGTCTCTGCTTCAACACACCTGAGTCAAATATAGAAGTCATTAGCAGGACACTGGAGAACTTGACTGCATACGGAGGAGGTAATTCAGCCATTTGTTTCAGGTGTGTTGGATCGGGAACACATCTAAATCTGCAGGATACTGGCTCTCGAGGCCTGGAGTTGAAGACCCCTGATTTACAGCAATGACGTCAGAATGTCATTGCTCTCAAAGATTCTTGAAAGAGTAGTTGTAAAACAGCTAACTGATCATCTGCAGAGGAACGGTTTTATTTGAAGAGTTTCAGTCAGGTTTCAGAATTCATCACAGTACAGAAACAGCATTAGTGAAGGTTACAAATGATCTTCTTACAGCCTCTGACTCATCTCTGTTCTTGTCCTGTTGGACCTCAGTGCAGCTTTTGATACTGTTGACCATAACATTTTATTAAAGAGGTTAGAGCATGCCATAGGTATTAAAGGTACTGCACTGCAGTGGTTTGAATCATATTTATCTAATAGACTCCAATTGTTCGTGGTAAATGGGGAGTCTTCTTCACACACTAAGGTTAATTATGGAGTTCCACAGGGTTCTGTGCTAGGACCAATTTTATTTACATTATACATGCTTCCCTTAGGCAGTATTATTAGAAAGCACTGCATCAATTTTCATTGTTATGCAGATGATACTCAGTTTTACCTATCAATGAAGCCAGATGACACACATCAATTAGTTAAACTGCAGGAATGTCTTAAAGACATTAAGGCCTGAATGACCTCTAATTTCCTGCTTCTAAATTCAGATCAAACTGAAGTTCTTGTACTCTGCCCCACAAATCTTAGAAACATGGTGTCAAACCAGATACTTACTCTGGATGGCAGTACTTTGGTTAGTACTTTTATTGTTATGCTCAATAAACAAGGTCAGGTAAATAAAGATGTTTTTTGTTGTTTGTTTGTGTGTATATTGGTCTTTCAAGCATTAATAATATTCCACAACTTTTCATAAATGTTTAATTTTGTGTGTGTATAATGACTAATTCTGAAGAAAAAGCATTTACATTTACACTCTTTATATTTCAGTCGACTGAATCGACTGTAGATTTAGCAGACTATATTCATACACTAATTAGTCGACTAAAACTAGACTAAATCTAAAACTATTCAGAGTACTAAACTAAATTACATTTTCATCAAAAGACTATGACTAAAACTAAACCAAAGTTTGCTGTCAAAATTAACACTGGTAGTCGGATGGTAACAAAAAGAGGGAAGGTAGTCAGAACTTAACCAAATACAAAACTAGTGAGAAAACAGTCGGAAAAAAGGAGGGAAATATCAGTGGCCTCCACCTGTAAAATCAGTCCTGTTTTGGGGGTTGTCTCATTGTTGCTCCTCTAGTGCATCAAAACAGCTGAAACTGATTAACAACCCCCTCTTCTACCTAATTGACCATAATTGCCTTGATGGTATACTTTGATTAAAAAGTGCTCCTTTAATTTTTTTGAGTGCTGTATATGCACCAATCAATAGGTCTCAATGGGTCATGGCTGTTTTTGGCAGCAAAAGGGGGACCAGCACAAAATTAGGCAGGTGGTCATAAGGTTATGCCTGATTGGTGTATAATGGGTATAATCCAGTTCTTGTTGTGCTTTGTTCTTTTGATCCAAATGCTAATAACTTAAAAAGCAACTTTTTTTTTCTTCTTTTTTAAGAGAATTTTAATGAACATACTTGTTCATAGAACTCATTGACGATCCCTTCCGTCCATTGTAGGTGCAGCTCTTTACACTTCAGTGGTCCGTTGACATCAGCCAGCTTGATGCACATCTGGCACACCAGCAGTCGATCATTCTCATTGTCCAATCAATACAGACACTCCCTCATCCCCTACCTAAGAAAGATGTTTGTCAAAACAAAATTGTTAAAAGGTTGATGGACCTTGCATTTAGGACAATATAAAAGAAAAGATATTCTCTATTATTGCAGGAAGTGACCCTTATGGAAAGAATGGAAAAAGCCTGTAGGAAATGTTTCTGTTTTAAATGTACTGTCACAAGGCTTATGAAGTAATACATAAGCACTTACTATTGGAGAACACTGCAACTTTTTTGTGTTTTCTTTTCCTGTGAGTAGCAAAATATTAACCAATAGCCGTGGAAAGGTTACTAACAAATATTTTAATTTCAGATGGATAATGGATACCCTTTTTTTTTTTTTTTTTTTTTTTAACCAGTTATGTAACACATTTGATTACCTTGCATAAACTCTGCGAAGGAAGTCAAAGTGCTTTTTGAGGTCAGTGGCCAGGATAGCTTCAATGACTAGGAAGCGGAAGCGCTTGAACTCCACGTGTTCAAGGTTAACCAGGAAGTTATATTCAGATCGAGACATAAAGAGGTTCCAAGCCGCAGCCGCATGATGGTTTTCCAAGACTGATCTGTCGTTGTAGAGAAGAGCCTAAAGTGGAAGAGGAGAAAGTTCAATTAATATTCAAGATCCATATTCAGTGAAAAACCTAGAAGAGTCACTCACTTACTAAACCATATTTAATATTTCATGTCACTGTTTAATGTATGATTTGGTATGCAAAAATCTGAAAAAAAATAGCTCAACACATGAATCAAACCTTTGACAAGAGCCTTCTTCTTTTTACCATAATGTTGCCTAAAACCTACAGTGCATAACTTCGGTTTCAGTTTTAACTACTAGATTAACTAAATTAATTTAATGTCCTGTTGGCTGTATGTTGGCATTTGTATTTGGTTCATTTAAAGCTCTTTAGCAATAGTACTCATATCTGAGCATTATGAAAGTTTACATTCACACCATTTATATTCTTGTAACAACATTTGAACTCACAGGATAAGCAGCCTTATTCATATTAATTGAAAGCTCAACAAGCACATTTTAGTCCAAATTGCAGTTAATGTGACAGCTTACATTACTCTTTATCCCATCATAATTACATCAAAATTGTTATAAAGGTTTGCACTGCTGCTTTAGGCTCATTTAGGCTCGCTGCTTATCAACGCTATAGATGATTTCATCAACATAAACTTGTTGTCATTTAATTTTGTGAGCTTATCAACCTTAAAATATTAATTACTGCCACATAACTAATAATTCAGTGAGTTAGTATTCTAAGATCAGCTCACTAAATATCCAGCACAGCCACTGAAGGCACTTGGTTGGTGAATATCCATGCAGCAACTTGATTTGGACTTTGTTTCCCTTTCCCAGTTTAAGCATCCCAGTAAAATAAACATCCTTATCCATCTGTGTTATCTCTCTTTCACTCCATCACTTCACCTCCTTCCCTTCTATGTTTATTTACCTGTGGTGCACTGGTAGCCACTAGAAAGGCATTGGTTCTTCCAGGGTGATCATAGTCATGCATGGCAGCAGCTACATAAAGGGCCATGAGCTCCAGGGCAGGGATAAGACCAGCCAGAGAGCCATAGCCGTCCTCCAGTGCAGGGTTCATCCTGGACACCAGGAATCCTGTGGCACCAGGTGTAATGCCATTTTGTGAGTCTATGGCCAAAGAGACAGCACAGGCACACTATCAGCGACCCTAACCAGATCGTTCCTCTGAAATGCTGCCTATTTAATTTAGGTATCACATGCCAGAATTTTCACTATCTTTCAGTATCTCACCAGTGATAAAACAGGAGAGAAAACAAAACTAGATGCAGTAATTAAAAATGAAGCAAAATGTGGTAGTACTTGAGTAATTTTGCTTTTGTGATGCTGTTAAAATGTGTAAACAAGCATGAATAAAAATCAAGGATAGACATCTAGTTAAGTTGTGAGCAGTAGCTCTGGTTCAGGACCCACGAGTATGACTAAATGTATGGCCTAATTATTCAGTTTGGTCCCTTGTGGTGAGAGTTATTAATACATAAATAACAACTAGAATGGTTAATTTTCATTGTATGCATTTTCTACCTCTGAGTGAGTGCCTAAATATCTGTCCTGCTAAGTGTATGTATGATTATGAGTGTGCTAAGCTTTAAGATTTACACCAAAACAGCAACGGGCTTGACAGCATCTGGTAGACTGGAAATAAAATTAAGAATAATTTGCATAAAATATTAGGGAGAGAAACGTATGTGTAGAAGAGGCCGCACCAGTGTGTACTCCGTTCTCAGTCAGCAGGATGGGCAGCCCTGGCACAGGCTGAGTGGTGAGGTACCAGACAGCATGCAGGACGTCTGTGGCATGGATCCGGTTGTGATCTGAGGAGAGTAAAATGAAGTGCTAATTCACACAAGTGTGGGAGGTAAGAGCATAGTGGGAAAATCTCAGCTTGAGTAGTTTTAAATATTCTGAATCACAATAGTCATTTCACCTTACTGTGACTCAAAGCAAGAATTCACTGTCCTTTTAAAATATAATGAAAAAGTATATGTATTTGTAAAGTATATGGTATATGGATTCCTACTGAATATTTGAAAGTGTGTGGTTGATCAGAGCCTTCTGTTATTATCTTAAAACTGAGACAGCGTAAACTTGACACATGATTCAAAAACACAGTGACCTTTAACGTCATAATCCATGGAAGACATAAATAAAAATCCATGTAAAATAAGCATCTGTGTAAATATTAAACATGCTTGCACATTCCCATTTCAGGTCACACTCTCATTCACACATGAATGAGGTGCTATCAAACATTCTGAGTTGATCAAGCAATTCAGACAAATGCTGAAAATTTGGGCTGCAAACTGACAGCTACACTGATATAGTCTGGTCATGATCAGTGTCATAAATGCATGAGATAGATATCAATGCCCTAAAGTAGTCTTCATCTATAGTATTAACAAGAATCTAAAAGTAGTCCTTCTAGGTGTACTTCAAGGAGGCTTTGAGGGAAAGGCTAAGATCTATTTATTCATACCTGATTAGTAGCCATCTTACAGTATATTACAATCAGGTGGTTGTAACCTGATCTCCCATCATGCAACATTTGGGTCCAAAAGTATAGAGATCTGCTTAAGATGGACCAAGTCAACACTTACATTTATAAAGCAGTGGATCCTTATAATAATCTAATCTGCCACGCTATAAATTCATGCAACCTTTGGACTCACAATGTCATCACATTTTCAGTATATAGTGGACTGACATAGAAACATATTAAGTAAATCATACATTTTCATCTTTTGTCATTATTATTATTACACACTAAATGTAAGCAAAAACAGATCTGCCATTAAAGGTTTATTTCATGAGCAACACATCCACCTTGTGGTGGCAAAAGGTAACGTTAGATGTTGGCTGGTTTTTTTGGGTTTTTTTTCCCCTTAAATATGTGGGCCTTTTACTCACAAGGGATGTCCCTGTATCCATTTTCCAAAGCATGGAAGTAGTTCATGAACTCTTGTACAGGAATCCTGAAGGTCTCAAACAGACCCGTGTCCTCAAAGAGCTTATAAGAAACCTGGGACATACCATGAGGAAAACATAGGAAAATAATTGTATTTTTCCACCACATGCATTAACAAACTAACATCTTTATCCAGTTAGGCTGCTAATTACATGAGCCTTCTGTAAATGTGATCATACTAATATCAGTTCCTGTTTATTGAATTACTGATCATTTGTTTCCATTAAAGTTACAACATTTCCTCAGTAACGAAGCATTTACCTGGCTGAGGATGCAGCCTGTCTTGCCATGAGTCTTCTCCACAAGACTAAAAATGGGAAAATTCCAGTTGTTAAGTTGACTCATTAGAGGCTCCAGCCCTGGCATTAACAGAGTCTCTGGGGCCAAGTTTGGCTTGTCCTGTCAGGTAAAGGTAGATGCACAAAGAGAAGTTCAGAAATAACTTTTAGCATTTCAACAACATTTCAGTCATCACAGTGTGATAACAATAGCAGGAACATTTTGGTTCGCTCAGTTCACACTGTAGACATACATTATTATTCTAAAACCAGCTTTTGGTAAAGTCACCTTCAAAGATACACTATATTGCCAGACGTATTCATTCACCCATCCAAATCATTGAATTCAGCTGTTCCAATCACTTCCATGGCTGCAGGTGTATAAAATCAAGCACCTAGACATGCAGACTGCAAAGCTTTTTGAAAGAATGGCTCCCTCTCAGGAGCTCAGTGAATTCCAGCATGGTACCATGATAGGATACCACCTGTGCAACAAGTCCAGTTGTGAAATTTACTCACTACTAAATATTCCACAGTCAACTGTTAGTGGGATTTTAACAAAGCAGAAGTGATTAGGGGGCAGCAGAGTGGTGTGGTGGTTGACTGCCTCACAGTCAAAATGACATCTAGAAGGTCTGGGTTCGGGTCCACCTTGGCCCGGGCCTGTCTGTGTGGGTTTCCTCTGGGTACTATGGCTTCCTCCCACAGCCCAAAGACATACTGGGGTTAGGTTAATTGGTTATTCTAAATTTCCCATAGGTGTGAATGGTTGTCTGTCTCTCTGTGTTGGCCCTGCGACAGGCTCTACAGGGTGTACCCTGCCTTTTGCTCTATATCAGCTGGGATAGGCTTCAGCCACCCTGTGCCCCTGAATGGAAGTGATTAGGAACAACAGCAACTCAGCCACAAAGTGGTAGGCCACATAAAAAGACAGAGTGGGGTGAGCAGATTGCTGAGGTGCATAGAGTGCAGAGGTCTCTAACTTTTTTTGTTTTTTTCCCCATTTTTGGCCACAGTGGCTTTTATCTGTAGTGGAGAGAGAGAGGAAATGGGGAAAAGACATGGGGGAAGACACATGGACAAATCCGGGACTCAAACCTGTGCTGCCCGCACCGCAACGCGGCATATGTATGTGGTCGCTGGCTTCACCACTAAGCCACTCGGTTGCCCCAGGTCGCTAACTTTCTGCAGAGTCATTCACCACATACCTCCAAACTTAATGTGTCCTTCAGATTAGCTCAAGAACAGTGCGTAGAGAACTTCATGGAATGGCCAAACAGCTGCATCCAAGCCTTACATCACCAAGTGCAATGCAAAGCGTTGGATGCAGTGGTGTAAAGCATGCTGCCACTGGACTCTAGAGCAGTGGAGATGTGTTCACTGGTTCACTGGACACTGGAATCAGATGATTCATGCTTCTGCATCTGGCAGTCCGATGGATAGGTCTGGGTGTGGCGGTTGCCAGGAGAACGGTACTTGTCTACCTGCATTGTTCCAAGTGTAAAGTTTGGCGGAGGGGAGGGGGATTATGGTGTGGAGTTGATTTTCAAGAGCTGGGCTCAGTGAAAGGAACTCGTAATGTTAAACATTTTGGACCATTTCATGCTCCCAACTTTGTGGGAACAATTTGGGGATGGCCCCTTCCTGTTCCAACACGACTGCGCACCAGTGCACAAAGCAAGGTCCATAAAGCTATAGATGAGCAAGTTTGATGTAGAACTTGACTGGCCTGCACAGAGTTCTGACCTCAACCTGATAGAACACCTTTGGGATGAATTAGAGCAGAGACTGTGAGCCAGGCCTTCTTGTCCAACATCAGTGTCTGACCTCACAAATGTGCTTCTGGCAGAATTATTAAAAGTTCCCATAAACACACTCCTAAACCTTGTGAAAAGCCTTTCCACAAGAGTTGAAGCTGTTATAGCTGCAAAGGCTGGGCCAAAATCATACTAAATCCTGTGGATTAAGATGGGACGCGTGTGGAGGCAGACGAGTGAATACTTTTGGAAATCTACTGTACGTGTTGTTTATTAAGAAGAATATCTTGCTCCCGAAATCATATGATGTTTCACTTAATTGGCAAGTGATGTAATGCTGCTCTTATTGAGGATTAAATTATTCATCTCCCTAATTAAATTATTTTTGGGGAAAGCACATTACTTGAGGTCTGATTGTCTACCTCTGAAGAGAGCAGGAGTGGATGAAGAACAATGCCCTCATTTGGATACTCCCGGCAACCTTCCCTTGCTTCAGGAGGCTTCTTGCCTCCCTCCCCCTCCTCTTCATTCTGTGCAAAGTCGCTGCTGTCACTGTGGTTGGTCTCATAGGTGCTGTCGTAGGTACTATCATAGTCTGATGATGCCACTGCACGTTCATCTGGAAATACATGGTGCAAAGATAGTTTTAATCATACTAGAACTGGCCTCTTCTATTAAAAATGCATTCATTAACACCAACAGATGTTTCTATTTAAAAACAAAGAAAATACTATACAAGGTGAACTCTGCTTGTGGTTTTTTTAATGCCTCTGAAAACATAATCCAAATCCATCTCCAAAATTTCTGCTTTGCCAGTTGAAGCAGGATTTTTAAGACCAATATTGATATTTGGAGATCTAAAAACCGATAAACCGGCTAATATTTTTTCTTTCAGACACATGAAATATACACAGATTTCCCTAACATTTGTTATGTGTTGTTATTTACAAGTTCTTACTAAGATAAGGTGACAGTACAGTTCAAAAATAAAAAGTTGTTGATTACTTGTTAGTGCTCTGCACGAGTGCAGATGTTGAAAATTATGCAACACAAACCATCATCTTAAATTTTTCAATTTGCACTAATTGGCTGCTATAAATGCAGATACCAATATATCGGCAAACAACTAACATCAGCTGATATATAGATCGGGCTCTAATCTGCAAGTATAAGCAGTAAAGTATGCAGGTTTTGCTTGGTTGTTTACCTGGGTGGGGTATTCTGTCTTTGTCCACAGATTCTACCCTGTTGTTTAGTCGATTGCTGAACGGCCTGCCACAGCTGAAAGAGAGCAGAAAGACACAAACACTCACAGGACACATACCGATCCACCCTAACAGATGTCTTTCATCTGGTAATTTAGACAGTTCCTTCCTTCTCAGAGCAAACTAATCAACTGACTAAATTCCTTCATTCACACACAAATGATGCAGGGATTGTAAATTAAAAATTTCTGCATTCAGAGCTGCTCAATGAAATGTAAACAATTGATTTAGTGTGTGATAGCATGTAAATTACCTGCCGCAGAGTGATGGGGGCTGCCAGTGAGTGGTGGTGGAGCTCGGGGCACTCTGGCTGTGAGTTAAGGCTCTGTGGTGGCTCTTGGGGACCACAGATCCAGGTACCCGCTCTGTTAGTGGCCCAATCGGCTCAGGAAGCTGCACTGAACATGTTTTTATTGTAGGGCTGGAGGCAGGAGTGCCCTGGACGGGAGGAGATGAGCATGGAGAGCCCAGAGGTGATATGTTGGAGGGAGGAAAACCTGAAAAGGAATATTTCAGATTTCAAGCACTGCATTGTAAATCAAGGCACCCCCCCCAAAAAAAAAAATTAAAAAAAATAAAAATGTAACTACGTTCTGAACTCTACAGTAAAATAGATTTACAAACACTCGCCTGGTCTTCCCAGTGGTTTGCTGTACAGATGGTTGGATGTGACAGAGGCAGCACAGGAGGCAGACATGGAGCGACTCTTTGAGATGGTCATCATCACTGAGTTGTTCCAAAATTCACTGTTTTAATGTAGGAGAAAAGTCAGATGAAGAAATTACAGTAATCTTAAACTGTCAGAGTGTGAGACGTTACCTGTCTGTAGTGTGTTTAATGCTGGCTGACCGGTCTCTGCGTACAGGGCCTGGCTCGATGGTAGGCAGCCCCGTAGCTGACGTGGTTGTGGTCCAAGTAGATGAAATTCTCCTCAGCAATCCTGGGGGCAGACTCCGCCTGAGGCGCTGAAATACAGGCGTACATGTACATGTTAGCTTACAAGCAGGACACCACCAGTTAGTTAAGGTATCATGGTGAAGAACTAAAAAGAAAAGGCATTTTCAGTAAACTACACTGCTTATAGAACCTCCACACTGTTGAGGTTGTCTTGGGAGACACAGCAAACCTTCTTGTGACAGCACGTATGGATGTGCCATCCTGGAGGTGTTGGACTACCCGTGCAACCTGAATGAGTTGCAGGTATTTTAGCAAAAAGTAAAAGGAAACAAAAATCAGTTAGGAAGGATAAGGAGTGCACAGTGATCTGTGGCAACCACCTGCAAACCATTCTCTTTTTTTGGGGGGGGGGGGGGGGGGGGGCTGTTTGTCTTGTTATGTCTCCAGTGCACCTTTTGTTCATTTGCACCAAAGCAGTGGCTTATGCTGCCAAACTGGACAGATAGCCATGAAGTTTATCTGACTTGTTGTTCAATTGTGATGATCAAATGTTCACTAAGGCAGTTATACTCAGAGCTGAACTTCTGCTTGTTACAGAACACAGTGGAAGTGTGTTGATGCATCTTTAACAAGTATAGATTAAAAAAGGATTTTATGTAAATAAAAAGAGTAATAATTTATCTGGCATTTTAAAGAATTTCGTTACTATTACTGTGCAGATGCTGAACTAATCATCATGTTTATGCTAAGGCTGGCTTCTTTCTGGCAAGAAAACAAATCTATTAGAATTACAACTTAAAGGAAAATTTAGCGTAAATAACTTCTTCACTGATTAAATATTAATTTAAGAAAACTGACTTACTGACACCCTCAGCTTAATATCACTATTATTCAACTAACACACACAGTACTTCATGGTACAACTGATGTTTTGTTTTTTGTTTTTTTAAAGAAATATAGTTGTAATTGTTTATTACAAACTTTTAATCTTCAGCCATATTTCTTCAGAGCAAGTGTTGTGCACCCTTTTCTTAACCATCAAAAAAACCAACGATATCAAACATGGGCCTTATCTGTTCTTCGAGCCTATTGCAGTTTTTTGAAAAATTTATGGGAGTATCTTGATACTGAGATACTAATCAATACTAAAATTGACTACTTGATTAGACACTCATTTGCAGCAGTATTGGTACAGTACCAGCAGTCTTGTCCTTGTCTGCTTCAGGTTCACACAGCAGCACTGCAAACACACAGCCCCTCTAGCAGCTGAACAGTACTTTAGGAGGAATTTCAAACTTCAGCTGAATCTTGTGTCTTGGATGTCTGAGTGTCCATGAATGTACCAACAGGTAGTCTGAAGACTGTCTCTAATTATCTGAGGATCTGATGAGTTAATTTGACACAAATGAACAGTAAAGCTTCTATTCTGTCAATATTTGAAGAATTAAACACTTATTATAAATGTTAACCTGGCTGGCACACACATTTGCCTGCTCACATTGAGGCAGCCACTATGGTTAATAATAAAATAATGTTAATGTGGGAGCTAGGCAGCAAACATTATAAACCCTGCCCATCTGTGATGTTAATAAACAGTGTTAATTTAACAGTGTAACACAATTATTTGTGTCTACAAAGTGTTATGTTTCTCTTAAAGTCCCAGATTGAAGTGGAGAAAAATACAGACAGCTAGACCTAAACAGTGGCAGCCTACATTAACAACTCTATTTGATCAGCAACAAAAATCACCAGAAGCACAGCACTGCCTCAGACAACCTAAGACAATAAAAGTTTTTATTTGTTGTTGTTCTAGTCTTTATAAAAAATAATGCCTGTGTGTGTTTTTTGTTTTGTTTTTGGGGGGTTTTTTTGGTCTGTTTTCTTTTACTTTATCAAAAATGGTTTCAAGTATTCTCCTGGGTATACATATCGAGTTTGCAACTCTCATGACAAACCTATATGGAAGACATGATGATTAGAAGGAAGACATGCTGTGAGCTGGGCTCACGTTAATCAGCTTGTATTTTTCTGAAAAGGACACACAAACACATTTACAGTAGGATATAGAGGGCAGCAGAGGATCACATTTGATGCTCTTTGAAAATAAAATTGCATCCACTCAAACAGATAACCACACATATATACAATGACATAACTGCCAATCAATCACGCAGACACACACACATGCTCTGTGGCACTTTATCTATTCAAAGAGCTCAAAAAGAGTGTGAAAGAATGACTGAGGAGGTAAGTAAAAGAGAAAAGGGTGGGTTGAGAGAGAATGGAAGCTGGTATTATTATGGGGTATTCCATTTTAAAGGGCATAGCTGAACTGTCTTCATGCAACAGTAATGTAGCTTGAAAAATTGGCATGAAGTTTCATATAATCCAATCTTATAACATTATGGTACACTTTGAAAATGTAACTGGAATTACAAGTAATAAATATAAATAAAAGACAAATACCCTGAAATGCAGCAGCTGGACAGCATAAAAAGCCAAATGATTAACTGCTAACAGGAACGACAAGCAAAAGTATCCATCCTTTTAAGAAAAAACACAGTTCTGCTGTCCTGCTGAGCAAGGTCAAAGCTCAGTTGTAGCTCCATCACCAATATTACTGATTACCTTTATGTAACTGCTGTTTGTGCTTAGTTCAGAGCCATACAACAGGGCAAGTGAGTTGAATCACCTACATTACCCACTGCCACATGCAGTCTCACAAATCCCCAGTGAGCCAAAATAAGGCAGCATCTCATTGAGTTCCACTATATAGTTCAGGCATTTGAGTGCACTCAGGCATTGTTAAAGCTGCTAGTCACTTTCCTGGTAGGCTGTCCTGCATTGCATCACACACTTTATTTAGGTTCCTTGCCCGTGTTAAGTGCCTTCATACTTTTTGAAGCGCTGGCCTTGTAAAACATTAAAAAGCCCCCTGGAAGAATTTGCGTCATTGTTAACTATCTTAGAGGCCCCCACCAGGCTGGCAGTGAGGGAGAAAGTGGGAAAGATTGGTGATATATGCAGAAAGAAGCTTACCTAAGGAAATACCTGTGTGTGTGTGTGTGTGTGTGTGTGTGTGTGTGTGTGTGTGTGTGTGTGTGTGTGTGTGTGTGTGTGTGTGTGTGTGTGTGTGTGTGTGTGTGTGTGTGTGTGTGTGTGTGTGTGTGTGTGTGTGTGTGTGCCATACAACTAAAAAAACATAATTATGTCTTTTTTGTGCAAATATGTTAAGTCTTCTGACTTTACTCACTCAATATAGTGTAAATACAGAACTGTAGTAATAGTACCTACCTGTACATATTCATTCTCCCTATTACATGTCCTCTCTTCTTCATGGGTAACCAACTACCTTTAAGATTATTCCACTGATTTTCATACTTCAGTCTGATCATAACTCCATGAGTCTATTAAATTCCATCACTAGTACACTCCATTAAAAGCCTCTTAATTTTTCCGATTTTTTGATAATCTTTTTGGGGGTCCTGGCCCTGAAATTAAAACAAACAAACAAACAAGTGTACATAAAGGATGAATCAGCCCACAGGGTCTCAAAAGTGAAATTTCTAACAGTCTTTCTAACTTGAGTTATTACTTATGCCCTCATTATTCATTTTCCTGATAAGTCACTGGCTTCAATGTTAATTTTGTAAATTATATTCCCATTAAGAGAAATATTGATAATGAAGACAGATAGTCTTGCTTTCATGCAGAATCTATCTTTCCTAGTCAGATTCTCCTCTCGCTTTTTCAGTATTCGGTTATACTACAAAATATTCTAAGCAGTAGGCTGTTCAGTTTTCCTGGTAATTCCTTTTGTTTTTAAGCCTGTTCTAGCCAAAACTAGATTCACAACAAAGACAAAAAGAAATTAAAATCAAAATAATAGATACTCCTTGCTAACCAAGCTACCTAGCTAGCATTAGCTAACTGAGGTTTCTCATGTGATGTCATGCGCACATTGCTCAGGAGGTGACCTAGTGTTATACAACCATCGGCTGCTAGGGAAAAATGCGTGGTTCCCGATGTTTTCTGGCTGTCGCCAGGTTGCAAAGAAAGTGCCACACCAAATACCTATTAGCAGCTGGTTTGGTTGCCTGTAGTTCTTCATGTTTGTCTGCAAATACTCACAAACTACTTGCAGAGCAGTAGTAAAACTTTAAAAAAGTGTGATGCAAACTGGCTTCCAAATAAAAAGTTGTGGCTCAGTGCTACAGCCAACAGGTTTCAAAAGGTTCAACTTTTCTTTTGAAGGTAAAGCTCCATTTCCAGGTTGCATTGCACTTTTCACAGAGTAGCTGGGCAGTGTTTGTGGACAAGTCTGTCACTCCTTTTCAAACTACAATGGCAGAAATACGAGACCAAAGCAATCAGAAGGAGGTTTTTGCCAACATTTGTGGTATACATGTTTTCCCCTCACAAAAAGATGCTGACCATTCTGCATGCCTGTGTGACTGGGGCTTTAGCAGTCATTTTCCCTGTGACTAACATCAACATCCAGCAATCTCTCACAACTCAATGGAGTTGCACTTTGTGCAACACACTAAACAGCTAAAACAGTGGTATCTGAATACAATAATTGTAAATCTTACGTTGAATTTTAGTGCCTCTTCTTCTTCTGGGCAACCAATCAATGCTTTTAGTTGAAAGTAAACTTCTAAACAAACAGTCTAACAGTGTACTAGTGATGGAATTTATTAGACTTTCAAGTAAACAAACACCCAAACCTTAACAAAACTTTTCTAGAAAGAAAAAACAGTAACCTTTGGAATGGCAAGTCTCTCTGTTTTTTCGGGCCCATCTTCAGAGTCGGAGCAGGTGTGGGTGTCTGCAGGGATGCGAGGTCGGTGGAGTGGCTGGAGGTTGATCTGGGTGCTGAGGAGATTGCTGACAGCCTTCAGAGAGCTGCAGGTGTTAGGGGGCAATGAGGGGTCTGCCAGCAGGTCTGAGATCAAACCATGGGCCTCACCCATCACCGCGATGTCCACCACCACACTGGTGCCCGATGACTGGAAGGCAAAATGAGAGAAAAGGGTGAATGATTAATAATCCTTTCTTCACCTGTTCTAGTGTAATACAGTCACTATAGACTGATGCACACAAACTCGAGAATGGAAAATGCTAAGTGCGTTAATCAGCTCCTCTTTAGTTCATGATCACTTTCCTCACAGTCCCAAACATGTCACCATATGCACACACACAAGCTGGTTTATGTATGCACATATTGACTGCATGCAAAATGTAGCATCTGCATTTTCACTCAATAAAAAATGAGCCCTTGAAAAATAAAAAGATATAGGCTGTGCCTGTGAAAAGAAAGAAGTGACATTTGACAAAATTCACCAGTCGCACTGTGTTTAAATAAGTGAAAAGTCAAAATAAACAGCTTTTTAAATCTACGGTACCAGTCAAAAGTTTGGACATGCTCACCCATCCATATGAATGGGTGAGCATGTCCAAACATAATTAGAAGACTCATATCATATTTAAAAAAATGCAAGGCAACAATGAAAAATTAAGAAGAATATTTCCAAAAGAACATGTTTAAGTTCTTTTTCCTTATCTATTTTGGTGAATGGATCAAGTAAATAGACAAGGGTCTGTTGAACAGGTGAGACAAAGGCAGCCTGGAGTGTAAGAGACCTGGAGGTGATTGAGTACTGTGAGAGTCAGCAGAACATTACATTATCTGTGTTATAAAATAATACTCTCACACCTGTGACAGATTAATAACTTTTCTGTTTAACTGCCAGTCTTTTTTTTTACAGCAGCATTTCTCCCACTAATGGTTCTGTTGATGTGTTTCCTTTCAGTAAAAAAAAAAGGCAAACATACTTAAGATAATGTTAAAGGTAATAACTGAAGTTAAAAGCAATAATTTTGCCAAACACCTGTGTTTGATGACAATAAAGGCTTCTGATTCTGAACAGTTTGACAAATTTGATAGTAGTTTGTCAGTGATAGTAAATATTAAATATTGTTATTTTAATGCAAGCAGCCTCTGTCTAAATACAATACCATCATACTGTGAATTAAAACAGATCAAAGAATAAATATTTACAAATCTGGTTATTTTCCAGCTTTTAATACTTGACATTGTCAAGTACTAATATGTAACAAAGTGCTGCATATTTTTAGCTTTAGTTCAAGGTACATACTTTCTCTCTCATATTTTGTCCCTGAACCATAAGCCTGTTCATTACAGCACTGAGTTTTGATATCTGAAAGTGCTCTGAAAGTTCAGGTCATGTTTGGAGGGCTTCATTTTATTTTAGTTCTTGGACTTGTGCTACGTTTTTTTTTTTTTTTACAAAGGATCTAAATTTTGTTATTGATTAAATATGACACAAGTAGGATATGTCTTATGTTTTGGCAAGACTGGAACGAGGTTTTTGTTTTCCTTCTGTTCATCCACCTTTCTGCAATGAAACAATCAAGCAGCAAGTATATTAAGACTGCATGGCACCACAGTTTTCTGCTGGACTGTCCCTGTTGATATGGTGATATTCAGATCTACTGTGGTTAAAATCTGTTTTGAAGTACTTTGTAAATTCACTTTGTGCATTCATTCTGTCTGCAGCCTCCTGTCTGGGATCTCTGGTCTAGCTCAGACAGTTCAGAACCCCACAACCCTGCACACCACTCCTCCCTGGCTCTACCACTCCTGTAAGAAGACTCTCTTACCTGCTCACAGCCTGCCTGCCTGCTCTCCACCTGTGGCTCTCTGGAACCCTGCCTGTCATCCAAGAGCTACTTCCACACTCAATCTCCTCACAGCAACAAGTAAGCTCAAAACCTGTCAATTGCACCTTTCATGCCACTTGGATTCAACAATAAAGTGTCCTCTCTCCTCTGGTAGAGCCCCTGTGAAATCCCCTGAGCCGAAGCCCCTGACTTGCTTTCACTCACAGTCTCACTTTGCCACAATAAAAACCGCGCCACTGAGTACTGTTGTTTGAGTCTGCTACTTGGGTCCAGCCAGAACCTCATTATAACAACATGTTATAATGAGGTTGCTATTCTTTTTGGTATTATGATTAATGGACTGGTTGTCACAGCGCTTTATACAACATGACTTCATTCACTCCCATTGATACGGAGCACTTTTTTCTGAGTGCTTTGTATCAAACACTTACATGCAATCTCATTTCACCGAACACATCGCAGAGCAGCCAGGGATAGAACCACAAACATTTCGATTGGTAGATGACTTGCTCTGTCTCCTGAGCTACAGCTATCCCCACTCAAAATTATATATATATATATATATATATATACACTGCTTGGACTGGCCAAGCAGTTCCAGTAGGTGTAATGTGTAGGTGGCCCGGTACTTTCCCCATAGTGTATCTACTGAGTCATTAGAATTAGACTGGTACTAATATTATTGGTCCTCCTAAATATCTGACTAAAAGCACACAGTTAAAACTTAACAAGAAATGTCATCCATCAGTATTGAAAACAAAACAATAACCTGTATTAATGAAAAACAAGATGATTAAAGTAGACTAATCAAAGCACAATGTTTTCACTCTACCCCGCCCCCTCTCCTTCTGTGTCTGTCTCTGCTTGCTGTGGCAGCACATGAAGCAAATTTAGCTCACATGATCACTCCATCCATAAGCCTGCGCTCTCCCATCTGCCTGCCCCCTGAGGCTTCTAGGCTTGACAACTGGCAGAAACCTCTGCTTTTGCCACTTCGCTTGTATCTCTGCCAAATTTTTCCACTTTGGTTGGACTTTAAAGTGTTATTTTTATATCTCGGGCCCGTGAGTGACCCGCTTTTGGATTTTTATTTATTCAATTCTTTTTTTGGTCCAAAGTCAGCAGAGGAAGAAAGATAAAGATGAGACAGCAACAGGAGAGCCACACCTCTGTATTCCAACTAAGTGACAGCTGATTCTCATATTTTAAACTTCTGCATAAAGCTTCTTTAAAGAGAATCTATTAGCTCTTTGAACACGTCAAGGCTCAGGGCTGTGATGAGTAAATGCGTCAAGCATTTACTCGTGATAGGTGATAGTTTCCTGGAAGAGCATGTGTCTGTACATGTGCGTGCGTGGTAGTGTGCATGTGTTACCTCAACCTGAACAAAACCCATTAGACCACTCCAGAGCTTTATGACATCCTGCTATTGTGACATTCACCTGTTACCTGGGAGTAATGGAGTTGTTCAGCTAATGTCACAGAGGGAGTGACAATTTGTGTGCATCTATAGACACCCACCAAGACGTGGAGACATGTGGGTGTTGCAGCTGTTTTTATGGCACTGTAATTCTCTGATATTTAACTTCGTAGATTTTTTTTTGCAAAGAATTGAGGTTTTAAAATCCACTTCTATGTCTATGCATTTTTTAGTGCATTCAGTGCATCATGCAAAAGAATTTGAGCTGATGGATGCCACAGAGAGTTGTTTGAGACACAGTGGAGTGTAAAAGTGAGGGCGACATTTATTGATTTCTCCCAGAATAAAGGGCCACAGGATACATAAGGGGGAGCAATGGTCAATGAGTAAATTAACATGGGAAACACGAAAATGAGTGTAAAGACACACACACATACAGAGGCATGCATGTACCAGAATGTTGGGGGTCAGACTGAGACAGTATTTAGTGCACACAGAAAGGTGGGTCGTAACGCCTTCTCAAATTCTGTTCACTGTAACAGAATATAACGACTGGACTCTGGTGATATACAGTACACAGAGAAATAAGATGAGATCTGTGTATACAAGGCTCCTAAGAAACCACAGAGATGCTGCTGAGCTGGTTCACTTGTCAAACCGCATCATCAGTGTTTAAAGGTTAACCCAGTCTCCATTTACAGCATAATAGGGTTTTGCATTCAAACCGACAAAGACAGAAGGTGGTCAAAATGAACAAACACCATATAATGCTAAAAAAAAATGAAGGGATCACTTGAACATTTTTTACTTAGATTTTTTTTAAATCCAGCCCTCAAAGGGTTGATAGTTTAAGCATATAATGTATGAAAACATTAAGCTGCCATTTTATTATGCACGTGTTCAGCTACTCAATGCAATACACTGGATTGCCAAAAGTATTCGTTCACCCATTCAAATCATTGAATTCAGGTGTTCCAATCACTTCCATGGCCACAGGTGCATAAAATCAAGCACCTAGGCATGCAGACTGCTTCTACAAACATTAGTGAAAGAATGGGTTGCTCTCAGGAGCTCAGTGAATTCCAGTGTGGTACCGTGATAGGATGTCACCTTTGTTGTGAAATTTCCTCGCTGCTAAATATTCCATAGTTAGCTATTAGTGGTATTATAACAAAGTGGAAGTGATTGGGAACAACAGGAACTCAGCCACAAAGTGGTAGGCCACATGAAATCACAGTGCAGGTCAGCATATCCTGAAGCGTATAGTGCGCAGAGTAGGGTTTAATATTTTTCCCGAAAATGACATGAATCAAATCCCGGGAAATGACGAGCCATTTCCCGGGAATCCCGGGAAAAAGTTTATTTATTTTTTTATTTTAATTAGGCCTTCTGTAGCCTGTGTCGGCCTTAACCTATTGTGATATTGTAGAGGTAGCTTTCCAGCTATGTCCTGTTATGCCCAGTAGGGGGTAACGTTGGCTTGATTAACGCAATAAAACCTAAATCTCGAGATTCGAGTGCTCGAGATATGCGGTGTTGTATCGTTCCTCAACACTCCCTTAACAAATATAATTCGAATATTCCTCCATTGTACATGGAATTATACCAAGCTATTTTACAATTGCTGGTGCAAAACAATACGGTTCATCTCCACAGCATTGATAATGGCTCAGCCACGCTGTCGTGGCGACATCTGTTGCGCTATATCTCCACCAGTGGAACGCTGTAATAGTCATTGAAAAGTTAACTACCGTACTACACTATAATATGACATAACACAGGGCCTTGAGTAACGCACTACGACTTGGTCATTGCCATTCTGGCAACAGCAAATTTATAACACCGTGTCTGAGGGTTAAAGTAGGTTCGCTGTGAATCGTCTTTTGAAAAACTGGCCAATCCTTATAGCCTAAAAAATATACATTTTACTCAACTCCATTTTAAAAGCGAAATATGTTAAAGCAATCTATTTCATGATAATTTCTTCACACATTAGGCCCGTATCCTAATTCATGATTGTTAGTAAGCGGCTGCAAACGAGGAAAAGAAACACTCGAAGTTAAACAGATATTTCTTTATTGTTCAGGGCAGGCATATTTTATAGGCTATATAATGCAATATAACAATATATAATAATATAAAATTATATAATACAAAATACCTTAGGGTAAACACATTGCCTACGATTTCAACAAATTAAAGAGGAAAAAACCACAACTGTGTAATACCTCTATTAATACGCTTGAGATGAAGGCTGAAGCCTTAAACGGAGGCTGAACGTGCCTGAAATGAAGAGTAATGCTTTTCGCATTAAACGAACCCTTCTCTCAATATTTCCTTAAATTTAACATTCTGAAGCTTTCTTTTCTTTCTGAAAGTCAAATCGACGCGCGCGACTTTTTTCCCGGTTTCCCGTCTAACGTTTCCCGGGAAACGGGAAATGGTTCTGATCGCATTTCCCGGGAATCCCGGATCCCGGGATTAAACCCTAGCGCAGAGGTCACCAACTTTCTGCAGAGTCAATTAGATCTCCCCAGATCTTCAACATGACTGTGCTCCAGGGCACAAAATAAGGTCCATAAAGACATGGATGAGCCAGATTGGCGTGGAAGAACTTGACTGGCCTGCACAGACTCCTGACCTCAACCCGATAGAACACTTTTGGGGTGAATTAGAGTGGAGACTGCGAGCCAGGCCTTCTTGTTCAACATCAATGTCTGGCTTCACAAACGCATTTCTCGAAGACTGGTCAAAAATTCCCATAAACATACTCAAGTTCATACATGTGTGAAGGCGAACGAGGGAATGTTTGGCAATGTAGTGTAATAAACCAATGATATGGCAACAAATAAATGCATTTAAGCATGTAGACATGGTTAAATAACCTGTTGACTTCAAACCAAGAATTAAATGGGGAAGAAAGGTGATTTAAATGACTTTGAACATGCCACGGTTGTTGGTGCCAGATGGGCTGGCTTGAGTATTTCAGAAACTGCTGATCTACTGGGCTTTTCCTACACAACCAGCCATCAGTAAAGTTTAGAGAGAATGGTCTGGAAAAAAAGAAAATATCCAGTGAGAAAAGTAGCAGTAACACAGATAACCACTCATTACATTCAAAATATGCAGAAGAGCATCTCTGAATGCACATGTTGAACCTTGAAGCAGATGTGCTACAGCAGCAGAAGACCACACCAGCTACAAAAACTGAGGCTACAGCTCACACAGGCCCACTAAAATTGGACAATAGAAGTCTGGAGAAATGTTGCTTGGTCTGATGTGTCTCCATTTCTACTATGACATTAGGATGGTAGGGTCAGAATTTGGTATAAACAGCATGATCCATCCTGCCTTGTGTCAACAATTCAGACTGGTGATGGTGTTTGTGTGTGACCAAATATGGACCAAAATCTCTGAGGAATGTTTCCAGCACCTTGTTGAATCTATGCTATGAAGAATTAAGGCAGTCTGAATGCAAAAGGAAGAAATACATATGGAATTATTTAGTAAATGAAAAAGTGTTAAACAAAACAGAATATGTTTTAGATTTTAGATATTTCAAAGTAGGCACCTCTTGTTTAGATGACAGCTTTGCACATCTTGGATTCTTTTAGTCAGCTTTATGAGGTAGATACCCGGAATGGCTTTCAGTTAACAGCTGTGCCTTGTCAAGAGTTAATTTCTTGAATTTCTTGCCCTATTAATGTATTTGAGACCATCAGTTGTGTTGTGAAGAGGTAGAATTAGTATACAGTGAATAGCCCTATTTGAGTACAGTATGAATCCATATGGCAACTATTCAACTAAGTAAAGAAAAATGACAGTCCATCATTACTTTAAGAAATTAAGGTAGTCAATCCAAAAAGCGCAGTTGCAAAGACCATCAAATGTTATGGTTATGATGAAACTGGCTCTCATCAAGATCGCCCCAGGAAAGGAAGACCTAGAGTTACATCTGTTGCACAAAATAAGTTCATCAGAAACACCTCAGATAAGAGCCCACCTAAATGCTTCACAAAGTTCAACTAGCACACACATCCCAACTGGACGAATTGCTGCAAAGAAGCCACTTCTAAGAAAGAACAACAAGAGGAAGAGAATGGCTTAGGCCAAGGAATACAAGGAATTGAACAGTGGACAGTGGAAATCTGTACTTTGGCCTGATGAGTCTAAATTTGAGATTTGGTTTAATTCAATTCAATTCAATTTTATTTATATAGTGCCAAATCACAACAAAAAGTCGCCTCAAGGCGCTTTATATTGTAAGCTAAAGAGCCTACTGTCATGTCCTGGGCCGTTGGCCCAGCGTTTTGTGTTAGTTTATTTCCTAGTGTTGTGATATGTCTGCGTCTCTGTCCTGAGTCTGTGCCTGTTCCCCGTGTTTAGTCAGTATGTTCCTTGGTTTGTCACTTCCTGTTTATTTTGACAGTCTGGTTTTCCTGTGCTTTTTGTTCAGCTTTGCTTCCCCTGTGTAATTAGTTTCATTTGCCTCACCTGTTGTTCCCTGCTGTTTCCTCTTGCCCTGATTACCCAGTGTGTACTTAAGCCCTCAGTTTTGTTTTGTTCTCTGTTGCGTCGTTGATGTTTTGTGCCCGCATGTTCCTGTGTTCCCTGTGCCTGCCCTTCGTCTCCCTGTGCCTCCCTTCCAAGGTTTTTGTATTTGTGTTTTCCCCGTTGAAATAAATCCCTTTTATGTTACGCTGACTTCTGGAGTCCTTCGTGTCAGCCATTCCTCGTCCATTTCCTCCCCGGCCATGACACCTACAATAATTACACAGAAAACCCAACAATCAAAACAACCCCCTGTGGGCAAGCATTTGGTGACAGTGGGAAGGAAAAACTCTCTTTAAACAGGAAGAAACCTCCGGCAGAACCAGGCTCAGGGATGGGCAGCCATCAGCCACAACCAGTTGGGGCTGAGGGGAGAGAGACAGGACAAAAGACATGCTGTGGAAGACAGTCAGAGATAATAACAACAAATGATTAAATGCAGAGTATAGTATAAACAAAATAAAAAGAGGTGACTAAGAAGAAACACTCTGTGCATCATGGGAACCCCCCAGCAGCCTAGGCCTATTGCAGCATAACTAGGGGATGGTTCAGGGTCACCTGATCCAGCCCTAACTATAAGCTAGGAAAGGAAAGTTTTAAGCCTAATCTTAAAAATAGAGAGGGTGTCTGTCTCCCAAATCCAAACTGGGAGCTGGTTCCACAGAAGAGGGGCCTTAAATCTGAAGGCTCTGCCTCCCATTCTACTCTTAAGTATCCTAGGAACCACAAGTAAGCCAGCAGTCTGAGAGCGAAGTGCTCTATTGGGGTGATATGGTACTATGAGGCCTTTAAGATAAGATGGGGCCTGATTATTCAAGACCTTGTATGTGAGGAGAAAAATTTTAAATTCTATTATAGATTTAACAGGGAGCCAATGAAGAGAAGCCAATATGGGAGAAATATGCTCTCTCTTTCTAGTCCCTGTCAGTACTCTAGCTGCAGCATTTTGGATCAGCTGAAGGCTTTTCAGGGTTCCAAATGCCATGTCTTTGTAAGATGCAGAAAAGGTGAGCAGATGGTTTCTACATATGTAGTTCCCACCATAAAGTATAGAGGAGAAAGTGTGATGGTATGAGGTGCTTTGCTGGTGACACTGTTGGTGATTTATTTAAAATCCAAGGCACACTTAACCAGCATGGCAACCACAGCATTCTGCAGCAGCATGCCATCCCATCTGGTTTGCACTTAGTGGGACCATCATTTGTTTTTCAAGAGGGCAATGATCCCAAACTCACTTCCAGGCTATCTAAGGGCTATTTGACCAAAAAAGACGGTGATAACCTGGCCTCCACAATCACCTGATCTAAACCCAATTGAGGTGGTCTGGGATGAGTTGGATAGCAGAGTGAAGACAAAGCAGTCAACAAGTGCTCAGCAACTCTGGGAACTCCTTCAAGAATGTTGGAAAACCATTTCAGGTGATTACCTCATGAAGCTGATTGAGACAATGCCAAGAGTGTTCAATGCTGTAATCAAAGCAAAAGATGACTACTTTGAAGAATGAAAAATATAAGGCATATGTTGTGTGTGTGGGTTTTTGTTTTTTTTAAACACTTTTAAGTTTACTACATGATTCCTTATGTGTTCCTTCATAGTCTGGATGACTTCAGTATTAATTTACAATGTAGGAAAAAAATAAAAATAAAATCATTGAATGAGAAGGTGTGTCCAAACTTTTGACTGGTATTGTATACCTAAGGTGTCCAGTGATTTGAGTACCATGGGACTGTACATTCAAGTCAATTATGACTTTAAAGCTCTTACCACACAAATGAGGACGATACAGAAATGATTTTTCCTCTGGTTTCCCATATCCGCTATTTCCCACTATAACAGTTTTCTCTCCTCTCTACCCCATCCCCCAGCTCTCTCCTGAGAGACGGTTAGGAAATATGCAGGCAGATCAGGCATAAAGGCAGATGGTGAGAGCAGAGAGAGAAAGAGAGAGAGAGATAAAGGAAAGAAGAGTGATGGAAAGAGAAAGTGTGAGAGAGAGAGTGAGCGAGATAGAGAGAGGGAGAAAGAGAAAGAGAAAGAGAGTGATAGGCACATAGAAAGAGAGGAGCGAGCTATGGCCACAGGCAGGCCATGGCCAATCAACTGAAAAAGAGAACAGCTCACCCTAGCAGACCAGCTGAGCTCCTCCACAGTCTCATCTACAACAACTGTAAATACAGCACTACAGTGGAGACCTGACAAATGTTTTTGTGTTAATATAGTAAATAAAAGAATAAAATATGAAGCAAGCCCTCATTCACAGATTTATGAACTAATTCTACAGCAGTGATATTCAACAAAGAATGCCAGTGGCCAAGTTCATGTTCTGAATTCTGTAATCATCAAGAGGACGATTACAGAATTACAAACAGTTACAGGATTTCATCGCTGGACCAACTGTTAATCCTTAAGTAAACCAACTGATTGTTTAATAATGAATGGTATATATTTTGGAAAGGGTGCAGCTGAAGACGATAAACTCCCAGAGGCTACATTTCTTCACAAATTTCATTTCTGCAGTAAACGCTTTATCTCCTGCTCACGCTCTGCAAAACTGAAGCTCAAACAAAATCAATAGATACTGATTAAAGTAAGTTTGAATTAAAGGTAAAGACATTACACCAACCATTGTGCTGGAGTTGGATAAAACTTAGATTTTATACACAGTTAAAACTCCTATAAGACACACTTTTCAACCAGCTGTATCCACCAAAGAACAATAGCGACAGTGAATCTCAATAGAGGCTTCACTCTCCTGCTTATGAATGCCAGACTCTCTGACCTAAAAACTAGGCTCTATCAAGAAGCTTAATTTAGACATTGCTTCAAGTTGTCCTATTTAAACCATCTCTTCATTACTGATTAAATGGTTTGCACACATGTGCACACACGCACACGCACGCACACACACGCGCACACACACACACACATGCAAATGTGCATACAGAACAAGCAGCACACGCCAATACTCAAACCAATACTGGACCTGTTTAGGAGGATGTGCATTGTCCTGGTGGCGCCCCATGGTACTAGCTGAGTGCCTCCTCTGCATCATTAATGTTCAGCTTGAAGACAGCCACTCACTCGTAATAATTGTAACAAGATTCCTGGAGATGTCAACAACTTTTATGATGTCTTCACCTCCTTAAACCTTAATTCAAATGTCACAGTAAGTGACACATAAGCATCTCAATCCAAAGCAAGTGACATTTCAACAATGTAGCCCACAAACACTTCCTCGCACTTTCATCTCTTCTCCTTTCCTCTGCTGCTTCATGAGCCTCCCCCTCTCTTCATCTCACCCGCCCCTGCTTCCACATCTACCAATTGAAAACTGGTTCACTGATGGTTCAGGGATGAGAAAACCTGCAGCACATAGAAATCAGTTATATTGATGAAAATACCTGGTTGCTAGGATACAGTGGGACAAAGATCAAAGTGACTCATCTATGGACCATAAAATAGTTGTTCGGGGTTCAGCTGGCCACAGTTATACTATGCCTTCTACTTGTCAAGTGTTTCCTGTGATAGCAGATGATACATGACAACCAAACAGCGGGTAACATGTGCTATCGGAAAAGCACTCTCAACATCAGGAAACTGAGGTACATACTGTATTGATTCATTAAAAGTCTTTTAACATAGTGGGTGTTGGCTAAAGCTAGAGTTACATTTCAACTGTGGAAAAACAGATGTAAATGTAAATAAATTACCACAGTACGGAGAGCCTCTCTTTTTTTGAAAAGACCATACTGACTTTTAAAATATGGGAGTCTTGAAAAGTCCGAGACCCCTTTCCAAGGAGGAAACTTCTTAACATTAATCAGTTTTTACTTTGCATAGCATAATTATTTATATTAAAAAAAGATAATAGATTGTTTGTCCTGCCCAAGTTAGTGGAGCTGCGAAAGTGAGGTGTATTTTTTTTTTTTCTTGCGTGTCCAAAAGAATTCCATGTTTCACTTGATTTTTACTTTTCTGTCAAAAATTTGTAATATGTTACAGTACTGTGCAAAAGTCTTGAGCCACCCCTCCTTTCTTTTAGGAGAAAATGGGAATTAGGTGCAGAGATTTATTGAAACATGCAAGCATTCATGAAAATACAGGATATAAGGGGAAAACAGAATTTGCACAGTTCTAACAAGCTTGAAAGTCAATATTCGCTTTGCCCACCTTTATTCTTCAACACAGCCTGAACTCTCTCAGGCAGCTTTCTTGTAATTTATTTAAGTAGTCTTCTGGAATAGTTCTCCAGGCTTCTTGAAGGACATTCAAAGCTCTTCTTTGGATGTCGGCTGCCTTTTGTTCCATTCTCTGTCAAGATGACCCCACACTGCTTCAATAACGTTGAGGTCCAGGCTCTGGGAAGGCCAATTCATAACCAATGGTATTCCACTGGGTGTTTTACTATCCAGGTTTGCTTACTGCATTGGCCGGGTGTCATGCTGAAAAATGAAGCCACTGCCAATCAAATGGTTTCCAGATGGTATTGCGTGGTGGCTCAAAATCTGACAGTACTTTTCAGTGTTCAGAATTCCATCCTCCAACACTTTTGGCTGAAATGCAGCCCCAAGCCACAACAGAGTCTCCACCATGTTTTACAGATGGCGGTAGACACTCACTGTTGTACCTCTGTCCTGACCTCCTCTGTACATACTGGCAAAGATCTGAACCAAATTTTTCAAATTTGGATTCATCACTCCATAAGACCTGTTGCCATACATTTTTCTTTTGTAATGTGGCATACCTTAGCCTTTTCTCCCCGTCTCACTTCCTTAAGAATGGTTTCTTGACAGCCACCCTTCTATTGAGACCATTACTTTACTGTTCAGTGAACAGTAAATGAATCAATTGAAGGGCCAGATGCATCTCTAGGGTCCGGTATCAGGTCTTTGCTGGATTTTTAGATACTGTTTCATTTACTTTCAGTTACTGTTCAGATGCTGTAGATGGGTTTTTAGGCTTGCCACTTCTTTTGTCTTCCAGTCTATTTCATTAGTTTGACTGAGATAAATTCCAAATCAAAACCTTAAATAGCTACTAATAATAACCAGCCCAGCTAATATATATTAGGAATTAAATATAGTGACTTCAAAAGCAAGCCAAATATGACTGGAAATGTCTTGAAATGTGTTGTGTGTAAGAGTTTAATGTTATGAAAATAAATGATCTCCTTTCAAGCTATTTTGATATTCAGCATATATTCAGATTAAAAGAGAAAATAATGCCAAAGACACACATCCTTTCTGCCCTTTCCCTCTGGGCTGCTTTGACCCAGAATCTATCCAGAGTTGTCTTCTGGTCCCAATCCGGATGGCACATAATCTGCAGATAAAAGCTAACTAACAGAAGCCGCTCTCAAAGATCAGTCTACTCCATGAAACTATCGAGAGCTATCTGAGCATTAAACAGCATCTCTCTTGTTCTACTGTCCCTCCTTTACTTACCATTACTCTCTTCCTCTTTTCCATCTAAAAATAAACGAGTGCACGCACAGCTGATAAACAAAAAGAAGGACACGTGCAGCCTTAATGCTGGAGGGCTGATCTACATTTGTTTCTCTTCACCACTCTCCTACCACTACCCTCTATCTCTCCCCTCTATTATTTATTTATTTTAATTTTCAATAGGGTAAAAAGGGTAATTCAGGTACGCACTCTGATAACAAGTTTTCAAGGGGTTTTTGCTACAAATGACAGCTTTTGTGTTTTTTGGAATAAACTGTTAACAGAGCATAGCTGCTTCCTCCTGATTCTAGACTTTGTGCTGATTCATAAGATGACCTGGAGGAGGACTGCTTAAAATGCATGGGCAGTTTGAAATTACATTAGACAACTAGTGGCCCCAAATGGACGCAAGAGGCAACTGATTTTAGACACATCAATAAAGAACAGAAACTGTGTAATGTAAGTATTTCAGAGTCTAATTCTCTGACCTACATTTCACAGTGCTAAAAGCTGGCACAGTGGTGAAGAATATGTAAGATTGAACATTTAGCATTTGGTTTGTTTGTTTTTTTCATGAACGAAGAAGACCTCACTGAAGTAATCACACCTGACAGCATTTAGAATTTAGTTATCTCAGATTTAACAGGAAACCCTTCTGTGTTGCATCTCCCTGTGTGAGCCACTAAATAGTAACCACTGCAACATTTAACTTTATGTAACATCAGAAAAATACACACGGATACAAACCAGGACAAAACACATCGATGACAAATGTAAAAAGAATTAACAGCTCACACACTGTAGGGCAATAGGTATAAAAGCTAATCAGGTATTATCATTTTTTTGAGGATGATAAACTGCTATAGTACAGCTGCAGCATGCATGCATCATCTGAAAAAAGACAATGTAGAATTGAAGATAATTTGAAATACATGGTGATTTGAAAATCTGAACAAAAATTCTCAATAACTATGTAAAGGCTGTGGCTATGTGGTCCAGTGAGTGTGTCCAAACCTTTGACTGATGCTGTATGCAAATTAGTGACACCGTTCATGCATAATTAAAATTAAGTTCACCTTAGTGAAAGAAATAATATTAATTGTTATTCTGAAAAATCATCTCTGCATGACTTAAATGTAAACTGTAAAAAAAAATCTGTAATTTAACAGTTTGTTCTATAAATTTCACAGAATCTTCCTGTTATTTTTAAATATGTGAAATATCAATAAAATTAAAAAAACAGACACTGAATTAGCATGTCTAAGGTAAAAAACTGCTGGAATATGTGATTTTATGAAACAAAATTTCTGCTTTATTACATTATTTTTCTGGTGACCCAGCTGCCGGAGTATTTCTCTTTTTTAATGTTCTAGTTTTGAGAAAATGTAAGGCACAATATCTGAAAATTTAAACCTACAACAGCCAGTAAATATGGGCGCCTGCTACCTAACAGTAAATCAACAACAAGGCTCGTGACTATAACAGGAGGGTTGTGCTATATCATATCATCCACGATAATGCTGGTAAAAATTTTTATGTGATAGAAAAGTACCATATCGCTATATCAGTGCCATAGCAACATCATGCATTTATGTTCCCTAGCACGCACGACACAAGAACAAACAGCACAAGCCCAGACATGTCTGAGAGTGAGAGCAGCATGTCAGCCTTGGGTGACAATTTAGTACCAATAAAGGGAGCAAGAGGTCAGACCGCCAGAAGTTATTTCATACTTTTACTTAATATTTCCATTAAAATCACTACCTGTGACTTATGCTGTGTTACTCTATATAATACTGTGTCACTACTATTGCTCTCCGATGCTGCCGCTGCTGCTGGCACCTTGTGGCAGCAGAGTCACACTTTGAATTAGGTAGTCTGCTATCAATGACAGCAGTTTGCAAATGCTGCTGCCTGAAAGTTGCAATCACCAATAACATGTTGTTCAATTTTTTTTTCTATATCATCATAAATATCATTATCACAAATCTATATCACCCCCACCTCTACATTACATTACATTTTTAATGTTTAAATGTTTGAATTAACTGCATAAAGGCAGCATGCATCATGTTCATCATGTTTCTTGTGCAGCACATAGTTAATTTTAATCCTTATTAACTGATAACTGGTCCCAGGCCTAGTATGCATGCCTGTGTGTGTCTGTGAGTGTACGTCTATTTGTACGGTGATTTCATCAGATGTGATGTCCTGACAGTGCAACTGTCATCCACTGGAGATGACTTTGCATCTTGAATGGCAGATGAGATAATCTGCCTAATACAGTGGATTTGTTTAATGTGAACCCCTGAGCATGGAAAGGGAGCTGTTTTAAAAAATGAAAAAGCAGGACTGCTGAACTACACTTGATTCCTTATACATGTAAAAATATCTGTATAATGCATATGAATTGAAATGCCTTGTGTACAATTCTTTTTTGCGGACAATGTTTGTTTAAGACATGAGTTATTAAAATAATGATGCCGCTGTGGTACAATGCTGTTCCATAGCAAAAATCAAAGTAATCCAAAGCATTTCAGCGTCAGTATTTACCGCAGGCCATTAAACCTTCCTCTGTGCTCGGCTGTCCCTTGACAGCCTCAATTACTGCTCAAATACACTCTCTTGTCAAGTCTATAAGAGGCTGGGAAATCACAGTGGCCTAATGTACTCCTGAGCCACATAAACTTTGACAGGTCCATAATTCAGTCTTAATTAGACTTCTAGTTATTTCATTGACACAAAATGTGCAGCAGAAAAGTCAACATCATATGTAAGAAGGGATGGCTCATTCTCCACACACACCATAGTCTAATTTTGCTGGGATGGCTGGCACGTGCATCATCACACTGCACTCTGCAGGGGGAGCTCTTTTTGCTGACTTAGTAATGTCAGCCTAATGCTGTTTGCTCTAAAGCCTAATGCTGTTTGCGGATGTCATTTGTTGTTTCTCTTCAGAGCTGCATCAAAGATGAATTTCTGCTTTTTTGTGACAGATAATAAAGACGTTCTATTCTCTTCTCTTCCATTATACTTGTTGTGCTATATGCAAAACATAAAACTGATTTCTTATTTTTAAAGTCAATGCTTTAAAATAATATTAATGAGATATAAATATTAAAATCATTTGGTCGTGAAACTTTAATAAATGCAAATTCTCTTAGGAATCACAAAAATTTTGTTATAAATGCACAGAAAAGTAGAGCAGATCAAAATCCAGTAAAAGACAACAGGATGGCACACTTGGCAGTAGTTGACCATAGGACCACAGATGTCAAACCTAAACCTTGGGCCACATCTAAATACTCTTAAAGACAGCACTTTTACACAATGCTAGTCTACACACCACATGTACTACATAGTGCATAAATGTTCTATAACTGCTTGAATCTCTGAAAACACAACATATATCGATGGCAACTTCCACTGATAATTTGCTGTGAAATTTGAGCTTAAAAGGATAGAAAAGAAATTTTAGAAGTTGCAGAGTTTGTCCAAAAAAGATGACATAATCATAATCTGCTGTTATTATGTGTGTCTCCACCTTTAGGCTAGTCTCATACCTTTAGTCCGCCTTGACTTTTAATTGAAAAAATTGTAAAACTCTCCTATGGAAAAGCAGAACAGAACGTTAGTCATTATTAAAGCTTTTCCTCTGAAAAACCTAAATTACAGTAGTTTGATATTTATATTAGAAATGAGTTATGCCAGTCTCATGCTGCATGTTCTTTATCAATAAGATTATTATGGCAAGACAAACTACATTCACATGTGGCCTACTTCTTATTGAAAAAATATCTGAAAGCTAACAAAAACACCAGAAATTTAATTAGGCTTAAAAAAAAAATCATTAAAAAGGTCCATCACAGGAAAAACATGGAAATGACATCCCTGCTTTTCTAGTAGTCACCCTGACAATGTGAAACCGTTTAGGATAGTTTACAAGAGTCATGGATCTTATTCTGAAACTCTCTGTGTGACTGCCCTTACTCTGACAGCGGTCTGCGTGAGCCTGTGCATGTTATGACACACAACGACAAATGACATGTAATGGCTACAGGAGCAAGACAGTGGCACGGATTCCATCTTGCACACCTACACACTTGCACACCTGCGGCGGCACATACAGAAACGGGTTAAAACATGCGCTGACAAACACATTAACACACATGTCCTGTGTCACGACTCAAGCGCTCCAGTCCTCAGAAACACAGCAAGCCAGACCAAAACCCCTACCGGCCAGCAACTGTTCTTACTAGAGCCCAGCTAAGGCAGAAAAAGAGAGAGGGAAATGCGTAACACACAGCCAACATGAAGAGCGAGACAGAGGGCCTGAGAATTAAAGGACAGAAATAATACCTCTTTCATGTTATTTCCATAAACGCATGAGATAACTGTTGTGAAAATATATATGAGACACAAAAGGAATATGTACTAAACCCTGTGGATTAAGAATGGGTTGTCGCTCAAATTCATATGTGTGTGAAGGCAGATGAGTGAATATTTCTGGCAATACAGTGTAGTAAAAGATTCAGTCATTGCACAATACCCTTTTAAGTGTCAGTAGTTCCCTGTTGTAGCACTTTAGTTCGTTAAGCTTCTGATATTGGCCTATCATTAAGGTAAGTTGTCTACCACACTGTTCCTCATTGTCATAATTTTGTTATATTCCACAATGTGCAGTGAAAGCAGTTTGTATTTTCTATAAAAACTGCTTAATTTTGACCCTGAGAATTACAGTTTACCCCCTGAACACAGCTAGCTTGCCAGATGGAACTGGCAAAGCTTCATGTGCATGTATGGTTTGCATGTGTGTGTTTATGACAGTGTATGCGAGTGAGGGAGAGAGATGGGACTCCTGGGCTGGATAACGATGACTCATCCACCCACACACACACACACACACACACACACACACACACACACACACACACACACACACACACACACACACACGCACAAATTCAAACATGCACTCGTTACCGTCATCACTCAAAACCCTGTTAGCGCCGCTCACTGATGCTAATTGTTCCCAATCAGCACATCAGGGGTCCTGTCAATGCACTGTGAAACCAGACCACACCAATGATTGCTTATTGATCTTATTACAGGCTGACGTCACTCTGCCAAGCAAGTGTTTGTGTGTCTGAAAGCAGATGTTCGATGGACTTAGTAAAGCTGATGTGAAACCTACATCAGCTGCACTTGCATGGAGCACAGCTCTGCAGCTACTTGAATAAATTACTACACTGATGATATAAAGTTTGACAAAAGACTTAAAATTTTTTTTTTTTTTTTTTAAAGCAACAGTAAGAGCGTAGATCTGTGCAAGCAGCTTGGTGAAGCTATACTTAGTGCAAATTTTTAATGGCAATACATCCAATAATTACTGAAATTCACTGGATCGAACTGGAACCAATACGTAACGATCTCTTAGCCAAGCTGCAAAAAAGGCACGCAGTTGCTGCATTTTTGTCAGCTGTATCATTTGAATCTCCTGTTCCACCACATCCCAAAAGTGCTCTTTTAGATTGATATCTGGTGACTTTGAGTACAGTGAACTCACTGACATGTTCAGGAAACCAGTTTGAGATGATCTCAGCTTTGTGACATGATGCATTTCCTGCTGGAAGTATTAAGGGGCCCAAAGTGTGCCAAGAAAATATCCCCCACACATTACACCACCACCACCATGAACCATTCATCCGAGACAGGATGGATCCAAGTTTTTCTTCTGATCCTACCATCCAGATTTTTTTCAGAAATACAGTAGTACATTCTAGGTTCAAGGCTCTTCTGCATACCTTGGCTGTTATGAGTGGTTATTTGAGTTACTGTTACCTTCCTCTAAACTCAGAGCAGTCTGACCATTGTCCTCTGATCTTTGACTTGCTGCCATGTGATTGGTTAATTAGATATTTGTGTTAACAAGCAATTGAACAGGTGAACACACTGTGTGCTGAAATAAAAACTAATGCGTTAATACCGACAAGGAACGCATAGATATAATTTTCTGGATTGTACAACAGCCAAAAGTATTAGTTCTATTTATCAGTTGATCCCTGTCTATCCCTGTTGTCCCCCTGTTCATGGATTGTGCTGATGACAGGCACTAATATAACCTAAGGCATGTATGTGAGTGTTTTTATGTTTCACAGTAGAGTTGCATGACTAAGCCTTTGCATGTACTGTCAAGTAAATGCATGCGTGCATCTGTCAGCAAGTTCCGATTTGTAGAGTTCATGTTTCTGTTCCCCGATGCACGTTTGATGCATGAGCTGGTTCTCATGCATCAAAGGCGACTATGAGTAGTCGCCTTTATCTGGGGACTCATATCACTAATACCCTCACCTGGAGCACGAACTCTGGCTGTCTTATCAAGAAAGCCCACCAAAGATTCTACTTCCTGAGGAAGTTGAAAGAGGCTGACCTGGGGACCAAAACCCTCACTTCCTTCTACAGATGTGTGGTTGAGAGCATCATAAAAACATGTGTGGTACATGCTGACAGGAAGGCTCTGCAGAGGGTGGTCAAGTCTGCACAGAAGATCACCAGCACCACCTTCACAACTGTAGAGGACATCTATGTCAGCAGATGCAGGAGCAGCGCCTCCAGCATAATCGGGACCCCTCCCACCCTGCCCACGGACTGTTCTCCCCACTCTCCTCAAGTCGGAGATTACGCAGCACCAAAGGGAGGTCAACCAGGCTGCGAAACAGCTTCTATCCTGAAGCTGTCAGACTAACAAACTCTGCACCTCACTAAAATCAGATCACCGACAACATTCTTGTGCAATAGAAACTCTGCTTCTTTAAGGCCAGTCCACTGATAATATTCATGTGAAATACGCCACTGACTGTGCAATACTGTGCAATAAACGACAATATGATGTGCAATATCAGCGCAAACTGCTCAGGTACGAGACCACTTTCTTTTTTATAGTTAGTTATTTGTTATAATTTATTTTCTTAAATTATTCTACTTATTTGTAAATGTGCACTGCACATAGTTTCTTTGGCATTTTGCACTGGAGGAACCTCAAAATCTGATATTCGTTCCTGTCATGTTTACATGAGAAGAATGACAATAAAGTTTTTTGAATCTTGAATCTTTGTGTTGCTTTCTACAGTATAACTGCACCCTGTGCAATTAGCCAAATGCTTATATAGGTAACATAGAGCAGACATTAAATTTCTTGTATTCACAACTATTTGGCTGAAAAGATCAAGAAGCACTGACACTTTATGTAACCCAGCCCTCAGTATGCAGTAAGCTTTCATATCCATCTCCATGATAGAGATATGATTAAAAGTGAATTAGAGGAAAGAAAAAGAAAGATTCTTGTGCTATTAAATAATCATAGTATATTCAAAGAAGTATTTATTCACATAGTAACATAGTAACAATAAAAGTGGACCACAGTGAGATCCTTTAAGGTTATTTCAATATCTGAAATGTTTTTAACTAGCAAAGTTGTGTATGTCAACAAATCTGATTTTGTAAGTCAAGTGAAATTAGCAAGTTTTTTTAAAAGAAATTTTCTGACATTATCCTGAAATACCTTCTCTTTATTGGATTTTCTTTTTACTCTGGATTAACCAAAAACACAAATTTATTTTATCTCTAAATGGCTTCCCAAGGGCACTTCCTATTTTAGGAAATTAATTACATACAGTACAATGGTATAGGGATGTCACCAGAACCGATACTTTCAGTACTATTTGATACCAACATTTTTGAAAACGTGACAGTATTCGTAGTCAGCAGAGACAGTGTGGCGTCAGTTCTTCCAGAGAAGAGAGCAGCATATAGCGTTCTAGTGTTCTAGTCTAGTCTTGCATACTGAGGAAGAAGAATGCCCAAAAGCACAGAAATCCACACATAGTGCAGCTGCCACAATTGTAAAGGGAGTCAGAGTCTGATATAGAAGTATTTTGCATTCCAAGTTGGTGACCAAGGGATGATAACTGATTTGCAAAAGGCAACATGCAAATTATGTTATTTTTTTCAGATCAGGGGCATAAATATTTCCAGTTTAGCAAAGCAGCAAAAACACCGGCATCCAGATCTGCTCAAAGAATTCAAACTGAGTGTGTTTCAAGTCACAGTAACAACATCTAAAGTATTATCCTTTTTATGTTATCCTGAGATGCATGTTACCATTTTGTTTGAGCCAGCTGGCACTGCCGTTGTGAAATCAACTTTGTTCCACAGGCTACAATGTTTGCAATGGCTCACATTAAATGTTTATGCTAATGTAACGTAACTGTAACACAATCATATACTGATGAACTGTACATGTACTGCACTGAAACTCAGTAACAGTGGCTCAGGAGATAGAGCAGGATCTCTATTAATTGGAAGGTCAGTGGTTTGATACCTTGCTCCTCCAACCTGCATTTCGAAATATTCTTGGGCAAGGTACTGAACCCCGAGTTGCCCCTGATGCATCCATTGGAGTGTGAATATTAGGTTAAACATCCTTAGGCATAGAAAAAAGCACATGAATGAATGAGTCTTGTAGTAAGAAAGCACTTAGAAAAGGGCTATATACAGTAAGTACCAGTCCATTTACTATCCAATAAACTGGTGAGAAACAAATAATTATAGGACACACTTATACAAGATTAAAGAAAAATAAGATAGAGTATAATAATAACAAAACAAGGGTATTACTTTTAAATAGATTAATACCATTGTCATGTGCATTCCTGTACTTGCAGTCCACTGTCATCTTTATTTCACTGAGGAAGCTGCATCACGAGCAAATAAGCCGCCATGCATGCAAAAATACTTATCCGACACACACACACACACACACACACACACACACACACACACACACACACACACACACACACACACACACACACACAGACCCCATTTCATCCTAGGCTTCCTCCTCCTTCCCTACTTCCCTCCAAGGCTCCATGGCTAAGTGAAGTGCTTTTCCCTTGTGTTGTTGTACCCATGTTAGGCTACTGACGCCAGCTTGTCATTCTCTCCTCCTATTACTGTGAGAGGTGAGTGCGTCACAGCTCGCACAACCCACTTCTCTCTGTCAGCTTTCTGCTCTTGCTGATAGACACTGACATTACCGGGCGTTAGCATTTCAGGCTGAGTCCCATGGGAATAACTTGAACATTCAGACACTGGTCTTCCATTTGACGCTGCATGCATAATGACTTACATCCCGTTTTGCACCTGTTCTTTTTGAAGTTTTGCTCTTTAATGATTGACTTTTTAAAGACAATAACCAGAGCACCTTCATACAATAAGGACTCACTCATTGAATTGCTTCTTGAATGAGACTGGAGAGAAAGCACTAGAGAAGGAAAAAGGTGGGTGAAGAATAAAGGGAGAGAAAGCAAGAGACATTATTAGAAAAAAAAAAAGCTGAATGAAAAAAGAAAATACATGGACATTACCACAAGATGCATTAAGCATATAGAAAGTAAACAGGCCACAAATGTACTGTGTGTTTCTGTGATTGAGTGATTGAGACAGGGAGAAACAGAGAGGTAGACAGTGTGTGTTCGTATATGCAGTGCTGTCCTGTATACACATCACAGCCCAAGGCCAACCCCTTTGTCTGCTCTTCAGATGGGAACCAAGGGCTCACTTTGTGATGGTTTACCACAGCTCTGAGAAGAACGGGTACCATTTATAAATAGTATCCAGATATTTATGAATATTTAAACTTGACCTGAAAAACAACTGGTAAAACATATAAATGTTCAATCTGGCCAAAAAAAAAAAAAAATCTTACTACTTTGTTTGGTAGAGTTCCAATCCACAATCTGCACAGTTCCTACCATATATTTAATTGAACTGATCATGTGAAACAATCACATGATTAGGTAAGCGTACCTCCTCACAAGTCTCTGTGCCCCGTTTTTGCTCTAATTTGAATCTGAAAGTTCTGATTGGAAGTGGTGATTTGTCTCTCAGACAGTTCTTTCAGGATATCTTCTTTTGTTCCTCTCACCATTATTCTTTAGTGTGCACATTCATGTGGAACTGGAATGCTTGGATAATGCTTTTATATAAAAGTATTTCATTTTAAAATTTTAGATTTCCAAGAGAGCAGAACACTGTTCTACAAGAGCTTCTGTAAGCTAGAGGTTTACTCCAACCACAACTGGTTTTACGTGCACTACATTAAGTTTGCCAAGGATGCAGAGCAGATTCAGGACTAACATCAGCTCCTGTCCTATCAGGATGAAAGTCACTGGAAAAGCAGCTGCAAGACACTGTGGCCACCACAACAGCAACCTGAAGTGATGGGGCAGGGTAGCTAGTAAGCTGCAACTTAACTTTAAGAATAAAATATACTGCTCAAAAAGATAAAGTAACACTTTTTAGTAACACTGGGATATCGGCCTGGTCAGTTAAGTAGCAGAGGGGGTTGGAATCAGTTTCAGCTGCTTTGGTGTTAATGAAATTAAGAGCAGGTGCACTAGGGGGGCAACAATGAGACAAAACCTAAAACAGGAATGATTTTACAGGTGAAGGCCACTGACATTTCCCTCCTCATCTTTTTTGACTGTTCACTAGTTTTACATTTGGCTACAGTGATTGTCACTACTGGTAGCATGAGGCGATACCTGGACCCTGCAGAGGTTGCAAGGGTAGTCCAACTCCTCCAGGATGGCACATCAATGCTTTCCACTGCCAGAAAGTTTGCTGTGTCTCCCAGCACACACTCGAGAGCATGAAAGTGATTCCAAGAGACGGGCAGTTAGTGACAGGGCTCTAGAAAGTCTTTAACTCATCACCAGGACTGATATCTGCTGCTTTGTGCAAGGAAGAACAGGATGAGCACTGCCAGAGCTCTACAATATGACCTCCAGCAGGTCACTGGTGTGAATGTCTCTGACCAAACTATCAGAAACAGACCTCATAAGGGTGGCCTGACATCCCCTAGTGGGCCTTGTGCTCACTGCCCAGCACCATGGAACTTGATTGGCATTTGCCACTGATTACTAGAATTGGCAGGTCCACTGCTGGTGCCCAGTGCTTTTCACAGATGAGAAACATTGTTCAACATGATCCAACAGATCCATGGATGGATGCACAGATCTCTACAGGCTAGGCAATGGCGCCCTGACTCCTATTAGGTATCAGGATGAAATCCTTGGAACCATTGTCAGGCCCTACGCTGGTGAAGTAGGTTCTGGGTTCTTCCTGGTTCACGACAATGTCCAGCCTCATGTAGCAAGAGTATGCAGGCAGTTCCTGGAGGATGAAGGAATTGATACCATTGACCAGCCCCCACACTCATTGACCAGCCCCCACACTCGCCTGACCTAAGTTACTTCCCAGTGTTCCTTTCATTTTTTTGAGCAGTATACAAAGAGCACCTTATGGTGACAAGTTCTTTACCATTACTCTGAAGAGGAGAGCTTATGCTAAAGATAAAAACACAAAAGAGATTGTTGCATTGCCCACTTCTCACAGGTACACAAAGCACACAAAATTGCAGATATGGTATACAATTGGCAGGTTCTGATGTGTTAGAAAACACTGCATTTCTGAACAAGTGATTTTATGATGTGGTTTGATATATGAAATATGTGTGCAGAGGGTCAGATTATCAGACAATTAGCAAGCTAAATCTAATATGGATTGTGTGTCTCCAGTTCCCCTTTAAAAAATGGGGACTAGCATCCTAGTCTGGCAGTCTACAGTCACTCTACCCAACCTCTTGTGATACCGAAGAGGCATGTCAGTCAAGAAGACCCAAAAATAGCCAGAGCTTCTAGCATCTAAAGGCACAACTCATCCAAAACCGGGCACTTAGCCACTGAAGAGCTCCTGAAGTACCTCAAACTCCTCTGTGTGTTTGAAATGTGTAAAGCTTCCCCTGATAATTCAAACTTTAACTACTCCATAGAAGGCATGATGGTTGGGGCCAGGAGTTTCTCAAAGAACTTTCCACTAGTTTCACAATACTTGAATATCATGTTCATTGTGGCCAATCAGTGGCTAGCAAAGAGGTCCAAGTATGGTATTCCTCCTAATCACCTCGCACCATGTTTCTTCATTGTTGCCCACATGAGCATTAAAGTGCCCCAACAGTAAAATCTCTACTATTCCCTAGACAATATCCTTTCCAGGATCTGACCCAAATTCTTCAAGAACTCCAAATACATTAACTGCTGTTCATAGGCGCAAACAAAATTTCCTCTCATTTCCCCTTCATGTTCTCCAGGGAGAACGCCAACTCAGCAGAATTCAGCGAGGGGTTTTTGAGAATTCCCACAGCTGCCTCTTGCTGTAAGCAACTATGGAAAAGGATATTCCAAACTCAAAAATTTTGGTTCCTGAACCAAGCACGTGCGTGGAGGTGAGCCTGAATATATATTGACTTAACTTTGGTTTGCTTCAATTTTGGAGTTGATATGTCATGTTCCTAATCTGGAACACCCAGTGTTGGCAGATCCCAATTTGTGCTGGCAGATCCTTTGCTGTTGCCAATGCTATATAGATTTAAAACAGAGACTAGCTAAAGAGCAAGAGGAGAAAGTTAAAACAGACCACACATCTCTAGATTGAATACACTCAGTTTGGATACATGGGAATGACTGTGAACTCAGAGAAGGCATACCAGGACAGAATCCGAGGTAAGACACAAGCAGAACCTCACACACACACATGCACACACAGACACACATCAACGATGTCTTACGTAACACAGTGAGTGATGGCAGCTGAGGACACAATAATACTGCCTTTGGCATTTGTCCTATGAAAGTTGGACACAGAGGAAATGGGGTGAGTGGGAGAGAAAACAGACCCAAAAAAAAGCCAATTGAAAGTGAAAGAGAAAAAGGGGGCAGAAAAAGGGTGAGAGAAGACAAGATAAGAAAGAGAGAGATAAAAGAGAATATTTATTTGTTTGTTTGTTTGTTTTACTACAGCTTCCCATAGCCAGATGCAAAATACCCCAAGGGAAAATATGACTTCATGTTAATAGTGCAACCCAGTCATTCCGACCCCTATCACCACCAGCATCAACTCCCAGAAAGAAACCATAACAGGGCGCAAATAAAAGAAATGATAAAAACAGGAGCTAAACAAGAGTATCATCAGAATAACATTAGAGTAGCTTCCAGTGCAGGGACTAGCTCTTGGACAGAAAATGAAAAATGAACGATCATGCTGAGCATGACTCTAAATTTGCATAGTTTCTTTTAGTCTGGTAAGATAAAAGCTATGAGAGCTAATGACTGCCATGTAGCAATAGCTTATAAAGAAAGCTAATTGTTTCACATTGGTGACAGTATTGGGTTTTAGCCACAAAGGCTGCTCTTCCCAGTGACAGCAGCATGGAAGGGTGGGAGAGCGTAATGATGCATTTGAATAATGTAGCGCTATCTACTCACTCTGAAGTTAATTGTGTGGCACAAACAGAATTGGTGCATAGGTGTAAGCAGGGGTTAAAATGGGCTGGAATGATCCGATAGGCAGGTTAATACGTATTACTGTCGAATTCCTTTGATGCATGCATGGGGCACATGCCAAAGCTGCTTACTTACTTCAGCACGTAGCCAGTGCTACTGAAGAGGAGTGAGCGTAAAAGGAGTAATGCTTTATAAGTGGCAGGTAATTTCAAATGCAACTGTTCAAACAGCTCAGCAAAAATCACCAGACACAAACAGTTTCTGTGCAGTTTGGTATACTAGTGTCTTCGCAGCTAACCATACAACTTCTGTATTTCCCAGGGAGGGTAAAAAGTTCATGCTGGACACTTAAAAATTGAGAAAGATGTGAGAAAGATGAAACAAGAGAGGAAGATGAGAGGTAACAACTGCTCAATAAGTGATATTTGATAATCTGGAATCTGGCTAGTATTCTAATTCATTTTATGTTTTTTTTTTTTTTTAATAAAATATTGGATCTATACATGATGTGTTGCTAAAGTTATGTTTTGGGGTATTTTTTGGTGTAAACACACTGAAGTATAATAATTTTCTGTTATTCAAAGGTTGCATGAAAAGTCAGACAGCTTAGTGCAGGCAAATGTGGTAACTATGCAGTACTGTGGTGTAGTTTATAGTAATGCACTATGCTGCACTACTGGACTGTGGTGCGAGGTTACATCAAGGGGTAGCAGACATCCATTTAAATTTAAAGTGATGATGATTAGATTCACTCACCAATTTTGACCTTTTATAAAAGCTGTATAATGTCCAGGGGTTGGACATCTGCTTATATCTTGTTAAATTCAGTTGACTAAATTTACAAAGAGCAGAGCAGCTCAGAGCAGCAGCATCACAGGTCAGTTGATCATGGCCTACATACAAAGTAAAATCTAATGATTCTTTTCCCCACACTGCATCTCTACACCTAATCTTAGGGTTCGGTCCCCTGCCAAATCCCACTTTAACCCCTCGTGTACCTCTTCTTGCCCCCTCTGTGGAAAATAACTGAGAGCAAGAAAAAGAAGCACCTGCGTTTTTCTCCACTTTTTCCAGCACAAAGAGAAAGTCGATGCCATCCATAGAGTACCGAATTACAATTAACCAGATTGATATATTGCAAGAGATGAGCAACCTTCCTGTAATTAATTAGTGAACATAATTGGACAGACAGGCAAAACTGCTTTAAGTAATTTCATTTTCCTTTATTCCGTATTCTTTTTCAAACCTTTTTTTAAGCCATTTTATCTGTAATCAAGATTAAACTAATAAGATAAGTTAGCTTAAGGTTGTAGCTTCTCTGTGTTAAAAATTTAATAATAACTGTGTCCAAATATCAAGTACAAGAGTGCAGCCAGCATGATATAGTAACTTAAATAGAGAAAATAAGTTGTTCCATATAAAAATAGTCAAATCTGAGAAAATTGTTGCAGAACCTCAAGGTATACTTTTGAGTCCTCATAACTTTTAAGTACAAGAGCTAGGTACAAGTAATTTTCAGGGCTGAAAAACAAAATCTGTCAAAATTCAAATTTTGTTTAAAATTTTTCTAAATCCAACTTTGAGCATCGATATCATGGCATATATCAAAGTTTCAATAGCAAAAGTGCAGTGACTGTGTGTCTATGACAGGGAGAAACAGAAACAAGCATATAACTATGCTATAACTTGGCTAATCTTATGGTTCCTTGTGTGTGAAATGTATTTATTAAAATAGTCATTTATAGTCAGATGGGAGGCGTTCACAGAAATTACCAAAATGTAAGTGTATAGCAGCAATTTCTTGTGTATGTACATGGCAGCTTGTTTTAATAAAATAGTGGGACTTGGAAATAATAAGCTTGCCACAAATATAGGCCTGATGCCTTGTGCAGTTGAGGTACATAAAGGCCCCATTCAATAATTAAGAAAATATTTTCATAACCCCCAAACTATCAATTCATCCATCGCAAGAACTGGAAAGGAGAAAATGGCAATAAAGCAAAAGATGGCAATACATCCAAAAATCGAGAGAAAATTACATTTGAGGAATGTAATAAAACTGGTCCATTGGATCCCTGCTGGTACAAAAAAAAAAAAAAAAAAAATGGACTCATTACAAACTAAAATAACCCTGAGTTATTTTCAACATCAGAAGCAACGTATTATTGTAGTCTCTTATGCATTGTTTCACGGTCCAGTTCCCCATCATTATAATAACTTCAGACCCATTTTTCAAAGAGCAGGTATGCCACAGTATCTCTCTTCAAAGCACTTTAGCAATCAGCGATGCTTTCCTGTCAAAACAGGGTACAGCAGGTAAAGACAGCTTTGCATTTTTATGTCTAGATGAAACCACAACTCGGCACAGACCGATCTCCACAATTAGCTGCTGTATGCACGTCACCACTGTGTGTGAGTGAGCCATGTATGTGTGCATTATAAGGGATAATAGAAGGGAAAAACACTCCCAGATGCATGTGATGCAATTATATCCTTGATTATCTGATTGGGTAATCTACAGGCAGGCTGGAGGCGTCCAAGATAAACACACTGTTGGAAAACTGTTGACCAAGCGTAAACCATGAGGAAGGACGCACATACAGAGTCACATATATACACACACACACACACCTGTATTTGAGCATGTGCTCAACAATGTATAGATAGAACGAATACCAAACAGAAATACTGTGATCAATTCAGCAGTAATTTAATTCATGACAAAGTTGTATTCATCACAAAATATTGTTGTAACATGATATAATATATTGGGAGTAATTGTCAGATAGATGGAAAGAGAGTGGGTTATGGTTGCAACTGAGGCACAACTTTTGCAACAAGCATACATACATACATACAGCACATGTTTTCCTTGGCATGTCTACTGATCGAACCTACAGTGACTCCAGCTAAATCTGAATCAAAGTCTTGCTTTATGAGGACAGAGCCCATCACTGAGATTAACTAATCTGGGTGTAAGTGTGAGTGCAAGTGTGTCTGAGTTTGTATTTATGTTTGTACAGCATGTACACACATTTCTGCACAGTGCTTGTTATGTGCACATAATTAAGCAGAATGCAGAAAGGGAAAAGTTTGCCAGGAGATTATTTGAAGCTGTAGACTGACCCTTAAGATACTTTGGAATTATTTTTTAGCACATGAAGAGCGCTTTAGATGTTGCAGATGTGCAGTATATTTTGAATCATTTTTGGATAACTCCTCAGATGCCAGGATAATCTGACGCTGCTTGTTGACAGAGTAAATGCTTGATATTTGCTGATAATTATATAAACAATAAAACCAGAGGCATTCTTTCAGCTAGTTGGCTCACCCAGCACTGCAACACTGCTGTGCTCTTGGGTAGCTCCCAGCTACGTCAGTAGGTGTTAACTAAGTCTGTAAACTAAGGGCACAGCTATGAAAGAAATTCACACATGCCAGCAATTCCTGCATAAATACAGTTTTAAAAATGTATGTCCTCACTGATCCAAAACTACCCGTGCCCTGTGTCCGCAGTGTAGAGGAAAAGTTTGAGACATAGAATATTTAAATATGCGATGTGAGATTGCGTGTTTGTTTTTTTTAATAAAGGCTTAAACTGAAAAATGTCTGTTATAGTTTAAGAGTGTAGAGGAAGCAAGAAGTGGCCAGACAGACAGACAGATGTATGGACAGGTCTAGACTCTGCATGTCAATGCTGCCCCCTGCTCAGGCCAACTGCCCTCCCCCCTCCTCACCTCTCACCAAACATATTTTGGAGTTAAAACACACCATTGAATCGAGCAACAAGGCAATCCTTGTCCAAGGCCACCAAACCTCATCTGGACAGCCAGCAGGGAACCCACTATATGTGTGTGTGTGTGTGTGTGTGTGTGTGTGTGTGTGTGTGTGTGTGTGTGTGTCTAAGCACGTGTACAGTATGCAGAAATGACCAGGATAGGTTAAAATTGTTTGCTGTTGCCTTTAAAGAGCAGGCTGGTGAGGCCACCCTATCACACACATTTTTTTTACTCCTGCTCTTTTTCCCCGGCCCTGTGTTCTCCCTCTCCTTCTGGGGACAAATGGCATGGAGCCATCTTCACATTTCATAGGGACGAAAACATAAAAACACTCACATATGCAATAACTGTCGGGCAAACTATAAGCGACCAACGCAAACTTGTCTCAACAGTCTGTGAGTCCATGTGAGAGTTCAGAGCAACGGTGTATTTAGGACAGAAGCAAAGAGGCTGAACACGAGGATCAGATAGTTGTCCTTTTACAATCAACACTTTAGCTGAGCTTGGCAGCAAACCTCCTCTCACTCCCCCTTTTTGCCTCACCCTCAACAGCAAATCTTTCAACACTCCTCTTATACCCCACATTAACTCCAGCTACTTTGCCCCCACCTTTTTGAAGCTCTTTGTCACACACACACACATACAATCACCCATGCTTCGGTGCTGCTCATGGATAGATGCAGCCTGTCCAAATCTAAGTCTCTCGATCACTTTTTTCAGGATTTTTGTTTTCACTGTTTTGTCACTATGACTACCTTTCCTGTTTATCAGTGTTTCTTTTTAATAGTAAGGGGTGAGCTCATTTAACGCATAGACATGGCATATATATGTAACTGAAATGTAGTGATATATAAATAATAATATCTAATCATAATTGTTTAGTTTCCTACATACATAAAAGACTGCAACACAAAAGCAGACGCTTTTACACAATATAAACTTCTGTTTTTATTCTTTGACGTACTTAAATTACTGCTGTTTCATTGTTACTATCACCAAGAAGCAAATATTCTAGGGCTGTTCACTAATGGCAAAAAACATATTATACATATGATAATTACAGTACTATGCAAAAGTCTTGATCAACCGCTCATTTCTTTATATTTTCTTCCTGAAGGTCTTTCAAAGGTTTTCTTTGGACATTGGCTGCTTTTTCACTTTTTATTTATTTTGTTTGTTAAGCCACTGAAAACTGACCTATGAATCATTCAAGCAAAAAAAAAAAAGGCATCTAACCTAAGGGATGAACTAGTGTTATGTTTACATGTAACAGACAACTTTGCAAAGAACCAATTTTAAACGGTACCTTTAGACACTTTGTTACTAGAACGTGTTATGTGTAACTAACTCATCATTTTTTCCCATTTCTTTAGTTGACTATATGAAAAATGCTAAAGATAACACAGTTTGGCAGGCATAAAATAGTATTTTTGCACCAACAAGATGATTTTTCAAGAGCTATTAGCTAAAAAACATGGTATATCTCAGTATGGTGTGTAGTATGCCCTTAAAAAAATAAGGAAAATAGACAAGTGGAGGAGAGAAGAAGTGGAACGCCTTATAACTGTCTACAGCAGTATCTGACAGTCATGTCCTTAAGAAATAGGAAATAAAATCCAACAAAAACCTGACACAGGACCTGAGAGATATGGTCCTTCAGTGGATCCAGCTACTGTTCACTGAAGCCTCATAAGAAATGGTCTCAAGAAGCCATTCTTAAGGAAAGGAAACAGGGAGAAAAAGCTGAGGTATGTCACATTACATAAGAACTGAACTGAAAATCTTTGTTAACAGGGATGAATACAAATTTGAAATTTTTGGTTCAAATCGTTGTCATTATGTACAAAGCAGGGTTATAATAGTTTTGGATTTTACATTATAGTTTAGTTTTAGTTAGTTTTTACTTTTTTTTCTCTAATTCAGTTAGTTTTAATTAGTTTTCAGAGTGGTTTTGCTCGTTTTTATTAGTTTTTATTTTTGGTTTTATGCTTAGTTTTAGTTAGTTTCAGTATTAGTTTTAGTATTTTCATACTTAATCAGGTACGCTTTAAAGATACCCTTTAAAGAAATATATTCAGCAACCAACTGTTCACAGACAGCAGAACTACATGCTAAATGTGTGTAATATTAAGGACACACATGAACATCAACAGGGAGAAACTGCTAACAATATGAACTCCAAAACTCGATAAATTCTACAATAAACTCCCAATAAAGTTCAGCCTCAGTGCAGCAGATTAACAACAGCTACATGTGGTGTTTGACAAAAACAAACTCCTTGAAGGAGTCAAAGCTCAAATCCAGCTGCATCCTGATGTTCTCTCCACCTGATGCTGCTTCTGTTTTGGAGCTAGCTTGGTTAGATGCTCGCTGATTAGACTTGCAGGGTCTTTGCGGCCTATGTAGCCTACGGAAGTGTCCGACCTCATGTCCGCATTTATGCATGTATAGCTGGATTGCGTGTGTTAATTACCTTGTGGTTGTGTGCTGGGGGTTTTTTGGTCCTTGCTCTTTGTGCTCAGTTTTTAGGGTGCAAACATATTTGTCCCTGTTTTTTCACTTTCTTCATTTCTTCACGTCCATTCCCATAGTTTCAGCAGCTCCCTCCAGGAATTTGCTGACATTTGTGAGTCCTTATATTGATGCTTTGATTATTAGTCCTGATTGTTATTATCTGACTGATAAAGTAGCCGGAAACGCACAAGGACTAAACACAACGTTGTGGCTGCGTTGACCCGACGAGTAGTCACGTTTCTCTGGAGGTGCAGGCCGGGTTGCCTTGTAGGATGAGAGCGGTTTCCGTAGCTGCCTTGTGTGCGCTTCTCAGGTCTACTTTGATGTTGGTGTTTTTTTTCCTGACTAAGAAGTGTTCCGTACATCATCCACAACATCATCCACAACAAGACACTCGCTGCTATCTGTGCTATCATAGTAAAAAAAAACAAAAAAAAACACCACATGGGACTCTCTGAGGAGCAGCGCGGTGTGCGCACGCACGCACATGCGCACCCATTTGCCCGACGGTGTTCCGAGCTTAAACTCGGAGAGAGGAAAAAAATGATTTCATATCAATCCACAAGACTTTTGAAAAAATAACAATATCTATAATTTCAGTTAGTTTTAGTTAGTTTTGTAAACTCACAATTCAGTTTTAGTTAGTTGTCGTTTCTTCCTTTTAATTTTAGTTTTTATTTATTTCAGTTAACGACAATGTTTTTTCAATTTCAGTTTTCGTTATTTCGTTCGTTTTCGTTAACTATAATAACCCTGGTACAAAGTACATCAAGGGAGAGGTACAACACTGAGTGTCTGCAGCCATCTGTAAAACACAGTGGAGGCTCTATCATGGTTTTGGGCTGCATTGCGGATCTTGTCAAAACTCATTGAATTATTAACACCGAAACATACTGTCAGATTTTGATCCACCATGCAATACCATCTGGAAAGCGTCTTACTGAGAATTAATTAATTTTTCATGTCAGTGATCCCAAACACACTATCAGTCATGGACTGGCCTCCTCAGATCCCAAATCTCAACATTATTGAAGCAGTGTGGGATCATGTTGACAGAGAACAGAACAAAAGGCAGCCGACATCCAAAGAAGAGCTTTGAAGTCCTTCAAGAAGCCTGGAGAACTATTCCTGAAGACTGCTTAAAGAAATAACAAGAAAACGTACCTAAGAGAGTTCAGGCTGTGTTGAAGAATAAAGGTGGCCGAAGCAAATATTGACTATTGTTTTTGCTTTTTAACTTTTTAACATTCCTGGGGTTCATTGTCACATGTATTGGGCCCGTATAAGGGCCCTATTAAACTGTATTTCCATCTATGTTTGTGCATTTCAATAAATCACGGCACCTAATTCTTGTTTTCCTAGCAAAATATATAGAAATTAGGACAGGCTCAAGACTTTTGTGTAGTACTGTATGTTTTCATAATCTTTGAAAGAAATATTCACCATATGAGCATTTTTTTTTAAATGTACTGTGTGATAAACTAATGATATACACAACCATACATTGGTTGGAGACCACCTGACGAGCACTGGTTGCTAGTGATTTCTGAAGCCTGCTCACTGTCACCGGTGAAACCGGTCCACCGGAAGGTTCTGCACCAAAAACCTCCTTGTGATCCACTTCAAAGAAAGTTTCACTAACAGCAGCAGAAAACTTCAGGATATCCTCAACGACTCACCTCAGTATCACTGTCATTGGACACATCTGAGCTTCACTGACTCACCGACCCGTATTGGACAGTTTCAATGCAGAGTCGCTTTGCTATCTGGGTACACTCACTACAGATGAACAGCTGCCAGAGCTTTTGAGATGACTCGGGGGTAAAAACATAAAACATCATAAAATATTTAATTGAAACACATCTGATTTTTACTCCTGATTTATTGCTAAGTGTTGATTTATTCAAATATATTAAAATATACTGTGTACATAAACAGTAGTTAAATAAACGCTGGCCGACCATGGCCATTATGGACTACAGTCTAATCTCTCTTGGCTGACTAAAACATGTTTGTCCTATAGCAGCCACCATAGCTAGGATTATGCACTTGAATTGGGAGGGCTAAGAAAGCAGAATTCAGTTGACTGTAATTTGCAATCTACTGACATCTAACAGCAAGAATTTTACACACTGTAACTTTACTTCTTAAATGAACGACCTACAACTAATTTTTTTAATAATATCAGTTTGAATACAGTTTTTTTTTGTCATAATAGCAAGGGTCACTGAACCATAATCCTAGCATATTTGCAATGCAAAGCTTTATCACAGTTCCTGATATTGTACAGTCATGCAATATCTGTGTATTTTCTGGCAGTTATTAAGAAGTTAAAAATCTCCCTGTATTATCTATGCATTAGAAAAAAACATTTTAAAACAGTAAAAACCTCTCCATCATTATCTTACAAAAAAAAAAAAAAAAAAACTCTGTATATTAAGCCATTCAAAGTAAGAGAGCTCTGGCGACTGGAACTGGTTGTGTGTCTCCCTGGAAATGTATGTGCGTCAGTGAGAGAATGTGGGCCTTCCCTCAAATAGATTTCAGAGCACATGTTTCTGCTTTAGAATCTGTCTCTCTCCCTCCTTTCTCCTCCTGTTTGACACAGATACTGTATATGGTGAAGAGATTATGAAAATGATATGAATAAGAGAGCAGCCCTAATCATGTTATAATGTAGTCAGCTTAGCCATATTTTGTTAGCCATGGATGAAACAATGTGCAGGCATCTGGGTAAACATAGCTGTGCTATGCAACAGAGAAAACAAAACAGCACCATAAAAAAAAAAATAAAATGCTTTTAATTATTTAGATGTTTATCGACATTATGCTTATGCTTGTCATTATGTTGTATACAGCAAGTTTTTGTCAACTGCATGTGACCCAATAAAAAATAAAAAATGCTACTGCCCAAAATCCCCATCCCACTGAGACCCGAGCTAAAAGACAAACAACTCCTGTCAAAGCACAAGGTCTGTGCGTGGAGCTGATCCAGAAGGATGATAATGGAGTTAAATTCATGTTAAAATCATCAAATATTATAAACTGCTTTGTATTGAGAGCCGAAACCCATTGCAACGAGGTTTAACGTAGCCATGCATCAGCAAGAGAATTAATCCCATTCACTTTAGAGAAAAAATACTGAAATAAAGCCATGGAGCTGAGCCAATGCTATTTCCCAGCTTCCTGTTCAGCAGAGTGCCTGTCTTGCCTCTGGCTTGGCAGGCTGCACCAGGCTGCTTCATAAATACTGCACAACCAGCGCTTGATGAAAATGCCCGCTTCTCTCAGGTACAACTGCACTCTGGAGAGCTTCATTTTCTACAGTATGGATAAACTGTACCTACAAACTGCGAGTGTCTGTGTCAGAGAGAGACTTGAGATAAAGGCAGAGAAATACTGCAACCTCAAAAAAAGTGCTTCATTTATAATATAACCTTGTTTAGAGTCTGAAAATGCACCTATTTGACACGTGGCTAAAACAAAACCCAGTGCTAACCCGAGGCAGACCACCGGTGACCTGGTGGAAGTTTAAGGGGTTTAAGAGGTCCAGTTGTTTTGTGTTTCTTTCTCTTTTTCCAGCCTACATCAGTCTCCATGCTCTAGTCCTACAGATTACACAGTGAGAAAAGGTTAAAAGAGGACATTCAATCCTCAGCATCTGGAGAGGTAAGAAGTTTTCTTTTTCTTTTTTTTTTTTGAACTGTGAGAGTTCAATTTGTCACTATTCCTGTTCCAAACATGCTGGCCAGAATGGGTAATGGAGCTGTCCTAATAGTACAGATAGTCCACTAACTCACTGTTCCCTAGATACCAATTAGCAGTGAACACCCCAGCATCACGAGTCAGACAGCTGATGTGGGAACAGTTTGACATGAGAGAATGAAGCTGTGGTGGGACAATATGTGTGAGTCCAGATTAGTACACTTTGAAAGGTGCATTCCCTTTGCTATATTGGGGCATTTGGCAGCGCACCATCACCCACACAACAATTCATCTCAGGTAAACTTGCTTATAATGGAAACACAAATTTTAGACTTCTTCATGACAGAATGCATCTATGGCTAGTCTAACAGGGTGATATAGCTACTTACTATATTGCTTTACAATGCCAAAGTTGGGAAGGAAGAGCTCTTTTTTCAACAGGATATTAATTACATGTATTTTTTCTACAAATCAACACTAGGTAAAATTCCACTTTACTTTTGTACCCTTCTCTGTCCCAGTACCAATAGTTACCAGCTATGTTCCTCTAAATGGTTACTTTTTGATGTGCGCAGAGAAAGAAGACCTACATTTCTTCATCTACTGACGAGTTTAAAAGTATCAGGATAAAGTTCAAGATAAAGAGCAGCGTAATCAGGATTATGCAGCTTCTGTAGCTAAGCCCTACATGGGTGAGTGTGACACCCATAAGATCACAATGCAGTGGAGCCCTGTGGATGTTTTTCTTGAGAGGCCACTAATGTTTTATGTTGGAGGTATTTATATATTTTACAGAATGTCATAGATCTTCTATTTTTATCCTGTGTTTGTAGCAATGTTGTTTTGAGTTTGTATGGCTGCTCCATTAGCTAAGTTTCCCCTGTAAAGGAGATTTCATCTCAGTAGGACTTCCTGGTTAAATAAAGATAATAAATAAAAGAATATTTTTTTTTTTTTTTTTGGAAAATTGCTCTGAGGTACTGATTTTATCATTTTAACAATTTCACTGACATAATTATTTGTGCGCTTTTATCCCCATTGTCCATATGTCTATGAGAATTCCTTTAGCTGTGCTCATCACCAAATGTGTTTGTTAATAATAATCTGTGTGATAAGCATCCAGTGGGGCTAAGTAAGGCCTGCATTTAGACCGACATAAAATCTGTTTGAAAATCATTTTAAATTGACCTTCCTTTTTAGAGATGACAAATATAAATGATAGGAAGCTATTAAGTGGCTACAGAGCATGAACGTTTTTGTGTAGACATAAACAAAGCACCAGAGTAACCCATCATCTGCTGCGACTACACCACAAACCAGGCCATTTCATTGCTGCTATTAAGCTTTTCCTTCTCGGCCACATTTCTTTTCTCTCTCTAGTCTCAAAATCTACAAATAAGATCAGGGTAAAGTTGAGGAAAAAGAGCAGCGTAATCAGGATTATGCTGCTTCTGTAGCTAAGCCATACATGGGTGAGTGTGACACAAGCTCACCCACTCGGGATGATCACCGAATCCCCGCTGTGAATACACCAGCATGCCTCCCCATTACTATGTACCATGTGGTGACAACATTTTCAGTTCTAAATGAATGACTTCATTGGTTTTTATCTCAGCTTGTCAGTGGAGGACATAAGAATAAAAACAGAGGTCAAAACTGCAGGAGAACATTCAGAGAAAGGAGCATCTATTAGTATAAAAGGATGGTTGGTTGGAGCAGTTTTAAGATGAAGGTACCATCTGATTTAACTTTAAAAGAAATAACTTTAACAAGTATGACCATATAAAGTGTTTTTTAACACTGACTTTAGTTTTGTGTGTGTGTGTGTGTCTGTGTGTGTGTGTGTGTGTGTGTGTGTGTGTGTGTGTGTGTGTGTCTGTGTGTGTGTGTGTGTCTGTGTGTGTGTGTGTGTGTGTGTGACACTACACCGCTGGCCTGCAAAGCTGGAGAAGCAGAGGCTTGCAAAATTATTTACATGTGACTTCACATTTATGCACGTGAACACACACACTCACGGACACAACGTAATTTGGCGTGATAAATGCACCATCCATTTGCTTATCAGCAGCCCCAAACACGGCGCACAGCACAGCGATGATGACCAAATTAACAACGTCAGAGTAGGCTAAAGGTAAACATCAATATCTAAAGGGATGTACGGGGTGGTGCCATTCAAAACAGGCGTAAATCACAAAAATGTTGCATTAGCAATCAGCCACAGATGTATGCCAGCATGGAGCAAACAGGTAATCATGGCAATTGTTGTTGCAGTCTCGTAGGCCTATTCCGTTTGGCCCGATGTAAAAATTAAAAAAAAAAAAATTACAAAAAGAAGAAGAAAGCCTAAAGCTTTCACACATGCCGGGAGGGGGGGGGGGGGGGGGGGGGTGCAAAAAAAAAAGTATTGCAAGCCAGTGGTTGAAAGGTCCTAAGCAAATCAGTGACAAAAAATCCACTATGGTCCAGTTCAGGTGTCCAAAGTTGCATCTTACCTGGTCCCGCGGAATGCAAGGCAGCGAAGTCCTGCGGTGGGACTTGCTGTTGCTCTGACTGTGAGCCATCATTTCCGAGGCCGCTATGGAGCTGGACCTCCGTCTCCTTTTGAAGACAGGGATGTCCTCCTCCTTCGCCTCGGTCACAGAGCCACAGCACCCCGTCCCGCTGGTCCCTGAGGCCGGCAAGAGCCGGTCAGCATACCTCGCAAGCAAAACCCCCAGCAGCCCCAGCAGGTAGGCCAGGTAGGGTCTCCAACTGGCCCGGACTCTATTCAGGGAGACAAGTGAGACGGCCCTGATGACGCTAATGAAGACGAGGATGGACACTCCCTGACCCAGCCGGACAACCAGCAGAGCCCCACTGCCTAGGCAGCTGAGGACTACCAGGGTTGCGGGGAAGGACAGCAGCTGCTCCTCGCCGCCGCGCAGGATGGACTGCGCCGCGGCTTCGCCCAAGTGGCACACCGCTAACAAAAACAGCGCGGTACGGATGAGTACTCCGCAGCGAATCAGGTACAACCCTACCCAGAAGAAGGCACATACGAGTGTAAAAGCGGGGGAGACGCAGTAACACACACTCAAAAGCAGCTCGACAGCGCAGCCCGCCGCGAAATGAAGACGAGAGTCAGAGCCGCTGCTATTTCCGTTGGTCCTGCTGCCTGCATCCCAGTCGACCAATCTGAGCAGCAGAGCGAGAGTAACGGAGATGGAAGAAACGCAGACCGCAGACGACACTCCTCGGCAAGTCCATGTCACGGCGAGTCTCAGCCACGACGACTGGCATCCTGCGTCCTGGAACAACGGGGTGACACATGTCTTCACGTAGCCGTTGCGCTCCGACGCCGCCCGGGGATATTTTTCAGGAGCGCTTCTTGATGAACCTCTGTCGCTGTCTGCCTCCGAGGCCATCGTTGTCAGTCAAGCGGAATGGCCGTCCGGCAAAAGAATAGATTTAGTTTCAGTGTGAGTGTTTGAGTCTACACATTACACCAATAATTCCCATCATACTGTTTTTTTCTGTGCACAGCGGACACCAAAACACAGGGCGCGAGTGCCACCTCCAACTATGAAGTTTGCATATAATTTAAAAACCGCAAAATTGTGGTCTGCACAACTTTTCTTTTAGTTTTGTGTTTCAGGACGTCCCTGTTATATTTGTTCAACTGCTGAATTGACCATGGTAGTCCAGAACCAAAAAAAAAAAAAAAAAAAAGCAAACCCTGGCGTTTCACACATCTAGGCCACTACCTCAAGTCCTCTACATGGTCTTCCTCTCTCCCTCAACCTCCAGTCCTCTCTCTCCCCTCCCACTAGAAATTATCCCTTTTTTGCCGCTCCGGTGATTCCTCCATCACGTTTCGGCTCCCCAACACCCCCTTCCCCCCTCGTGTTTCTGTTCATTCTGCAGGCTGCGGTCTTGCCCTGGATGTGACTCAGTTCGCAGTGGATAGATGCCATGTTTATACGAAGATTTCCTGGCTTGTTCGGGAAGATGGAGCGGGTCATTACGAGAATTGACTATAGCAATCCTGTTACACATTTTAGAACTGCTGTGCACTGTAAATATGTCAGCTCACCAAAAATGGATGTCATACTGTGCACACTGGTATCATGCAGCTTTAAACAATATAAATGATCAATCTTTCACTTGCATCCACGCATCCATGATGATGAATTCATGACTTCTTTTTTTTTTTTTGCTGGACAGTCATGATGTTATTCACTGTGTACCTCTAAAAACACACACAGTGAAATGAAAAGCACAGTCCAAAAAAAGTTAGTAATTTTGCTATCCATGTTTCCTTTTTTTCTGTTTCGTTTTTCCGGATTAAAATCCCAAATCACATCATCCTGACATCATCCTAGCTGTGTGGCAGACTAGGACGGGGCAAGTTAGCGGCCTTCACCTGTTTGCCCTACATTTGCTGAGAGGATTTAAAAGGAGATGCTGCTACCGCATAAAGCTAGTTTAATTTTCTCAATAAAATGGTTCTTTAAGATGTAAAGCAGTACCAATGTTGCATTATTTGCTGGGAGGAAAAAGTCATAAACACATGTCTAATAACTGGGGTAAAGATTGCTTTGTGTATAAATGCATTAGAAATGGATGAGGTCTCTCCTTTCCCACACTGGTGGTTTGTGATGTAACATAGGAACATTATTTCCACTTAAACTGGTGTTACACAACATGGGTCAGTGCAATCAGTCAAGTGCAATCAGGGCATAAATCTCATGTTTTAGTCTTCCCTTTGCAGTGTTCTGGCAAAACTTGCTAGTATGAATTGTTCATCGGTATGTAAGCTGGTTTGTATGTCAGAACAAGAGTTTCAGTTATTAGGTTTCCTGTATTTTATTGTGTATATTTATTTTTTTAATTCTGTTTGACAGTGTTCCACAGTGACCAACAATGTTACAGCTGCAGTCCGTTTAACTGGTCAAAGGGAGTTACCACATACAGTCATTTTGTTTGCACACCAGTCGCCAATTTGCAACCCTGTCAAAGAAAACAAAAAATAAAACTGTGATATGTTGCTGTACATGGCGATGTACAGTACACGGGCTCCCGCAGAGCTCAGCTCTGTGTTTGCTGTGCACCACTAACACGCAATAAATCACATTTGGCAACGGTAGTCATGATTAATAACATTCCTTGTCCTTTCCTCTTGGAAACATTGTCCAGACACACTTATTCAGGTATACCGAGGAAGTGTAGTAACAGTGTCATCTATCACTGGGAAGTGTTGGAGTACAACTGGATATGAGCATGTGTACTTTGGCTTTTATCAAGTGATCTGTATATGGTTACTTAATCACACTCGTGCATCCTGATACATATTTCTACTGTCACTGTATGTACCCTCAGTGTGTCTGCCTGCTTATTGTTGAAGGCCTCTCTTTATTGTGTATTCTATGTGTCCACTTCTTTTTTTATGTAATTACATTAAAAAAAATTTTTTTTTTAAAACAAAAACTCAAAATATCTACCAGGTCATTGCCATTTTCTGTAACGGCGAGGAAGATAAATAATAAAAAACAGTAGCAATCATGAGCACACAGAGTGCTAAAAAAAACTGAGTAATTTTAAACCACTGCAAATTACACGATGAGTCACAATGATAAAAGTTGCTTAATTTGGTTAATGATGAACTTAGACCTTTGGGTGCTATTTTATTTGGGGGCTTTGGCATGTAAACCAGAACTGAGGGTGTCAGAGCCTTTGGTTTATGTATAAATCTTGTCATACTGTTTGTGTTCATGGATAAACTTCTGAATTTTAGACATTATGCAATGAGTTCCTGCTGTCATAACCTCTTTGCAATTTGGAAAACAAACCTGTTGGTTGTGTTCTGACACACTGGGCTAGAAAGACATCATGGGCTAGTTGAAAATGCAGCTGCTTGTGAAGAACCTGTGTGTGTGTGTGTGTGTGTGTGTGTGTGTGTGTGTGTGTGTGTGTGTGTGTGTGTGTGTGTGTGTGTGTGTGTGTGTGTGTGTGTGTGTGTGTGTGTGTCAGTGGCTCCATGCCTGTGGGTTTGTGTACACGTGCAAATGTGAGGAGAGAGGACAGACTGTGTTTCTGGAGGCTGTAAAGCAGTGAGATCACTGCTCTCTCACACATCTTTCCTCTGCCTCTCCATGTTTTGCTACCCACTGAAAATATTGTTTGAAGGTGCTCCTTCGACCCTGCAATGCTCAGATGGCGAAACTGCACAGCTTCGGTTGCAGCGGCACTCTCAAACAGTGACTGAGGACAGCGTGCCTTCCAAAGACCCACGGCTCGCTCGCTCTAAACAAAGCACACCAAATTAGTGGTCGCCCGAGGATGTCGCAGAAGAAGCAGAGTTTTAACATACAAAAGGGTTCAAAAACATCCAGCTCTGATACAAGACCTTCATTACACTGGTGAAAGAAAACAGTGTGTTTGAATGATTTTGTTTGTTTTTGTATGTGGGACAGAGGCATTAAAGGCATGGGCGTGCATATACAGCATGTGTCTGCCACATATTAAATGATGCCCTGGGCAAAATGATCTTGCTGCTCATCGAAGTTGTCTTTGATGAGCAGCAAGATCATTTTGCCTAGAGAACTTGAGGGGTCATGTAAAAACTTGTGAGTTTTTACTTGTATAAGCTGGATGTACTGATGAGCTGAAAGCAGCAGTCACAGTTCAAATGCAGATTTTTTTTTTTTTGCAGTAATTCTTAAATGGAAAAGACAGAGAAAATTCATACAGGTTCTTGTTTTGATAGCTAGCATGTGAAAAAGAGTACAGAAGTCATGGTTGAAATGCAAAGCAACTGATTGAGCTAGAAGTGCAATAATACATCATCTTCCTTTTGGTATGGCACCAAACTATATTCTGATGATTGTCACTTGCTCGGTGAGATGAAAGTGCAGATGACACAGAACTGGCAACAGGATGAAATTTAGCCTTTGGAGTAGAAATCTAATGTTCATAAAGATTTTTTTTTCAGGTATTAGGTCACTGAATGGACTGGAACCTTAAATTAATGTAATATAACAAAAGCAATGAGGAATGCATCATCCGTTAAGATTGACTTTTGTTTGTGTCCTTTTAGCATCTACTAAACACTTCACTTTCCACACTTGTGGTGCCTAAATTTAGCTGAGACATCTACAATTATGTGGTTGTATCCTAAATGGCAAATAGTGTCAAACTGCTTGGCAAGATCATCAAAATACTACTTTTCAAAATAGGAAAATATAAACTTCATGCTATGCACATATGCAAAATCCGAGCATGCACCATGTAGACACACACTCCTTGTTCAGTCCACTCCATGCAGGCTGTCCTTAACTGTGGCCATGTGATGGATTAGGATTTGTTTATGAGTTAGTGCAGCATAATGTTTACCATATCCTGTTTGCTTCTTTCCAACAGTGGCCAATTCTCACCACCAATGACCTAAAACATGCAGCTCAAAAACCCGTGTCTTCATAAGTTTCTGTGTGTGTGTGTGTGTGGTAACAGAGAAGAGAAATGTATGAAATATGGGTTTAGATGTTCTTGTGCTTCACAAAGAGCAAAAATATAGTTCTCTCACACTAGCAGAAAAGCCATAATAAGGTCTGCTCAGTGTTGTCTCTCAAAGTGCTCCTTGAACTCATCAGGCTAGATCAGGAAACACAACCAAACCAGTCAGTCCCTGTTAGTCAAACTTGAAAGAATGTCTTTATTGGGCAGTGCGATGGCATTGCGTCAGCAGCGTGATAAGCTGTGCCTGCTAACCCTTCAGGAATCCATGGATGAAAAAAAACATGCTTATCAGAACTGTGATAGCAGCCTTATAAGTGTGGGTATGTGCATCTATGTAAGAGTGTATTACTTACAGGACAACTCTGGCTTATTAAAAACAAAAAAAAAGTGGCTATTGTGGTTCAACGAATTATGCTGACTTTATCTGTTTTCTTATTGTATGCATACCATTGTATCCAGGAGTTCTACCTGTATTCCACCAGTGGTCTCAGTTTAGTTTATTTGTGTTCAGTTCTTCCATTGCTGTGTGTTTGCCACTTCTGCCTGACCTTCTCTCGCTATGTGTTTGTTCAGTTTTCTGCAAACCTCTGTGATCTGCTGAGATAGCACACACTATCATGCACACACAAATGGTAGAGCCTCCCATTCCACCGCGCTTAAGAAACTCCCCTTAAACAGAATAAATAAATAAATAAAGCCTATATATAGAATAGTCTGTCACTACATGGTAGCTGCAGCGCCATATTTGTTATGCGACAAGATGAGACTGTGGTACAGTTTTCCCAGTTTTTAACTACAGAATTAGGAACTAATTTACTGAGGGTCAGCTCTGCAGCTGGCCTGAAATCAGATTGATTGACTGAAAGTCAATAGCTACACACTTAAGACTGCTATTACAAGATGCTACACAAATATTGGTCTTAGCAAACCTTTGCTATCTCTCCCAGTGAATTTAAATTCTTTGGGCCTCTTTGTCTTCCTTTATTGTTTTCATAGTCACCTCTGCACCCCTTTAGACAATGCCCCCTTTTTATAAAGCCCCTCTTTTTGTTTGTACCATTGTCCAAATGACACACAGCTGCCTGAGAAACATTTATTGTTATCCTGTTACTTTTGAACCCTTACAGTTTGGACTACAGTGTGTTTAAAGGGCTTTATTTAAACAAAGGTTAATCCAGTTTGAGATACAAAGCTCATTATGTCATCAAGTTGTCCATCAGGCATCCTCGAGCAGTGAGCCAGCAAGTGTACGTACCATACATGTTGTTTAATTCATATATTTAATGCATGAAAAATAAGCTGCACCTACTCTACATTTAAAATACAAATTAATTTTGCATCTGTTTAGAAAATTCATCTAAGTGGTGTAACAAAAAAAAAAAAACCCTGTTTGGTCAGTTTGGGTTCACAGGGACATGAAACAAGAGGGAGGTGTGTGGGTGTGCGTAGAGGTGTATCAAAACAGCGCTGTTCAAAAGGCTGTGCGTTTGTGCGTATTTATGCAGACAACTCCAGGGGCCTCTTGTTGTCCTCAGGGTTAGGTATCCCATCTAGTGAGAGTTGCTCTTTTGAACATTTTGCTAATTGTTTATTTATACCTGTTTGCTATTCAAAATAATGTTTTGTTTGTTGTTGTTTGCTCCGCTGCAGCATATGTCGTACTATGCAGGCAGCTGGAAGAATAATTATCAGTTTTTACTCACTGATGATGTGGTTTTCAGTGCACTCAGAGAAGCACGTTATGATAAACCAAAAGCCTTTCTCTCTCTTTTTAAAAAAAAAAACAAAACAAAAAAAAAAACATTTTCTAGGTAATAGAAAAGTACCATCTCAGACAAAGCAACATACCAAAAATAGGTCAGTGTGGGGGGGGGGGGGGGGGGGGGTCTGTTTACTTTAATGGAATGAAAAAAAATGCTAAAGAGAGTACCCACTGCCTTATATGTGAAGCTAGCTGGTTCTGAGCAAATGTAAGCATGCGATGACTTCTGGCTTTGATTAGGCTGGGTATACAGGCTGAAGATAATGTGTCTCATGATAATACTGCATCTTCACAACAACACACCTTACAGTATCTCTTAAATCTTACATGGTAAGACAGATAAGTCTTATTGTCTTAATAACATATTTAAAAAGGTGCAAATATCCCTGCCTAAAGCCAAAATCATAGTTTGCAGCTCCAGTTTTTAAACATTTCCCAGCAAAGAGAAATGCTCAAATGAAGACGTATTCAGGCAGACAGGACAAGACACTTGTACAAGTGCATGCATGGTTGCACATGCATGAACTGTAACACCAGCACAGAAAGAAAAGGAAAAAAAGAAAAAAAAGCACAACCAGAGACACACAAATGTCGACACAGAACCAAATACACACACTAAGAACAAAATGGGGATGCGGCATCAATACAAACAACTCCTGCTCAGTTCAGGAGCAGGAAACCGTCTGGATGCTACTCATCTGTCTTTCCATAACAGTCACTCTTATAGAGAGGTGATATGTTCCTTCCAGGGAGGATTTGTTTGTTTGTGCTTTTGTGCGTGTTTTGGCGGTGGCCATTTTTCATGCAGCATTCATACCCAATGAGAGGGCCCAGATCTCTGGTCCCTGCTGATTTGACTGCAAGTGACAGAACAAGTCAATTTAGCACAGTTCTTGTTTCATTTTAACATCGTGACCTCCCGTCATTTTGTCCCTGTTTGAACTCTGCAGTGCAGATCAGCAGTCCAAACATTCATGTTTGTGAAAGTTTGGACTTTGTTTTACTTATTATGAGATTCGTTTTAACGTACCACCACAGTTACAGCGTGTTAGTGCACACATTTGCTTACAAATAAAACTACAGTATGAGGGCAGATATTCCCATATTAATACCACTGCAAACTTTATTATAGCTGCTAATGTGATGAGAGAAGTCCATAACTTATATTATGAATGGAAGGCAGAACATTAAAAACAAATACCTGCACACCACCTTGTCCCTCAGTAAATACAGAGGTTTAGTTATGTTACAAACCTCCAAGGGAAATATATTTGCTTTTACATCAACCTATTTACTATGCATTGTGTCACTTCTAGGGATCAGTGCAAAGTCTATAGAGAATGGAAAAGGGTTTACTGTTTTTCTGTTATAAGCCCAGCCACAGAAAACACCAATAAAAGATGGAATTAGCTTTAGTTTGAAGTCACTACTTTGAAAATGTCTCCAGCTACAGTCATATAATGTATAGTGAAGTTGAGGGCCAATAAACAATGTCCCAGTTAGACTTGAAACATGCCTAGTTCTTTGTGTAGGCGAAAAACAAGTCAATCTGTCATCATTAAGTGAGATTAGAGGAGCTCTTTGACTACAGTGGAGTGGGAATTTTTAAGACACTGGCTCACACTGTAGCTTAATTTACCCCGATTGAGATCCAGATCACCTTTGCAAGAAACAACAAATTGTCTGCAAAATTACAACATTGAAAGCATTAACTTTGTTGTCTAACCAGATTTCTATTTATCTGTTCTTTTCTGCAACTTCTCCAGGTCCAAGTTGCAGAGGCAGCAGTCTAAGCAGCAATGCTCTGACCTGCCTCTCCCCATGCACCTGCTTCAGCTCTTCTGGGGGCCCTCCCAGTTGGACATGCCCAAACGCATCTAATCTAGGAGGTGCCCAGGAGGCATCCTGATCAGATGTCCAAATCACTTCAACTGGCTCCTCTCAACGTGGAGGAGTAGCGAATCTATGTTGAGCCCCTCCTGAATGACCGAGTTCCTCACACTGTGTCTAAGGATGAGCCCACTTTGGAGGAAGTTCATTTCCACTGGTTGCATCAGCAATCTCATTCTTTTGGTCACTACCCAGGGCTCATGAGAATAGGTGAGGGTGGGTATGTAAATTGATGGCTTCATTTTCACGCCCAGTTCTCTCTTCACCACAACAGACCGGTACACAGCATCCACATTACTGCAGACACTGCAGCAATCCATCTGTCAAATGCCTTCACCTTGTCCACAAACACATGTGGACTGATTGCACAAACTCAAGAGGATATCCTAGAGAGGACACAGAGCTAAGTATTAATAATGTAAGACTAAATTAGATAGACGTGTGCTTAGAACATGGAAACTGTGAAACTGTGTGTAATCTTGTGAAATGCAAATAAGTTCAAATAGAGCAGTAAAAAAAAATCATCAAAGCAACCTGTAACCTGAAGAATGCCGGGTTTGATGTGGGCCTGCTGGTATCAAACAGACATTATAGTGCTGATTTATTAGTTTACTTTTTATTATTTATAATTCATTGATAATTAATTGACACTTATTCTGATCATCTTAGGAACTGATTTGAACCCACAGTTTAGAGTATATCAGACGGATATAATTTGGACCAATCATGAGTAGTCACAATGTTGCTTTTTTAGCAAATAAGTTCACAGTGCATTCACAACAGTAGTAGTAGTGCTACTAAAGGCCTGAATATTTATTTCTATACATGAAGAGGATGTACAGCCACCAAAAAGACATGTGCTTGTGACCTGGATGTAAGTCAACATTTTTTAAAGTTACATGTATTCTCACCTTTATGCAATGGACACACCCGCAGTATTCAGTGGGAGATTTTGCCTGAAGTAAAAGAGAAAAGAGTAAAACATAGTTTTCTTCTTGGGATTTTGAATTTTTTTCTATTCACCACAAGGCACCGTACCAGATAATACAAATATATTATGTTCAGCTCAAAGCATACCAATTAAGGATACACAGCATTATGAAAACTTAAGAGCCGAACGTCCTGCCAAACAGATTTGCTCTGGGATTAATATTCCTGTCTCTCCTCTTCAAACCATCTCAGATCACCTCATACATATCCATCGGCAGCCAGTGTACTTAGACTGAAATTCTTTGGCACAGTGTAGTAGTTAAGGCTTGACAGCCCTTCTTATTCTGGTCTGCAACCAATAACACTTCGGTGCCAGCACGCTACAGATGTTATAAGTAGGTTTCATTTCACGCCAAAGCCGAATTATGATAACTGCAACTTTCACATACAGTACAGCAAATGAAAAAAAAGGAATCTAAACACTGAGAACAGTTTTGTTTTTTTTTTACTATTATTTGTGTTTATTTGATCATTTCTTAATTGTGAATCCTCCATCTTCTGACTGTAATCCTGCAATAATGTTAACACAGAACAAGAAAAGAATCTACACCTGATCAAATCATGTAACATGCTCATTTTTTTTAAAGAAAAAATATTTGTTTTGCACGGTATGTAATACAAATATATGATAAAACTATTGCAATACTCATTCATACACACAGACACACACAAAGGGCATAATTCTGCGCAGTATAAACAGTCCTGCAGGAAGAAAAAAAATCTCTCCAGTAAATGAATAACGCTCACTGCTTCCTCACAGCAACCATCACAGTAATGCTGACTAAATGGTAAAGGACTGGAGCTGTGCTGAGCAGCTTTCGGGTCAAGTATAACTGTATACTTTTCAGCTTTGATAAATAAAGATGTTACAAACATTTCATTCCCTCATGTGCTTCTTCCTGTTTCTCTTTAATGTGTCCCTCTGCACCATTTTTCTCAGTAAAGTAGTCTTTGAAAAGAACACCATGCCAATGTTATGCAACAAAAAGCATAACCTGATGACCTGACTCTTTTACAAAATGCTAAAATCACTCGTGATATATTCTGCAATCTATCCTAATCTGTGCATCATGTGTCCGAGTCCCTGCGTACACATGTGTGCTTCCACTAAACCAGGATTTGTCTTACATGCATCTGGGAATAATAAATACAAAGAGAAGAAACCATTACGCACAGCTGTAAAGGCCTCGTCACTCAATTCCCCCACTCCGTCCCCTTTCTGCCTCTTCCTGCTTTCCAGACTGTCTGTTTCTTATCGTCTCAACACCTTCCCAGAGGAGCTACGGAGTCACAGCAACGGCGAGCCGGGGGAGGGTGAGAACGCAAGAAAAGGGTAGATAGAAATGCAGATTAATGTACAGTAAAATGAGAGGGAGTCATCCTCTACAGAAGGATGCTGTTATTTACAACCCTCGTCTGAACTTTTTCAAAACAAGTTCCCATGTTAAATGCATCAATATTATTATACATGATGAAGTTGGTCTGTCTGTTATACATCACTTTTAACAGCGTGTTCCAAAAAAGTTATGTATTAGGGAATACTTTTTCTAATTTATTAAGAACATGATGTGGCCTATTTCTTTACGGAAATGTATAAAGAAAGAAAAGCCCAAAAATCTGCACATCCTGTCAACAATGTGAGAACAATCTGGATAAGCTGGCATGCTCACTCCATGTCTTTTCTTGAGAAGAATGGCTGGTTCACATCACTCTTTGTGGTTATACATATCCCACAGCTCCCAGAGGTTTTTTTTTTTATTTTTTATAAATTTGTGACTCTCCCCAAGTCACACTGAGACTAGCAGAGTCATTACCCCTTACTATGAGGCCTTTTCTTGACCACAATCTTTGCAATAGCTGCTAAATTTCTTATCCAGCCACTTAAACCATCTCTGCCAAGTGACTTTCAGCTATTTCACGAGTTAAGTTTGTGGAAAAGTATAGCATGTTTTGTAGAACACCTCATGTTCTGTCTTAGGGTATGCTCAGCAAAGGGTGATTAAAGCCATACTGAAAGGTTGTGTACAGTCAACAGTCTCCTTAATATTGCAGATGTCAAAAACATTTTTCCAAAATGCCAGTGCCTAACCGTGGAGATCAACACAAATCGCTTTTAAACGGGAACAAGACTCCTTACTTCTCCCTGTACGGGATCCATGAATTGTGCTATTAACACTGTGTGTGTGTGTGTGTGTGTGTGTGTGTGTGTGTGTGTGTGTGTGTGTGTGTGTGTGTGTGTGTGTGTGTGTGTGTGTGTGTGTGTGTGTGTGTGTGTGTCTACTATTTACACACTGTGTGTACACATTTTCTTCAGTGGTCATGAATGATGTATGTGCAAATCAGCATGTACAGCATGTTCCTGCTTGCAGTTTTGGATTGTAATACCTGAGATTCAGACATTGCAGGGTGCTGATGGCTGAGATTTAATTTTCAAGATGTCAGATATGCATATTGACTTTTGAGTGGCTCATACCTTTGTAGTTACCTGTCTATACGGTATAATTATATAATATCAAGAAGATAATACTAATACTGTGTTCTCTCAAGTTTTTCATGATTATAGTGGCTGCTTCAGCACTACTCAAGTGTGTGTCTGTGTGTGTGTATCATATGTGTGTGAGAAAGACAGTTCTTTGTTGAGTCAAGTCAAGTCAAGTTTATTTCTTAAGTACATTTAAAAACAACAGCAGTTGACCAAAGTGCTGTACAATTAGAATACATAAAATCACATAAAACACAATATAAGAAGACAGTTAAAACAGGAAGCAAAAAATAATAAAACATAAGTAAAAGAAAACAGCATCACTAATGTATCCGGGACTCAAGACTTATTCTGATTTAAAAGCCAAAGAATAAAAATGGGTTTTTATACATGATAGGGCTACCTGGATTCCTTCGTGGTCCTTGCATCCCTCCATATGGTTATGTGCTTGATTTGTATGATTTCACGTGAATTTTAGGCAGATACTTAAACATTCATTATTATTATTATTATTATGCTTCCCTCAATATCGATTAATTAATAAAATAGTATATATATATATATATATATATATATATATATATATATATTTTTTTTTTTTTTTTTTTTTTTTTTTTTTTTTTTTGTTTGTTTGTTTGTTTGTTTTTTTTTGTTTTGTTTTTTTTGTTTTGTTTTTTTACGGTATTAAAGGTAATGTTTGGTTAGCATCAGTACATTTACAGGAGGAGACATATTACATTTACATTATCTGTTTTGCAAGAATTCAACTCTGTGGATCTCTTTCAAGCTGCTATAGGTAGTAAGGTATAACACTGGTGGGTTGTGTTTTTGTATTACCAGTGACTGGAGTATTACTGTATGCTCCTTCCGTCTGTCTACTCAATGGAAAGCTCCCTCATGCAGGCAGCTCTCATCTCATGCCAGCACTGATGTCATAAATGGCCCCATTTCTCTGCTTCCTATTGGTCCATCCACCATGACACAGCTCTTCTGGTTGACGTACAATTAACAAATTCACGTCACTGTAGTAAGTGGTCTGATGTCTCCCCTGCTCTCGGATGCACCTTTCATCATTTCCTTTATTCTTTACACTCCTGTTGGTCACTCGCTGTAGTGAAAGGAGATACCAAGTGAGCCATTTGCTGATTGGCTCAGACAAAACAGCCAGTGATGCAAGTAGCTGTCAGACACATGAATAGACCTCAGTATACCTGAGCTCATTTGTTTGTGTTTAACTGTGTTCACTGTTTGTTCATGTCAGTGTGTGTGTGTGTGTGTGTGTGTGTGTGTGTGTGTGTGTGTGTGTGTGTGTGTGTGTGTGTGTGTGTGTGTGTGTGTGTGTGTGTGTGTGTGTGCGCGCGCATGCATTTGTGCATGTGTGAGAATGTGTGTGTCATTTCAGGATCTGGATCTATTTGATCCACTTCTGGCTTTAACATTTACTTTACTATAAACTTCACTAGATATTTTCAGTTGTTCACTTGTCTTTACCTTAACTATATAATTATACTATTATATATTATATAATTATAATTACTCTTTCAGTTTGTGGGGCCAAGGACACCTTGAATAAATTTACAGCGACATGGGCAGTAACAAATCTGGTCTTGTAGCAAAACACAACGCCTTGCTTCAAAGCAGCATCCTTTCATTTCACAAAAAGCCCTTACAAGCATAGATGACATTTGAGCCAATAATTCTGTCATCTACAAAAGCTCCTCCAAAATCTGCTGGACAGAACAATCTGCTGAAGATATACCATGTAAATAGCAAGAATTTGAAAGCCTGGTTTATTGTAATTGTTAGAGCATAAAAAAAAACAACCTTTCCTCTCTCCTATGACCCTGACTGATCAGAGTATAATATTTTTAGTGCTAACACGGACAGGATGTTCACACACACAAATGGACGTTACCTGCACGTGACAACATGCAAATAATGCTTTTCCCAGATACTTTCCATCTGGCTGGCTCTTTTTATTCTCAGTGAATAACAGACAAGGAAGAACCTAAGCTCACATGTAGAATATTTTACATAGTTATTATCATCAGCTCAGAGCTAAATTCTGGCATTGTTTTCCAAAATACTCCAGCTGTTTACGGTCATTGATGTTGGTTAAAAGCAAAAGGTGAAGTAAAAATGTGTGACTGCACAGCGGACAATGTTCAGAGCACCGTGAGTCACTAAACTAGCCACATGATGGCGCTGTTGGAATCAATGTAAAACATCTAGGCGCTAGAACTACCTTGTGGGTTCTTTTTTTTTCTTTTTTTTAATAATCCAGCAAGTTTTTAAAAATCTGAACATGGCTAAATGACTGAACCATTACAAGGAGAATAAATAAGAAAAACAGAAGAAGAAGAAAAAGATCACTGTGTTCTGCACACACAAAAATAGAGGAAAAGAAAAACAGTGTCCCATATAAATATCTTTCATGCAGAGGAAAACACTGTTGTGTTGATTTGTTCCTTATAGTTTCAGTTTATTCCCAGACTGTTGCTGCCTCAGCCACAGTAAACATAACGAGCTGCCCCAAGGCTACCCACAGATGGAAATGGAAAGGATAAGGCTTCCCCCTAATGGCAAATGGACCAAATATCAGATACTTTTATTATATACCTGTACATACGTAGCATTGGTGCTGTGACAATAAGCTCTACTATCCACTACCTGATGTTACAGGATAAAACTGAAGCATGAATCAACTGGTAACAGTTCCCATTATAGAATTTTGCAGCCTTGTGGTTGTAAAGATGATATATGATATAAAATTTAGGTTCTCCAGATCTGAAATGAAACACTGCAGCTGTACTTTTAGGTTCTTTCACTGACTCTCAGAAAGCAGTAACAGGAAGATGCTTGTTTGAGTTGATCTGTAGGCTCAGTCTAAAAAAGGCTCTATGTACACGTATACATATATGTATAGTGTCCTCAACAACTGTGGTCTCTCAGGTAGAAGGTTTAAAACTAGTTTATCTCAGATGGGTTTTTTTTTTCAAAGACAACAACCAGTTTCTTCTCATTAAAGAGTTTCATTCTTCTCAGATCTTTTTCATGTTTGTTGCATATATTTAGTCTGTAAAAAAAGATCTTTATTACTTATCATTAGTGCTTGTTTTTTTTAAACCCATTTAATTAACTATACTTAAATACCACTCATATAAACTGCCTTATTCTCTAAAGAAAGCCAAGTGTGTGCTCTCTACCATATGCATACTAATGGAAATTTCTGTTTTTGAGCACTCCCTTCTGAGTGTAAGAACGTAATCAAACTGTTGCTATAGCAACAAATAGGCAATCTTTCCATTCCACACAGTTAACTCTCTCTATGTGTGTGTGTGTGTGTGTCTGTGTGTGCTTGTATGTTCAGTGTCCAGATCAATGAGCACCCTCATTGCCCCTTACTCTCTGCCTGTTGTTCGGCAGACAGCAGTGTGATGTCCACCTCTGCTAACCCAGGAAGAACAGCGTCATACCACAAGCATCTAGATTAATGGCTTAGATAGACATCGTAATTACACAGCAATCTTCATCCGCCTTCTCTTTGTCTTGGCTGAGGCAGGTGGTACAGACTCCGTGCGTGTAATTGCTTGTTTAGTTGCAGATGGGATTGTTTCTCCTCCCTCGAGTCCCTCAGTGCAGTCCACCTGCTCTCACTGCTGTCCAGGGACACTAATGAAGTTACACGAACCCTCATTGAAGCTCTTAAAAGCCTCAGCAGCCGTCCTGATGGCAGGGCAAAGCGCTCCCCATTGCTTTCCCTTTGCCCTCTCTTGCCTCAGTAAACAGGCTGTCATTTCATATCAGCCAAAAGTCACTGCTACTGTGATTCAACTGTGCCTGCTGTTCATGCAGTAACAGCTCTGTTTCCGTGCTTCCTTTTTCATTCTTTTTTCATTATTAAAGCTGCTGTTGCTTTTTATAGGCTTTGCAATTCTATTTTACTCCACTACACTACATTTGAGGGTTTACCTCTTTATATCACTCTCCTCAAGCATGGCTGCTTCCCTTACGCTGCCAGGAGATCGGAGCCAGGGGCTGCTTGCTAACCACACATTTGTCTACCATAAATGGTTCTGTCAGCTATAAAGTGTGTGAAGCCTTTTGCTGTATTTCGTTATCTGAATTTTACACTGGTTCATGGTTCTGTGTTTGGGCCTTACTCATGGCCAGTGCAGTCCTATTGTGAAATATTTGTTTTATTTCTTCATAAAACAAGTGAAGAGTTTCTTTGAAAAGCTTGGAGAAAAAAAATGGGTTGGGGGGGCTCATTGGGATATATGCTTCAGAGGTTTCAAAGCCTGCCTGAACATAGCGCATATTAATGCAAAAGCGCACTTTGAAAAATCATTCAGTCGTGTGGATAAACACCACACTGGTTCTTTGCATGAAAGCTGTAATATAGTCCCTAGACACTGTTAATACAGTGCAGATGCTGTTAACTAAATTTTACTCTTCCAGTGTCCTGGTTTTGTTGAATATATTTGCAATGGAAATGAGTTTCTAAAGTAAGCAGTTGACTGAAATATTAAAAAGAACAAGAGCAACACAGTCTTCATTGTTGGGCATATTGTGTATAAGATATTTAAAACTGTAAAAGAATGAAAACACCCCCAAACTTGTTTTCTTTTCGTATTGCAGTCTTCTCGCAGTTGTTTTTGCCTCGATAGTCACATACAAAAGCCCCACCCCCCAAAAAAAATGTTAATAGATGCCAGTTCAGCATGCCCATTAGTCTTGACAATCTATAGCTTATACTACACCTATCTATTATAGATCCTTATCATGCTGTTTGGAGTAGCTGCAGGAGTGAGGATGTTTGGGCTATTGCCCAAAGCACACAGAGCTTTTAGCTCCTTTCCAGTCATTCCTTGTGCACTATCATGTGCTATGTAGCACTAACTAACTACAGGTTGGTTGAGGCACATCAGGACAGACAAATAGGTTTGTTTTTGCAATAGAGCCGATCCAAGACTTGAATTTGTCTTGGCTGACCCTTTTAAAATGAATGAAAAGTAAACAGTAAAGTGTGTCTGTGAAATTGTGCTGTTTCTGTGAGAAGAGCCAGACCTGCTCTAGTCTCTGTATGAAGCTCATGCTCAGCCCGCATGACATTTTGTTCTTGATTATGACTCATTATGACATATGCCTGCCCCTTTAAATGGGTAAAAGAGCACAGCAATAACTGTATGCTACTTATTTATGCAGGCTTTAAGGTATCATGATACTAATCCAATTTGATAAAATTCAAAGGCGTCTTATCTGGGGAAAAAAATGCTATTTTTAATTCAAGTGACATGTCATATGTGTTGTACACTGTGTGTTTGCTCGCAATACAAACAAACACAAGCAACTGTAGTATGTTCAAACAGGAAATAAGGATTGTTTAAGAGTATGCTTTTATCATCTGTGACAAAAGGGTATGCTAGTTAGTGTATTAATGTGATAGTGCGTATGAATATGTGAATCTGCTGTGCAGTAAGCTACAGTGTATTAATGAGCACCTGTTTCTGTATTGCATCTGCGTAACTGGAACACAAAAACATAAATATGTGTTTTCCCTGTACCAAGTGTCAATGTGGTAATGTGTGAGGTTTCCAGAGTCTGTGACTCCTGATTTGGGTGGATGTTTCTCCTGTTACTCATTAGCTCACTGTTTCTTTTCTTCACTTACTCTCACACACACAAACACTACAGCTGACTTCACTTTCTATTTTGGGAGACTTGATGCTGTCAGCCAGCATTCACTCTCTCCATTTGATGCTGCGAAGTGTATCAGTCTGATGTAAGGACAGCAAAGGTTTTTTTTTTTTTTTTTAAAAAGAAAGCAAAGAAAAGGACAGTTTAAAAAACAGAGACGTTTCTCAATGCACGCCCATGCAATACCTCAAAAGGGTGAATTTATAAGGACAGAAAACAGCCCAATACAAGCAGTGATTTACTGCTATAGTCTTTTTGTGTTAGCTAATTTTAGCAAACAGATACTACATATTCTGTTTAACTCTGTTGTTTTCTGAGGTTTTGTTGGGCTGCACAGTATGCATGACACATCTATGATATTGGTGCACTTGACAGTTACACTTGCAGCATTTAGGCCTTTCTTTTTACTAGGAATTTATCTGGACATGTTTCCATATTTCACAAAAATTGTATTCACATACTCCCACAACTTGTTCTCAACTCCATGATTACTGTGCAAAAAATGATCTCCATAAAAATCTACAGTGCACTGAGAGAGAGAAAAAAAACTGTAGTGCAATAGTACTCTTTTTTCATTAATGGTCATAAAGGCTTGTTTAAAAAAAAGAGCACTCTGTTTAGTCTCCCATCTCTAATTGAATTTTTCTTTGCTTTTTTCCTCCCCCTTCTTCCTCCCTTTGCACTCCCTGACAGGGGCCCACCCCTCCGTTTGAAAAACTCTGCTGTACAGTATGACAGTGTTTTTTGTTGTTTTTGTTTTTCTTTTGCAATAGCCAGTGGTAATGTAGATAAAACAGTTTAAAAGTTTGAACTGGGTTTAAATGTTTCTTTGTGATTTGCTTACACTGACATTACAGAAAGAGGGAGCTGTAATCTAATCTGCTGCAGTGACTTTCTCTGGGAGATTTTCTCTGTTATGTTCATTTGTAATGTTTATTTTATAGATTTCAAATGGCTTTAAGAAAACAAACTTTGAAATTCAGTCTGCACGGGGTTGGTATATGATAAGAAAATGGCAAGCAATACAGCTCGAGTCCCTCCTTTTCACTGCCTATTTTGACCTCAAACTGTTGTTATAATGTTGCTTATACATTGCTGTTATGTTGCTGTTCTTAAGCACAAGGCCAACTAGAACAAGAGTGTGTATTTTCATGTGTGCCACACCTGCTTTTACTACAATAATCCATTTTGTGTGATGTATTTGCCACGAATCCACTCACCATGTTTTTTTGTGGCTATACCCAGAACACTTCAATAAAACATCGAGTGTCAAATGTGACAGTTGGTCACCAATCATTATTCAAAGCTTTTGTCTCGAATGGTTTCCTTTGAAGTAAACATCATACTAAAGCATCAATATGACTAGAAATATTTATTTTTTCACAGAGCTTGATGTTGATGTCAAAAATAAGACTGCACAGTATTTTTTGTCTCTCTGTTTTCCTTACCTTATTGTAAATGTGCTCATATAGACTTATTTTTAACTCACAGACACACACATGAATACACTGTATTTTTTTTTAATTGTATAAAAATAACTTACATGAGAGGTGAAGAAAAACTTACATATAGATATCTGAGAATTATGTCTTAAATTTAGCAAAATGTGTGCACCAGGCACTGAAGTTCTCACTACACAACAGGCTATCACGCCTTGTCAGTGTATTTGTGCATGACTGTGTATACAGTCAGTATAAAACTCATGTCGTTACTTCTCAGAATTCCTGCAGCATTTGTCTGTCTGGAGTGAAATAAAGCATGTCATTATCACAAGTTTGTATTCCCAGTCTGACTTAACACTGATTTGTATGAAGCGAGTGTGCTGATGCACAGCTTACAAGGACAGCAAGCTAAAGTTTCATTGGTGCTAAGTACTGTATGGTACAGACATGTTTGCATGTAAACAAAAGAGGGAGACAGAATGTGCATTGTTTACTAAGGCAGGATGCCAGGGAGGGCAGTAACCCTCGTGACTGTTGAACTTTATTTAGAGCGTTTATGTGCTTATTTTTGTATGACTACACTTGGGAAAAACAAACAGACCTCTATGGCAGATGTTAGAATATACTAATATCAGAAACTGCACTTAAAGTCCATCTAAGTACTCTGTGAAAGAAGGTAGTCTAATGAGTACTTTTACATTGAATACCTTTGAATATTAATTCTTATATCTGTGCATTGCACCTTCAGTTAAAAGTAAATAGTTCTGAAAATAAATATGAAACTACTTGCCAGTAGTTTTTTTTATGAAGTAGAAAATTTTAATTATGAGGTTATAAAGTAATAGTTAATGGGTTAGAGGTTTTATCTTTATTTTTAAAACACACAAACAAGAAAAATGCATGGGGAAAGTCAGTGACCTTATATTCACTGGCTGTTATTTCAGTGTTTTTACACTCACCAGACACTTTATTGGATACACCTTGATAGTGCAACCCCAATTCCAATGAAGTTGGAACGTTTTGTAAAACATAAATAAAAACAGAATATGATGATTTGCAAATCCTTTTCAACCTATATTTAATTGAATCCACTACAAAGACAAGATATTTAATGTTCAAATAGATAAACTTTATTGGGTTTTTTGCAAATATTCACTCATTTTGTGTTTGAGGCCTGCAACATGTTCCAAAAGACAGGGGCAACAAAAGACTGGGAAAGTTTAGGAATGCTCAAAAAACACCTGTTTGGAACAGGTTAATTGGAAACAGGTGAGTGTCATGATTTGGTATAAAGGGAGCATCCCCGAAGGGCTCAGTCTTTCACAAGCAAGGATGGGACGAGGTTCACCACTTTGTGAACAACTGCGTGAGCAAATCGTCCAACAGTTTAAGAATGTTTCTCAACGTACAATTGCAAGGAATTTAGGGATTACATCATCTACAGTCCATAATATCATCAAAAAATTCAGAGAATCTGGAGAAATCTCTCCAAGTAAGCGGCAAGGCCGAAAACCAACATTGAATGCCCATGACTTTCGATCCCTCAGGTGGTACTCCATTAAAAACCGACATCATTCTGTAACAGACATTACCACATGGGCTCAGGAACACCAGAAAACCATTGTCAGTGAATACAGTTTGTTGCTCCATCTACAAGTGCATTAACAACACCCAGAAACCCCACCAGCTTCTCTGGGCCTGAGCTCATATGATATGGACTGATGCAAAATGGAACAATGTCCTGTGGTTTGACGAGTCCACATTTCAGATTGCTTTTGAAAATCATGGACATCATGTCCTCCGGGCCAAAGAGGAAAGGACAGTCCGGATTGTTATGAGGGCACAGTTCAAAAGCCAGCAGCTCTGATGTATGGGGGTGTGTTAGTGCCCATGGCATGGGTATCTTGCACATCTGTGAAGGCACCATTAATGCTAAAAGGTACATATAGGTTTTGGAGCAACATACAGTATGCTGCATTCCAAGCAATGTCTTTTTCAGGGACGTCTCTGCTTATTTCAGCAAGACAATGCCAAGCCACATTCTGCACATGTTACAACAGCGTGGCTTCGTAGTAAAAGAGTGCGGGTACTAGACTGGCCTGCCTGCAGTCCAGACCTGTCGCCCATTGAAAATGTGTGGTGCATTATGAAGCGCAAAATATGACAACGCAGACCCCATACTGTTGAGCAAGTGAAGTTGTACATCAAGCAAGAATGGGAAAGAATTCCACCTACAAAGCTTCAACAATTAGTGTCCTCAGTTCCCAAATGCTTATTGAGTGTTGTTTAAAGGAAAGATGATGTAACACAGTGGTAAAAATGCCTCTGTCCCAACTTTTTTGTAACGTGTTCCAGGCCTCAAATTCAAAATGAGTGAATATTTGCAAAAAAAGACAATAAAGTTTATCAATTTGAACATTAAATATTTTGTATTTGTAGTGTATTCAGTTGAATATAGGTTGAAAAGGATTTGTAAATCATCGTATTCTGTTTTTATTTATGTTTTACACAACGTCCCAACTTCATTGGAATTGGGGTTGTACTTGAACACTGTTTAGCCTTTGGAACCACATTTACTCTTTGTGGCAGAAATTTAAAAAGGTGCTAGAAAATTCCTCATCCAGTGTGATGCTATCATGTCATCATGACAGCATCAGACAGTTGCTGCAGATTTGGCAGCTGAACATGTAAATCTCCCATTCCACCACATCCCAATGGTGCTCTATTGGATTGAGATCTCCTAACTGTGGAGGCCATTTGAGTACAGTGAACTCATTGTCATGTTCAAGAAACCAGTTTGCGATGAGATTAGTTTGAGCTTTGTGGCATGGCACATTATCCTGCTGGAAGCAGTCACTAGAAGATGCGTACAGTGTGGTTATAAGGGGATGGACATGATCAGCAACAATACTCAGGTAGGCTATAGAGTTTGATGGCAAGCACACCAAGAAAATATCTCCCATACTGTTAAATCATCACTACCAAAGCAGAATGAATTCATGCTTTGATGATGTTTATGCCAAATTCTGAACCTACCATCCAAATGTACCATCCATCCATCTTCTTCTGCTTAGCCAATTCAGGGGGGGCTGGAGCATTTCCCAGCTGCCACAGGGCAAGAGGCAGTGTACACCCTGGACAGGTCGCCAGTCTGTTGCAGGGATAGGGATTTTCCAGTCTTCAATTGTCCAGTTTTCATCAGCCTGTACATATTGTAGCCTCAGTTACCACCTGGTGTGGTCTTCTGCTGCTGTATCCCATCTGCATCAAGGTTTGATGTATTGAGCTTTCAGAGAAGGTCTTCTGTATGCCTTGGTTATAATGATCCAGAGAACTGTCTCTCACTGGATAGTTCCTCTTTTTCAGACCATTCTCTGTAAACCTTTGAGACTGTTGTGTAGGAAAATCCCAGTAGATCAGTAGTTTCTAAAATCTTCAAACCAGCCCATCTGACCCCAACAACCATGCCACAAGATTACTTTAATCATCTTTCTTCCCCATTCTGATGCTGGGTTGAACTTCAGCAAGTTGTCCTGGCCATGTCTACACGTCTAATTGCACTGAGTTGCTGCCATGCAATTGGCTAATTAGATATTTGCATTAGTGAGCAGTTGAATGGGTGTACCTAATGAAGTTGCCAGTGAGTCTACTTCCTAACAGCATCATTTAGATGGATCTGTTGAGATGATCTCAATTAAAGTAGAAATGCTCTAGTCAAATCTGTCAATAGTGATAATCTCAGCCCACCATGTAACTCTAGAAGGCCTCTAAGGCTGACATTACAGAAAGAGGGAATCTCCAAAACTCATGTGAATGTGGATCAGGCCAATCTTGGAGGAGTTTTCTTTGTTTGACTATTGGCTGCAAAGTGGCCATGGGCTATTGTTATTTATTTTTAATTGCGTCATTGCTGGGTTGGGATGGGATCATGTGGCTATTGTTGTCTGAGACTTGGGTAAAGGCCATTTTCTGAATGCATTCATCCTTTCATGTTGAACTTCCTTCCTGCCATTCACTGTTGATGTCACTGGTGCTATTTCATCACTGTGTAACTGACTGCAAGTCTCTAAATAACGTGAGACTGTATTGTCTAAATGTGAATTTTAAGTGGCATAGAACAATCAGAAATAAAAAAGACTTTTTTTAAAATAGCTTTTGAAAATGTTTGAACGATTGCAGAAGTGAAAGGCATCTGAGTGCAAATAACCTCTCTGCCCCTTCTTATTCACAGCTCAATGTTCTGACTAATAGGTAAAATCCAGTGTCGTGTTGCTGGAAAGCTACACGCGCTTTTATCCTGCACTTTATTCACCTTCAGAGTCTGTCAACATGCTGTTATCTCTGCACTGTTTGCACTACTAGCTGTCAACAAATCATAAAAAGATGGCAAATCAAATTCCCAGGTTTCAGGAATTGATGACTCCCACATTGTTTTCGGACTGAAGTTAGGGATGAAGGCTGTAGAAAAATAAGATGGAAATTTACTCTATGTATATGTATTGTATACATTCAGAACCCAAATCTGCTTCTAAAGTTTGGAGAAAAGTGAGGTAATTGTACTTGGCCAATAAAAATCAAAAACAGTGTCTAAAGAGATACTCTGAATAGAATGATCTTGGCCTCCAGTACTGCTGTGAGGAATCTTGGAGTTATTTTAACCAAGATATGTCTTTCAGTGCACACCTTAAGCAAATATCTATGAATGCTTTCCTTTATATGCAAAGTATTGCTAAAATGAAAAACAGCCTGTCTCAGTCATGCTGAAAACTACTTCATGCATTTGTTACACTGTAATTCATTATGATCAGGCTGTTCTAAAAGCTGCCTGAAAAGCCTTCAGGTGACCCAACATGCCATTAATAAATCGAACACTGACTGACTGTAAAGTGATCCGATTTCTCTCATATTAGCTTCTTGCTGGATGTTAAATCCAGAATTGAATTAAAAATCCTTCTTTTCACATACAAAGTATTGAATGATCAGGGCCCATCATATCTTTAAGACCTTGTGGTATCATATTATGCTATTAGAGCACTTTGCTTTCAGACTGCAGGTTTACTTGAGGTTCCTAGAGTTTCTGAACGTAGAATGGGAGGCAGAGCCTTCAGCTATCAGACCTCTCTCCTGTGGAACTAACTCCCAGTTTGGATCAAGTGGCCACCCCTTAGATATGCTCCTACAGGCTCGGGCTGCTGGGAAACGTCCCATGATGCACTGAGCATTTCTCCTTCACTCCTCTCTTTTCATTCCTGATGTGTTTATATAGCACACTGCGTGTCATTAACCTTTGTCATCTCCCTTTAGTAGTTTGTGTTTTGTCCTTGTCTCTCTATGCTGACCTTTTTTCTCTTCTCTTTCCCCCAACCAGTCTCAGCAGATGCCTGCCCTTCCATGAACCTGCCAGAGGTCTCTTCCTGGTAAAAGGGAGCTGTTCCTTCCCACCATCAAGAGCTGCTTGTTCATAGAAAATCATCTGATTGTTGGGATTTTCTCTCTAAGGGCCTTTACCTTGCAATGTAAAGCACTTTGTGGTAACTGTTGTTGTAAACTGATGCTATATAAATAAAAATCAATTGAAATTTAAAGAAATCTCCTGTATCACCTCCAATTTCTTTCTTGGTGACACGAATCTTTCAGCAAAACCAACCAAACTTTATCTCTCAGACAGGACAACTAATAATCTCAATAAACATTCTCATGCTCTTTTTAAGTTCTAAAATACAGTACACAGAACGCATGGGAGGTTCAGTGTACTGGGACATGCAGCATACATACAGCCCTGACCATGAGGGAACAGACAGAATTAAACAAATCTCTTTGTGATGCATAACCTTCAACATTGCATCATATGATGTATGATTTCAGAAGGCTGCAGTGCTAAAGTCTCGGTTGTATTTGGGGTAGTAATGTTTTGCCAGCCACTGTGAACCTTGAATGTTAAACTAAGTGAAATGGTAGATGTTTTCATTTAGATCCTAAGAAATTCCTCTCAGGAAAGAATGAAGTAAAAATCTGGAAGAGAATCTTACTGTTATCTTTCTTGGCTTTGCGTGTAACAGTTCAGTGACTGCAATTAACAGTTGTGTGCTCTGACTTCATCTCACAAGAGTCAGAGCAAGATCTCATCACACAAGCAGCTAAGTAAATGGAGACCCGGGTGTGTGTGTGTGTGTGTGTGTGTGTGTGTGTGTGTGTGTGTGTGTGTGTGTGTGTGTGTGTGTGTGTGTGTGTGAGAGGCACAAATGAGCAGTATACTGGAAGGAAGCTTAGATAAAGCAAACATTTCTTGATGCTGAAAGAAAAACTAATGCTTAAATTCCACAAAAATTGGCTGGTATTTGCTAGAATGTAGCTCTTTGTGTGACTGGCAAGAAATGAGGGAAGAAAAAGGTGGGTAATAATATGCAGCAAAGGTCCATTCAGCAACTGAAGCACCCCAACCATTAGTGGAGTTGACAGGCTGACCCCTGGAAAGCAGCATGACCTTCTAAGTCTGCCTCTAGCAGTAATAACACAGCCCAGTCTCATGGGGAGTTGAGAAATAGTCACGAAATGTGATTCATTTGTTCGTGTGCAGGGACATGAATTGTCCTCTGTTTTTCCTGACAGACAGGACTACTTTAAATCTGATGTATTTTAATTGGAAGTATGTTGCGTGCCAGCACTCTCTGAAATTCCTATGAAGGGATTCATCCCCCAGGACAACCCTTTTATTTTGGCCTGATTCATCCTTTCTTCTTACTCTAACCATTTAGTTTTGCTGCATAAAACTCAGACACGTAAAAGATGGAAATAGACACCTATCAGTTTCAAACCTTATGAAGCTTTTTTTTTTTTTGAGCCTATCCCAGCTGTCGTTGGGTGAAAGGCAGGGTACACCATGGACAGGTCATCAGTCTATCACAGGGATAACACAGGGAGACAGACAATTATTCATACTTGTGTTCACAACTATGGCCAATTTAGAATTGCCAATTAACCTAACGCCATGCAAATGCTTGGGCTGTGAGAAGAAGCTGGAATAACTGGCAAGACATGGGGAGAACATGCAAACTCCCCACAGAAAGGCCACAGCTGGCCAGTGAATCTGAATCCAGTACACCACCATGCTGCCCACGTTGTGTTTACGCATCATTTACATCTACATCTACACAAGTCAGTAAAAGCAGATAACATGGCTCTTCACATGCACTGGGCATGCTTTCTGCACATTGACATAGAGGTAGCATGATTAAAGGCAGAATCTAATGGCACAACACCTGCTTGCGCAGACGAGAAAGGTCAGCAATGCTTGTAATTCATTATCCATGTTGGCTTAACAACTGGTAGTCAAAGACGATCAGTCATGTTATAGTGACGTCACAAATCAGGGGAAGACTTCAAGAGCCTGACGAGACCCAATCAAACAGTAAGCAACGGTGTCTGCCATTGTTTATGAAAGTCTCATTTTTTTGCCTATGCAGAATAAAAAATGCAGTTCTGGAGTTTCTAAACTAAAATGTGGGCAGCAGAGCTTGCAAAAGTTAATTCAGCCTAAAATGCAGAAGAACTGTGGATTTTATAAAAATGAAATCTTATTAGTGTGGATGGCTCAAAGAGAGTAACAAGTAGCTTGAATTTACTGCAGTACCTCAAATGTAATTGGATGATATAATGATAGCATTAACATTTTGGACTTGCTTTCACCATGTTAAATATTCAGATCTTTGGGACATTTAATGAGCATTGTTTGTCCTATGTCTATTGTTCTATTGGCCATCTATAGGCCACAAGGATGGCCATTAGCCGTCAGTCAACTGCATGTTTCCAGTGTTAGGTAGGTTCCTTTATAACTACATCAACATAACAACCTGCACACTGAGCTCTCATGACTCATCTTGCAACAAAAAAAAAAAAAAATGTTTTCCCAATTTCACATGGCCTTGATTAAAAAAATCCTCAGTGAAGCTTGTATCATTAAGTAGATCACTCTGTATTGGAAACAAAAAGCAGTCCAGTCGCCTTTTTTCAAGCTCCAGAGACTACTATGACCTGGATGACTGAGAATCTACACAGATGTATTGGAAACAGTGACTCTGAGAATAAAAACAGATATTGTTAGTTTACAGTAACAGTTTATCGTCACTACTTTCACACAATCTGTGTGCAGTGGTGCAAACTGCAGTAACCTTCAGCTTTAAAGCGATTCCTCTAATTCTCTGAGGAATTCTGGTAGCATTTATATTATTTGCACAATGACTGAAAGATGTGCAATTAACTGATAATGTCCACTGTGGGAGTAACAACTCATGAGAAACTCATATCCAGTCAGAGTGATATTGTATCCTCACTTGCAAACTAGATAAACAAAAAAAAGAATGAATGATCTGAGTCAATATTTGAGTTACTTTTATTATTCCCAACTCTCTGCCAAGTAGATGTTTAATGGGCAGACAGTGACGTACCAGAGCCTCCCAGTTAAACATTTATGCCACGTTCCTTTTAGCACAAAAGTCAGATGATGGAATTGGGAGTAATTCATCCATCACTTGTTTTGTTTTGTTTTTGTTTTGTTTTTTTGTTTTGTTTTTTTTGGGGGGGGGTCAGATTAACATTTTTACAGTTGTACTGTAATGTTTATGTGCATTGCTGCCATCTGGGATTATGTGTTGAAGTTGGGGTTAGTAGCAACCACCAGTTGCTAGATAAAAAATTAGTACTCCCTGGCCCGTTGAATGGTTGCTGGAGGTTGCAGGACAACACTATGTGAAACTGGTTTCAAAGTAGTATATGGAGCCACCTCCTTTAATAAACCTGTGTTTTAACCCTTTATATCCCAACAGAATTCTACTAGAATGTTTCAGATTCCCAAGAATTCTGACAGAAAAGGGGGAAATCTGATGAGCACTCTAACACTTAAATATAGCTAAAAAACACACACACACACACACACACACACACACACACACACACACACACACACACACACAGAGTGTATCACAAAAGTAAGTACACCCCTCACATGTCTGCAGATATTTAATTATATCTTTTCATGGGACAACACTGACAACATGACACTTGAAAAGTAGTCTGTGTGCAGCTTATATAACAGTCTTCATGTAGAGCAACAATTCATCTTTTAAGATCCTCAGAGAGTTCTTTGCCATGAGGTGCCATGTTGGAACTTTCAGTGACCAGTATGAGAGAGTGTGAGAGCTGTACTACAAAACTGAACACACCTGCTCCCTGTGCACACCTGAGACCTAGTAACACTAATGAGTCACATGACATTTTGGAGGGGAAATGACAAGCAGTGCTCAATTTGGACATTTACGGGTGTAGTCTCTTAGGGGTGTACTCACTTTTGTTGTCGCTTGTTTAGAATTAATGGCTGTATATTGAGTTATTTTGAGGGAAGAATAAATTTACACTCTTATATAAGCTGCACACAGACAACTTTTCATTGTGTCAAAGTGTCATTTTGTCAGTGTTGTCCCATGAAAAGATATACTTAAATATCTGCAGAAATGTGAGGGGTGTACTCACTTTTGTGATATACTGTAACTTGATAAGCCATCACGAAAAAAGATAAAACTAGTTTTATCTTTTTTCTTGTCTGAGTTTATACAAGCCACTCCAAGTTAGGGAAATGTCTTTACAGTTGGGATTTTGGACCCTCAGCCTTCTATTTCATTACTTACAGCTGACATTTGCCTTTTGGTTTTTAGTCATACGTAGTTTGGTATTGTTTCAAATTCAATTCTATCTGGAATGCTGCCAGCGCAAGAGCAACAGAACCAAATACCCTGTAAAGTATTGTAGGAGAAAAAAGGAGCCCGAGAACGTCACAGATAGAGGTGCTATAAATTAAGGAACTGGAAAATATGGAGAATTATGCAAATGTGTCCTGACTGCTTTTATATTTTGCTTCTTGACCCTCTTCTCAATAGAAATACCTAATGGAAAATAGATTAGATGGAGATTAGCAAGTCTTGGATGTCAGCACAACAGTCATTTCTCCTTCTAGTCCTTTTTTCTTGTTTTCTCAAAGAAGTTGACACGTGTACTGTTACACACAGTGTATGCACTACTAACAGGAAAGTATTTCAGACCTTTGTAGAATGAAGAGGAGGTATTTGATGTAAAAGAAAACAGTCAAAGACAGAATATTCTGACAGGTGAGGAACATGGACAAAAGCATTCAAAAATGCATTAATTCATTGTTTCAGCATCACATCGTTCTGTATTTTGAGTCACGTTCTGTAAAAAGTCTTTCTATTTTGTGGAGTTTTAGGCAAAACATCACAAGGGGGAACACACCAGCAGGAGCACGCAGCTGGAAACAGTATGATCTTATAAAATATCAAATGTCTGCTAATGTGGGGTGCTTGGCAGGTTTTTAGTAGTAAATGCTCTATAGTTTCACTTCCAACTTGGCAACAGAGCTGGGCGTTTGGACAAATACATCAAAAACTGACCTGATGAGAATGCACAATATGGTTTCACACCTCCGGACCATTAAAGGAAGTGACTGATTATTTTGCTGAACAAAGAAAAACAGGGAAAAATATTTCTGGGTAAAGTCTTCTATGTAAATGGCAAGCGTGTGGTCTGACAGCGGTCAGTGTCAATTGTTTATTCATGCATTGCACTGCGATTTTATACCAGAGCCAGTGGTGGCAGTCAAATATTTGGGAACTATCTACACTATTAAAAACATGAAACACATTCATTGTTAACACCCTCCAGTCAGAGGTGGGTGACTCACATCTCCTGCCAATGACATTGAGTGAGTGTCTGTGAAACATGCCCTCGGTTTCAAACATTTGTTTGACACTCATCATTCACAGGAATTTATGCTATTTGCTAATTGCTAAGCCTGTAATTTGTACATTTAAAATTTGGTGAAATTATTCAGACTTGTTACTTTTGATGGTTATAGAAGGAGGTAGGCTCTCACACTTCAAATAGAGTCACGAGCTGGTGCTGTAAAATACCCGCAGCACATAACACATAAGCTTCCCCTCTCCTTCACCCTAATAAACTGCTGCACAACAATATTGTGAATAGTCTACTGCTATACTGTGCTACAAATATTTTAGTTACTCTGTATATATAGTATAAAAGTAGTCTGTGTGCAGTTTATATAACAGTGTAAAAGATACACTTAAATATATGCAGACATGTGAGGGGTGTACTCACTTTTGTGATACACTGTACATTCTTCCATACACTGTGGCTGAATGACACTTTTGCTGGCAGGATTTATGTTATGTTTAAAACTTACATTTTCATGTCAACGGAAATTTAAATAGGACAGGAAGGCTGCTTGTGAGGATGTGGTCATGCACTGCCATGTGCAACAGGTTAGTAAAGCTACATTGTGGCTGAAAGGGCTGCTGGTGACTTTAGAAAACATCCAGTTACCTTTTTTTTTTTTCTCTCTCTGCGGTACTTGTGGAGAACAATGGTTATGCTCTATATTTTATGTTTCATTTAATGATGTTATCAAAGCAAATGGAGGCATTTCTTCCAGTCTGTTGAACATTCTCCACAGACTGCAGCCCTTCAAATATTCACCACTAGAAGAGGATATGTTTGTTAGGTCATGGATATAAGTTAGTCAGCACAAGACTTACGTCACAGACAGGGTTCAGGTGAAGGACATCTACTACATCACCACATAAGTACATGTCAGTGTTTGGAAAAGTTAAAGCCAGCATAAACATGAGCTCTGAATATGGTTGCCATTTCAGTGGTTGGGTGAGAGGTGCCTGTAATGTTTCTCCTTTCCTAAACTTTCAGGTGTGTTGGAGTAGAAAATAATAGAATATCAGTCACGAGGAAAACAAAACCATGTCTTAGCCTAAAGTTTCCCTGTCTGTGTGAATGCTACGGCATAGTCACTGTTTGTTTTGATGTCAAAGGTTGTTGGCTTTGCCATAGCGACACATGAGGGGCAGAGTGTTGAGAGGAGAGGAAGCAAGAGAGGAGGGAGTGAGGACACTGGGACGAAAAGAGAAGTCTCCTCACTAACTGAGAATAAGAATTAAAACATGCAGATGTGACAACTGTTTGAGCATGGAAATTACAGCAAAAGAAAAAAAAATGCAGGTCATGAGGATATTAGACATTTTGAAAATACTCCTATTTGCCTTCCTGTGGGGAGTTACTTCGTTAGTTTAAGATGAAGACTTATATATGTAAAACGATCCCTTCGAAAGAAAGTTAGAAGCAACATAGTCTTACTTTTTTCTCTCATGCCATGCACACACTCATCTGAGTGCTGCTGCTGCTGCTGCTGCTACTCTGTGGCACTGTGGTGAGAGCAGACAACTGTATTTGCAGCAGAAGAGCAATAACATCAAGTCAGCCAGTCTTGCTAAATTGGCAGCACTGCAGTGAGCTAAAACAGGTGACTGAGAGAGATGTCAGGCACCACCGCTGAGATGTTAGACTTTTCCACAATTACAAAAAAGAAATCCAGATGTCAAAACTAAAAGAACACAAAATACAATTCCTTAAGTTCGCTTAATCCTAGTGGCCAAATCTGTCAAATTGATGAAAATGTCTAAAAATTCTAACAGTTTAGTAAAATCACCATTCACCAGTCACTCCCTCCAAGAGCCTGAAACGGCATTGTGTACAAAAAGATAAAACACACAGAAATAGGACTTACATTAAAGGGTTAACCTTTAATTCAAATGTGAATCCTGCTACTTTCAGGCTTCTAGATAAAAACCATGGATTCAGTGAATTACACCTTTATTTTACCTTTTTTTCCTCATTAATCTACCAGTATTTCAATGAGGCTTCCAACAAGTCAAAGCATTTCTGAAGGAGTTTATCAAGGGTCAACATAGTAGTCAGTTTTAGAGGTTTAGTAGGAAGACTGTGTTACAGTGCTGTGAAAAAGTATTTGCCACATTCCTGATAACTATTTTTGGGGGAGGGTTTTTGCACATTTGTCACACTTACATGTTTCAGATCATCAAACAAATTTTAATATTAGACAAAGATAACATGAGTAAATACAAAATGTAGTTTTGAAAAGATGATTTCATTTATTAAGTGGAAAAACGCTATCCAGACCTACTTGGCCCTGTGTGAAAAAAGTGATTGCCTGGCATCCAAAAATGACATCCATAGGAGAGTTCCGAGGTGAAAACCACTGCTGACCAAGAAGATCACAAAGGCTCGTCTCACATGTGCCAAAAACATCTTGATAATCCCTAAGACCTTTGGGAAAACATTCTGTGGACTGATGAGATGAAAGTGGAACTTTTTGGAAGGTTTGAGTCCTGTTACATCTGGTGTAAAACTAACACAGCCTTTCATAAAAAGAACACCACAGTCAAACATGGTGGTGGTAGTGTGACAGTCTGGGGCTTGATGATCTGAAAAATGTCAGTTTGACAAATATGCAAAAAAAAAAAAAAAAAAAATTAGGAAGGGGAGCAAATACTTTTACAGCACTGTATATGGACTGAACCACGCTAGCTTCCCATGCTTTACTTGTTTGGCTTTAGTTTCATATTTGAATTAGATTAGTTCCACACTCTCCTCCGTGAATCGCCACCTTATCGTGGTGGAGGGGTTTCTGTGTCCCAGTGATCCCAGGAGCTATGTTGTCTGGGGGCTTGTCCCCCTGGTAGGGTCTCCCATGGCAAACTGGTCCTGGGTGAGGGTCCAGACAAAGAGCGGTTCAGAAGACCCTTATGAGTGAAAAAACAAGGGAACAGTTTACCCTGCCCGGGATAGGGTTACCGGGGCCCCACCCTGGAGCCAGGCCTGGGGAGGGAGCTCGAGGGAGAGCGTCTGGTGGCCAGGCATTAGCCCGTGGTGCTTGGCCGGGCGCAGCCCGAAGAGGTTACATGGGCCCGCCCTCCTGCAGGCCCACCACCCGCAGGAGGTGTCGTAGGGGTCGGGTGCGGTGTGTGTCAGGCGGTGGCCGAGGGCAGAGGCCCTGGCGGACTGATCCCCGGCTATCGAAACTGGCTATTGGGACATGGAATGTCCCAATGAGCTAGTGCGTGAGGTTGAGAGATACCAGCTAGATATAGTTGGGCTCACCTCAACGCATGGCCTGGGCTCTGGAACCAGTCTCCTGGAGAAGGGCTGGACTCTGTTCCAGTCTGGAGTTGCCCTCGTGAGAGGCAGCGAGCTGGGGTGGGTATTCTTGTATCCCCCCGGCTTGCTGCCTGTACGTCGGAGTTTTCACCGGTGGACGAGAGGGTAGTTTCCCTGCGCCTTCGGGCTGGGGAACGGGTCCTGACTGTTGTTTGCGCTTATGCGCCGAATGACAGTTCAGGGTACCCACCCTTTTTGGAGTTGCTGGGTGGGGTGCTGGAGAGTGCTCCATCTGGTGACTCCATAGTCTTGCTGGGAGACTTCAACGCTCACGTGGGCAATGACAGTGAGACCTGGAGGGGCGTGATTGGGAGGAACGGCCTGCCCGATCTGAACCCGAATGGTGTTTTGTTATTGGACTTCTGTGCAAACCACAGTTTGTCCATAACAAACACCGTGTTCGAACACAAGGATGTCCATAAGTGCACATGGCACCAGGACACCCTAGGTCGCAGGTCGATGATCGATTTTATAATCGTATCATCAGATCTGCGGCCGTATGTTCTGGACACTCGGGTGAAGAGAGGAGCTGAGCTGTCAACTGATCACCACCTGGTGGTGAGTTGGATCAGGTGGCGGGGGAAGATGCTGGACAGACCTGGCACACCTAAACGTATTGTGAGGGTGCGCTGGGAACGCCTGGCAGAAGCCCCAGTCCGGGAGATCTTCAACTCCCACCTCCGGCAGAACTTCGACAGCATTCCGAGGGAGGCTGAGGACATTGAGTCCGAATGGACCATGTTCCGCACCTCCATTGTTGCTGCACTCCACTCACACTGTTTATAGTGCGGGGGGGGTGCTGCTGACTTCAACTGAGGCTATAGTCGGACGGTGGAAGGAATACTTCGAGGACCTTCTGAATCCCACTGACACGCCTTCTGTAGTGGAAGCAGAGTCTGGGGATGAGGGGGATGACTTGACCATCACTGGGGGTGAGGTCACTGTGGTAGTTAAACAACTCCTTGGTGGCAGAGCCCCTGGGGTGGACGAGATTCGCCCTGAGTTCCTGAAGGCTCTGGATGTTGTAGGGCTGTCTTGGTTGACACGCCTCTGCAACATCGCGTGGAGATCTGGGGCAGTGCCATTGGATTGGCAGACCGGGGTGGTGGTCCCCATCTTTAAGAAGGGAGACCGGAGGGTGTGCTCCAACTTTCGGGGGATCACACTACTCAGCCTCCCCGGTAAGGTCTATGCCAGGGTGCTGGAAAGGAGGGTGCGTCCGTTAGTCGAACCTCGGATTCAGGAGGAACAATGCGGTTTTCGTCCTGGTCGTGGAACGCTGGACCAGCTCTTTATCCTCTCAAGGATATTCGAGTGTGCGTGGGAGTTTGCCCAACCAGTCTACATGTGCTTTGTGGACTTGGAGAAGGCATTCGACCGTGTCCCTCGGGGTGTCCTTTGGGAGGTTCTGCGAGAGTATGGGGTGTCTGGCCCATTGTTGCAGGCCATTCAGTCCTTGTACAACCACAGTGAGAGCTTGGTCCGTATAGCCGGTAATAAGTCGGATTTGTTTCCTGTGGGTGTTGGACTCCGTCAGGGCTGCCCTTTGTCACCGATTCTGTTCATAATTTTTATGGACAGAATTTCTAGGCGTAGCCAGGTGGCGGAAGGCTTCTTCCTTGGTGGCCTCAGAGTCTCATCTCTGCTTTTTGCAGATGATGCGGTCCTGTTGGCTTCATCAGGGGGTGGCCTCCAGCTCGCAGTGGAACGGTTCGCAGCCGAGTGTGAAGCGGCTGGCATGAGAATCAGCACCTCTAAGTCTGAGGCCATGGTCCTCAGCCGGAAAAGGGTGGAGTGCCATCTCCGGCTCAGGAACGAGTTCTTGCCTCAAGTGGAGGAGTTTAAGTATCTCGGGGTCTTGTTCACGAGTGATGGGAGAAGGGAACGGGAGATCGACAGGCGGATCGGGGCTGCTTCTGCAGTGATGTGGACGCTGCACCGGTCCGTCGTGGTGAAGAGGGAGCTTAGCGTAAAAGCGAGGCTCTCGATTTACCGGTCGATCTACGTTCCTACCCTCACCTATGGTCACGAGCTTTGGGTAGTGACCGAAAGAATAAGATCGCGAATACAAGCGGCAGAAATGAGTTTCCTTCGAAGGGTGGCTGGCCTCTCCCTTAGAGATAAGGTGAGGAGTGCGGCCATCCAGGAGGGGCTCAGAGTAGAGCCGCTGCTCCTCCACATCGAAAGGAGCCAGTTGAGGTGGCTCGGGCATCTGATTAGGATGCCTCCTGGCCGCCTCCTGGGTGAGGTGTTACGGGCATGTCCCACCGGGAAGAGGCCCCGTGGTAGACCCAGGACACGCTGGAGAGATTATGTATCTTGGCTGGCCTGGGAACGCCTTGGGGTCCCTCCGGATGAGCTGGAGGAGGTGGCTGGGGAGAGGGAAGCCTGGGCTTCTCTGCTTAGGCTTCTGCCCCCGCGACCCGGCCCCGGATAAGCGGAAGAAAATGGATGGATGGATGGATAGTTCCACACTAAAAGTTACTGTTTTAAAAACTAAAAGACTAGAGTATGGTCATGTGTCATTTTCACAAGTAATAATCCACTCTTGATTCGTTAAAGTGTTGCAGTTAAATATTTGAATTCTTGAATTTACTTTTTTGTGCTGATTGTGTCTACTCTTACACAGTGTAGATGTGTACATTTCAGCAGATTTTCAGCCAGGAGACTTCATTCAGTGTGCAAAATGCAGCCTCTAGGCTAAGTCTTCATCTTGGCCCAGTTCTTTTCTGATTCACTCAGCACACCTGAGGAAACCCTCCACATTCTGCAAACACTCTCCTAATGTCTGACTGCAGATCAAAAATTGCATATGTGTGAATTTATGTATTTATCATTTAAGCTCAGTGACTGGGTTAGGATCTTCTCATTTTCTTCACCAATGGAAAAGCTGAAATAATGATATACTCATCCAGTCTTTATGCTAAATAGTGATGACTTGAAGACTGCACATTCTGCTAAATACAGACTGTTCAGCTCTTCTCGTTATTAGTTCTTCTACAAACCTTCATGTGCTGTTGTTAGTTGTCAGTAGATGTAAAGATGAGGATCTTTGAATGCAGCTCAACATTTCTTGTTCACAATCTGCTTAGTCTAAACCTCATCTAATGCAGTAATTTGTCTTACCTGCATCTAGCGATTCTGTTTATAGCTTGTTAATTTTCCTCCTCATCTCCTCTCATCAATATAAAATGTATTATTGTAGTCCATGTTAGTTTGTCTCTTGGGACCCTTTTTGGTCAGTTTGCTGACTGAACAGAGACTGGATCTGGATTTCAACATCTGGACTTAAAGAGTTTTTTAAATTAATATCCCTTTGAAAAATGGCTTTGGTACAAAGATCAATGTGAAATACAAATTAAATCTCAAGCAAAATCCAAAACATATGGCATCCTGACCTTTTCTATCCATTGCAAATTAGATCAGTATGTTTAACTGTGATCAATATGGAGGAGCCTCACATTTTACTTTAGTAAAGAAAGTTTGGTAGTACCAGATACTGGATTATATCTCTTAGGAATATTGAGTTTACATATTATGCATATGCTCCTAGTATAAAGAGAACTGATCTTCCACTTGCAAACCCACAAGTCCCATGTTTATCAGGAGGTTTGACAGTCTGATGCACTGCCCTGAGGCCAGAGTTTTCCTTGATTAGCTTTCAAAATGAAGCGATTTCACCAACAAACTAAAATGTTTGCTTTACAGGACTAGCTGTGGCTGTAACTGCTTGGCAGCAAGATGGGTAATATGTTATATTCAGGGCCAGTCCTTATAATTAAGCCTTTTTTCATCCGTTTGAATTTCGCAATATAAAGAACAAAAGTAGCAGAGAATTAGGTCTCAGAATCTGTGTGTCTAATGACCGTTACCCTACTTTCACGCTTTCCCACAAGTGAAAGTTACAAAACTGATGCACTAAGCTAAACTGAAGGTGTCACATAACAGAAACCTGCTCTGCGGGTTGCAGTAGTTAACAGGGTCTCCATCCAAAGTTCACAGATCAGCCTTTATTCATTTTTTCCCGCTCTCTCTCACTTTCTTAGTATATGGTCACATCTGATAATGACCATGCGCGGTACACAGGTCTGTTTCCACCGTGTGCGAAGAACAAGGCGGTATGGTTAACGGTGGGTGGAGTTATTTCCATAAGGATAATGCAAAGATAGTGTGCGGGTTTAAAAAAAACGCAGCGTGCGTATTTCGTTGCATCTGTTTACAGGAAGTATTTTCATGGGAGAGTAAATAATAGCATAGGCCATCAAATGTACCTGCTCTCTCGTAAAAGGGGGGTGGCTTTAATGGGGGAGAGGGGGCGTTTACAGCAGCGAATTGCTCACAGACATTTCTCGCGCTACAGGCTGTTGGGTGGAAGGACCGGTGTCTGTAAAGTGCAGTCTCTTTAACTGTATCAGTCACGCTAAATGAAGAAGACGTGAACGCAACTGTTTTATACTGGGTTAAAAACAACTGAAAGCATTAACTGAGCTCTTGAGGGAGCTGGAATGGCAGAAACGCTGCGTAATCGCGACCGCACGCTTGTAATGACCGGGCACTGGTGCGCTTTGGCACCGGAGGGAAACACCAAGCTTAACTGAAGAATTGAGCACCAACAGAGAAAAGCAGCAGGGTGTAAGACGGATCATCTTTATATTAACTTGCCTGCATTATGTAAATATAGAATATAAGGTGGAAAGTGTATTGTGCTCGTTTTGCTCACCCCGAACCGTGCCAATGCTGGAATGGCTTTTGGCTCTGTGCATTGTGATCCTGGTGGTCTCAATCTGGCCAGGCTCCAAATATTTTTGTACCGAGAGCCAGCGCGATGCTTTGTTCCAAAGACTTGGAATTTTACAGCAGGTGGCGAAAGACAAGACAGGGAGGTGCGTCTCCGACCGCGAGGGGAACGACGATGCCCAGTCGGCCTGCGTAGGCGCTTTGACCGACGAAAAAGCACGCACCGTGGCGCTAATATGCAAGCCTTCCGCGCTGGCAAACTACCTCCTGAAACACTGCTGGACTTTCAGTAACTACTCACCGTGTGTCGGCTGGACATGGCGGGCCAGCGCCTTTCTCCAGAGTGTGTACGAGGCGTGCTGGCCGTACGAAAGCCCGGTCCAGTTTGTGCGGGACAACCTGCAGCTGAGTGATGACGGTCTGGTGGCATTGGATTGGGCTGTGCCATCCTACCAGAAACGTCGCAGGACTTCGAGTCACTCCACCAGTCCGGTTCTTCTCATCATTCCAAACTCTTTTGGGAAGATCACTAGAAATGTGTTGAAGGTAACTCGTGCGTTATTGGCATGCTCTCCAAACTCCACTCTGTGTAAATTATCAGTCGTACAAAAAGAACAAGATGGGCAAAATACTGACAGCTGGGGGGGGGGAAAGGAGGGGGGGGGGGGGTGGTAGTAGTTTCTATATAGTTTGTTGACAACAACAGTATCTTAATGCTTCTGAATCTTTACGTATTTACAGTATCTGCTTTACAGACAGAGGCCAAGAAGCCCTCAGCAGCTGCATCTTAAGTTGTATCATTGTCTGAATGCAATGAACTTTTACAGCTGCTCTGTTTCTCTTATCTGTTTTGCAACATGGTGTAAATACACCAGCTGCACGGGGTTTCTGTCTTCTTTGGGCTTAATAACAGGGCAAATCATTTTAAATAAATAAAAAAGAAGAAACCAAAAACATATAAGATAAATGTAATGCACAGAAAAGTGCCCCTTTGCACAGGGTCTTTAAACTAATCAAAAGAGAACTGCTCCATTCATTAAAAGGAGAAGATGCCAGAGCAAATATGCAATAGCCATTTGAGCTTACGCCATGGCAAGCTGAGTCGGAAGGAAAGAGAGGGAGCAGTGAAGAGAGCAGATGCAGTGGCAGCGCCAGTCTTTCAACTGCTCTTTCAATATACTGATTGAAGTAATTGAGTTAGGGATTACAAAGCATCAGTTGACTTGTGAAGCCCGGGAAGTGCAGCGCTGCTCCACATGAATGCTTGTTGGTTTTTTCACCATTCTGGCCACCTGGTATCATGCTTCATTTCATACTGTTAGCGTTTGTGTACAAAGCCATCATGGGCTTACCGTCAGGAAAACCAAATGTGTCTGACATTAAAATAGGGCAATTTTCAAAAACAGGAAAGGATACAGAGTGACAATAGGGAAGAAATGATAAGAAGAAAAGAATGCGAAAAGAGAACAGTGTGACCTAGAGGTTTACCATGGGGAAAAGCTTTTGAATGACGTAGAGATGAAAAGTAACTGATCGGCGCTGCATGCATTTTTTTTTCTTTTTTTTTAACTGGCAATCATCAGACTAGAAAGTATTTGTGATGCACCCAGCCATTTATGCTTGGGAGGGCTGGAAGCTGAGGCACCACAAGGGATATGCACCAATTAAGATTGCTCCTGTCATTGGTGGAACATACTATGCATAAAGCAGTCACTGTGTGTGTGTGTGTGTGTGTGTGTGTGTGTGTGTGTGTGTGTGTGTGTGTGTGTGTGTGTGTGTGTGTGTGTGTGTGTGTGTGTGTGTGTGAGAGAGAGAGAGAGACAGAGAGAGTGAGGCAAAAGTAAAAAGAGCTTATGTTTGTGTGCTCATACACAACCATGCATCTATATCTGTCACACAAAGAAGAAACCAAGGGAAATGTAGATTCTTTTGTGGGCTTGTGGTTCCTGTCACTTTCTCTTTAACACAGCCCATTTCAGGGATTTATGAATTTATGAATGAGCCATCTCCTTGAATTATTCATATTTTTACTCACAGTTTATCTTAGACTCTTTTGTTTCATTCTGGTATGGCTCATACACATAAAGCATTGGTTATCATATACATTATTTTTCACTGGCTTCATATTCAGGTCAGAGTTTGAAATGTACTTGCGCGCCTCATACCCAGCTGCTAGTAGTTAGTCGCTGGTGGCTGTTTTGCCTTGGAAACGGTGGTAACAAACTCCACCCACCAGGCCTCGTAAAGCTTTCCAGTTAATAAGTTAAATTGTACTTGTTTAATCTGGCAAAGCAAGGAGATTTTTTTTTTTTAACTAACGTGTCAAACAGTCTGCTATCCCTATTCTTATTTCCCTATATTATCTATCAACACATTATTTTAATGATTTTTTTTGTCCTATTTCTATCCCATAATGAAAGTATGTAAAGATATATGGGAATTATTCCAAATCATTATAGTTCTATTTCATTTCTTTTAAGCATTTATCCATTCTTCAAAGAATGGATAAATTTCTTGGATAGAATAACTCCATAGCACTTCATTAAAAGTGGGGACATTTTAATATTAACAAATATGCTTCTATCATCGAAGGATGCAATAAAACCTGTCTTTCACAATAAAGCAAATGATCAATCTGTTTTCCATCCCCTCATCTCAAATATAGTGAAATTTGTATTACAAAGGTAGCTATAATATTACTGATCACCAGCACCATTACGCTACCACCATCAGCTTGAACCATTGATACAAGGCAGGATGGATCCATGCTTTCATGTTGCTTACACCAAATTCTGACCCTACTCTCCCAAATGTTGCAGCTGAAATTGAGACTCATCAGACCAGGCAACGTTTTTCCAGTCTTCTGCTGTCCAATTTTGGTGAGGCTGTGTGAACTGTAGCCTCAGTTTCCTGTTTTTAGCTGACTGGAGTGGGACCCACTGTGGTCTTCTGTTGCTGTATCCCATCTGCTCAAAGTTTGATGCATTTAGAGATGCTCTTCTGCATACCTTGGTTTTAACAAGTAGTTACTGTTGCCTTCCTGTCAGCCTGAAGCAGTCTGGCCATTCTCCTCTGACCTCTGGCATCAGCAAGGCATTTTCACCCACTGGATATTTGCTCTTTTTCAAACCATTCTCTGTAAACCCCAGAGATGGCTGTGTGTGAAAATTCCAGTAGATCATCAGTTTCTGAAATACTCAGACCAGCCTGTCTGGCACCAACAAACATGCCATGTTCAAAGTCACTTAAATCATCTTTCTTCCCCATTCTGATATTCAGTTTGAGCTTCGTCTTGATCATGTCTACATGCTTGAATGCACTAAATTGATGCCATGTGATTGGTAGATATTTGCATGAACTAGCAGTTGAACAGGTGTACCTAATGAAGTGGCCAGTGAGTGTATAAGTAAACAATACAGGAAAAACCTCACCCCTCACCTCCAGCAACACAGGCTTTTTGATTCTTGTCTGTTGGTGTGCTGTAATCCACACGATTAAAGAAGAAACAGGTTTTGCTTTGATCAGGGTTCATACAAATAATCGGTCAGAAAACTGCCAAACAGCTAAATGAAGGAGGACACCAGCAGTTGGGATTATTACATAATAAGTGTAATAACTGGATTCTGGATTTTTATTATTGATTTAAATATTAACATTTAGCATCCTATATCTACACTAAAAGCCAAAAAGGAATGCAGGTATATCGTACCACAGCATACTGTAGCATATATATATATATATATATATATATATATATATATATATATATATATATATATATTGCAGGAAAAAATGTATTTACAGGGGTTGGACAATGAAACTGAAACACCTGTCATTTTAGTGTGGGAGGTTTCATGGCTAAATTGGACCAGCCTGGTGGCCAATCTTCATTAATTGCACATTGCACCAGTAAGAGCAGAGTGTGAAGGTCCAATTAGCAGGGTAAGAGCACAGTTTTGCTCAAAATATTGCAATGCACACAACATTATGGGTGACATACCAGAGTTCAAAAGAGGACAAATTGTTGGTGCACGTCTTGCTGGCGCATCTGTGACCAAGACAGCAAGTCTCTGTGATGTATCAAGAGCCACGGTATCCAGGGTAATGTCAGCATACCACCAAGAAGGACGAACCACATCCAACAGGATTAACTGTGGAAGCAAGAGGAAGCTGTCTGAAAGGGATGTTCAAGTGCTAACCTGGATTGTATCCAAAAAACATAAAACCACGGCTGCCCAAATCACGGCAGAATTAAATGTGCACCTCAACTCTCCTGTTTCCACCAAAACTGTCCGTCGGGAGCTCCACAGGGTCAATATACACGGCCGGGCTGCTATAGCCAAACCTTTGGTCACTCGTGCCAATGCCAAACGTCGGTTTCAATGGTGCAAGGAGCGCAAATCTTGTGCTGTGGACAATGTGAAACAAGTATTGTTCTCTGATGAGTCCACCTTCACTGTTTTCCCCACATCCGGGAGAGTTACGGTGTGGAGAAGCTCCAAAGAAGCGTACCACCCAGACTGTTGCATGCCCAGAGTGAAGCATGGGGGTGGATCAGTGATGGTTTGGGCTGCCATATCATGGCATTCCCTTGGCCCAATACTTGTGCTAGATGGGCACGTCACTGCCAAGGACTACCGAACCATTCTGGAGGACCATGTGCATCCAATGGTTCAAACATTGTATCCTAAAGGCGGTGCCGTGTATCAGGATGACAATGCACCAATACACACAGCAAGACTGGTGCAAGATTGGTTCGATGAACATAAAAGTGAAGTTGAACATCTCCCATGGCCTGCACAGTCACCAGATCTAAATATTATTGAGCCACTTTGGGGTGTTTTGGAGGAGCGAGTCAGGAAACGTTTTCTTCCACCAGCATCACGTGGTGACCTGGCCACTATCCTGCAAGAAGAATGGCTTAAAATCCCTCTGACCACTATGCAGGACTTGTATATGTCATTCCCAAGACGAATTGACGCTGTATTGGCCACAAAAGGAGGCCCTGTACCATACTAATAAATTATTGTGGTCTAAAACCAGGTGTTTCAGTTTCATTGTCCAACCCCTGTATATCTAAAATGAGTGCAAATACTCTGTGCATGTATCTGTTCAAGAGTATTTTGACAAACTTTTAACCTGAATAGAGGACAGAGCTTTGTTGCCTCTGAAGGGGTTTTGATCAAGAAGCATTCTTAATTGACTGTGAGCACTGTTGACCTTTAGAGGCCTTCTAGTATTAATGTCTGTGTCGCTGTGTGAGGACAGGGGGTGTTGAGCTATGTGTGCAGCTCTCGCTGAAGGAATTCGTCACCGAGCTGACAGAATATCAGCACCAGCCAAAAACTGTTGGAGGGACTGTTGATTTCTTTTAATATTTGTACAGTTAAACTGAAGTGTCTAACAAAACCCACTGCATGCTGTCAGTATATCTCACCACAGAGTGTGTGCATTTGATCTAGAACAAAGAACCTTTTAGTTTATGTATATAAAGATTAAAAAAGTAAAAGCTGGTTTCCATAGCAAACGTGCTTTGCAGTAACTTTGGATTTCACTGAATTCTTCATGACCAAGTAACAAAGGGAAACGCTGCTGCAAAAAATGTGCAATCCTCTTTAAAGATGTTTTCTTATCATTCACCGTGCCTGCGTTACTGAGGGTAAATTGCACTATCTGATGTTTGTTTACACTGTCTGACTGGAAAAGTACTTGAGTAGGGAGTCAGTTCTCCTAATTTAATCTCAGTTGGAACGCACATTGTTTAGCCACAGCTCTCATGCGGCTGAAACTGTAAAATCGATTTAACTATGTTTCTCTGCATCACTGGGAATTGAACTGAACTCAGAAGTGATTTATATTCATATGCGAATATTCCTTCCTCCCGTGTGCTCCTCTTGAATCACAACAATTCAAAATGAATTTGAGGATGAGCTGAATGAGTAAATGAGTGATCTGGTATATGAACTCAGCACAGCACTGACCTAGTAATGTGTCTGGCACAGTAAATCCTCTTTTCATATAGACACCCAAAAAGCGGCAAAACTGCTACTGCAGTCTTTCTCAGCTGCTAAATATTTAATGCAACTCTTCCTGCAGCCCATTGGGATTTCTGCAGATTTAAAGTGAAAGGTCATTTAAAATCCAGCCATTTATTTGCACGGGATATACAATAATCTCACCTTTGTCCTGAGTCACAAGCTTCTGTGTGTGCACTCTTCTTTTCTTGTGCTGAGATAATGGATGTGGTACACTGCAGATTTCAAGGGAAGACAAATCTTCTCCTTGTGATTCCAGACAACATAATGGGTCTTTTGGTCTAATGGTAATATTTAGAGACTAGACTGCAGCAATTTTTCATTTTCCTTCCCTCTCTGTATGGAGAGCTTTTCAAAGTAATTTAGAAAATCACTTGTCAATTCTGTTCTGCTCTGAATCAAAACCTTTCCAGAGTTAAGTTAGAGTAATTTTTTTTCCAGTATACATAGTAATGAGTGAAGGCAAAGCTTTACTTTTTTTTTCTTTCTTTTTTTTTTTTTTGGTGCTTGTTGTTTGTTGTAGTAAGCTACAGTACTAGTAAAACATAAGCGTGAGCAAATAATTTCATTTCACAGGCGCAGGTATTCATTGCCACTTGCACAATTAAATGCCTTGCACATAAATTCAACAACCTGCATGCATAGAGCTCAGCACCCAAGCAGACAAAGAAGCCATCAGGCACGTGAGAATGTCTGCTTGGCGAGCGCTGCAGCAGATTCATGGGGAGATTATGGTTCAGTGATGGTAGCACGTTGACAGTCTGTTGGCAGTCAGTGGGCAGCTTCAGACAGTCCGTCTACCTGCAGAGAGCCTCTGTTGTCAGATGGGGACAGTGTCAAAAATATGTGGTACAGCTGGTCTGTAGGCTGCTCTTTGCTTGTACTGTTACTGGTCTGTCAGCCAACTGCAGACAAGAGTAAAGTTCTTACTCAAACATGCAAAGAGCTGAAGTGAAAAAAACAATTAAAAGTGTCCACTGCCGCTACTGTCTGTCCTTATCATGCTGTATTTTTTGATCTTTGATGTTTTTTCACTCTTCTGCCATTCCTGGGGAATTCCCCTGTCGTTCCCTTCTCTGTTCCGACCCACTTTTCAACCAATAAGCTTTCGATGATGCACAGTGTCATCCATGTCGAGCAACGTGCAGTCTGGATTTTGGAGGACTGCACATGAGCATGTTTGCGTTGGTTGACAACCTGCTCTATAGGCTCTCCATATGCAAATGCCTATGCAAACGCACACAGTACCATAAATTGCGCATCATGCTCTCGCAGGCAAATTTGCTCTTGAAGCTGAGTTCTGCTTGCTCCAATTAGACTGATTTTTGACAGTTTGGAGGGCAGAACCCAAATGACACATTAAATTAATCCAAACATACAGTACCAATCAAAAGTTTGGACTCACTCACCCATTCATTTGAATGGGTGAGTGTGTCCAAACCTTTGACTGGTAGTGGGTTTGCCAGTACTTCCTCTGCTACACTGCTGCAGACTGCAAAAAAAACTGTTTACAGTTAATTCAGCAAGCCTCAATTTTCAAATTGTATACAAATATGCTATAAAACAGCCCTTAAGTTTGACAGCCAAGCAGACATTCTCGCGTGCGTGATGGATTCTTTGTGCAGTTGGCTGCTGAGTTATACACGTGCGGGCTGTTGATTTTATGCGTGAGGAAATTAATTGCATGAGTGGCAATGAATTACCTGCGCCTGTGACATTAAATTATTTGCTGGTATGATTATTTTTATGCCACATGCCATTTTGATACTAATATAAATATAATTCCAGGTAACGCTTTCTTGGTGTTGGTGGCTTGGTGGCTGTAGCTCAGTAGGTAGAGCAGGTCACCTACTGATCGGAAGGTCAGCGGTTCAATTCCTGGCTACTCCAGGCTACATGCCAATGTATCCTTGGGCAAGATACTTCACCCCAAGTTGCTCTCCAACGCAACTGTTGGAGTATGAATGTTAGATAATTAAAAGCACTTAGCTTAGTAAACATGGAAGTGCTTGTATGAATGGAATGGAATGAAAAAATGTGTTATATAAGTGCTTTGAGTGCTCATACTGAGTAGAAAAGCTCTATATAAGAACTAGTCCATTTACCCTTTTAATGCCCGCCCTTAGGCCGTAAGTATCCTGTAAATAAATTTTAGTTATGTGGAATTCCGCCGTAATTATTTTTAATTTCGCCGTAATTATTTTTACTACGGCTGAATTATTTTTTAATTCCGCCGTAATTATTTTTAATTCAGCCGTAGTAAAAATAATTATGGCAAGCATTTTTAAACTCACTCGATCTACCTTCAATTGGATCCATACAAAACAACAAATTAACTGCTGAAATTACAATTGAGGAGATTAAGGATGCCATAAATAAACTACAAAACAATAAATCACCAGGAAGTGATGGATACCCTGCAGAGTGGTACAAAATGTTTAGAGAGGAGCTTTCACCACTACTTCTAGCATCCTTTAATTGGACTCTCAAAAATGGCAAAATACCTCCATCTTGGACAGAGGCAATAATCACAGTTATATTGAAACCAGGAAAAGATAAAGAACTCTGTGCAAGTTATAGGCCAATATCGTTATTAAATGTGGACTATAAAATATACACAACAATAATATCCAAAAGATTGAACTCATTTATATCAGAAATAATAGAGGAAGACCAAACCGGTTTTATACAAGGAAGACAGACACATATAGGAGAACATTACATGTGGTAAACCATGCAAGGAAAAATAAAAGGAGCGCCATATTAGTAAGCATCGATGCTGAGAAGGCCTTTGACTGTGTCAATTGGGAATTTTTATACAGTGTATTAGAAAGATTTGGGTTCAATTAACAAATCAATACAACTTATTAAGACGCTTTATCAGCAGCCAACAGCTAGGGTCAAAATTAATGGAAGCTTGAAAGACAGAGTCAAATTGCAGACAAGGATGCTGTCTGTCGCCCACACTTTTTGCTCTCTTCATAGAACCTATGGCACAGGTTCTATGACCTCACTCCAAGATATCATAGGAGTGAGGGTGAATGAAATAGAACAAAAAACAGGACTTTTCGCAGATGATGTCATAGTCTATCTCGGACAACCAAGTAGATCTCTGCCTATATTGATGTCACTACTAGGAAAGTTTGGACACTTATCAGGATATAAAATAAATATCAACAATCTCACCCAAGGTCAAAAGTAAACAGTTAAACAAAAGTGTACCCTGCTGGTGAGACTGTGGAAAATTAGAGGCAGATCTGGCACACATCTTTTGAAAATGTGGTAAAATAACACAATTTTGGAAAATGTTAAGTAATTCGCTCCTGAAAATACTTGGTTACAAAATTCCTATAACCTGCACCACACTATACCTGTGTAATTTTCCTGAAGAAAGTATACAAAAAAGGGACAGATATTTGGTTAAAATATTACTAATAGCTGGTAAAAAGGCAATTACAAGGAAATGGGGGGAAAAAGACCCCCCTACCATGGACCAATGGATACAGACGGTAGAAGAAATTCAACTTATTGAAAAGATAACACACCACTTAAAGCTACAAGAAGACCAACACCAAAAGAAATGGTCAAAATGGACACTGTACAGAACAGCGACAAAGAACCCAGGACAATCTTGGTTGAATAAATGAAAAGAGGAACATGGACTTTTGCTTGGACTGCTGCTCCCAACTGCCGACTATGGTTATATGTATATGGATGTTTTGTTTGTAACAGTTTGTTCTGATTATAAAAATACGATAATAAAAACAAAGTGGAAAAAAATAAATAAATGATTATGGCGGAATTAAAAATAATTATGGCGGAATTAAAAATAATTACAGCAGAATTAAAAAATAATTACGGCGGAATTAAAAATATTTACTGCGGAATTAAAAATAATTATGGCGGAATTAAAAATAATTCAGCTGTAGTAAAAATAATTATGGCGGAATTAAAAATAATTAAGGCTGAATTAAAAAATAATTACAGCAGAGTTAAAAATAATTACGGCGGAATTAAAAAATAATTACGGCAGAATTAAAAATAATTACGGCGGAATTAAAAAATTATTACGGCAGAATTAGAAATAATTACAGCAGAATTAAAAAATTATTATGGTGGAATTAAAAAATAATTATGGCGGAATTTAATAATAATTACGGCGGAATTAAAAATAATTATGTCAGAATTAAAAATATTTCAGCCGTAGTAAAAATAATTACACCATAATTAACAATAATTAAGCCTTAATTAAAAATAATTACGGCAGAATTAAAAAATAATTATGGTGGAATTAAAAATAATTACGGCAGAATTAAAAATAATAAAGGCGGAATTAAAAATAATTCAGCTGTAGTAAAAATAATTACAGCGGAATTAAAAATAATTAAGGCTGAATTACAAAATAATTACGGCAGAATTAAAAATAATTACGGCGGAATTAAAAAATTATTACAGCGGAATTAAAAAATAATTACGGCAGAATTAAAAATAATTACGGCGAAATTAAAAAATTATTACGGCAGAATTAAAAATAATTACAGCGGAATTAAAAAATTATTATGGTGGAATTAAAAAATAATTATGGCGGAATTTAATAATAATTACGGAGAAATTAAAAATAATTTCGGCAGAATTAAAGATTGTTACGGTGGAATTAAAAAATTATTACGGCAGAATTAAAAATAATTACAGCGGAATTAAAAAATTATTATGGTGGAATTAAAAAATAATTATGGCGGAATTTATTAATAATTACAGAGAAATTAAAAATAATTACAGCAGAATTAAAAATTATTACGGTGTAATTAAAAAATAATTACGGCGGAATTGAAAATAATTTAGCCATAGTAAAAATAATTACGGCGGAATTAAAAATAATTACGGAGTAGTAAAAATTAATTATAGCAGAGTTAAAAATAATTACGGCGGAATTAAAAAATAATTACGGCAGAATTAAAAATAATTACAGCGGAATTAAAAAATTATTATGGTGGAATTAAAAAATAATTATGGCGGAATTTAATAATAATTACGGAGAAATTAAAAATAATTTCGGCAGAATTAAAGATTATTACGGTGGAATTAAAAAATTATTACGGCAGAATTAAAAATAATTACAGCGGAATTAAAAAATTATTATGGTGGAATTAAAAAATAATTATGGCGGAATTTATTAATAATTACAGAGAAATTAAAAATAATTACAGCATAATTAAAAATTATTACGGTGGAATTAAAAAATAATTACGGCGGAATTGAAAATAATTTAGCCATAGTAAAAATAATTACGGCGGAATTAAAAATAATTACGGCGTAGTAAAAATTAATTATAGCAGAGTTAAAAATAATTACGGCGGAATTAAAAAATAATTACGGCAGAATTAAAAATAATTACGGCGGAATTAAAAAATTATTACGGCAGAATAAAAAATAATTACAGCGGAATTAAAAAATTATTATGGTGGAATTAAAAAATAATTATGGCGGAATTTAATAATAATTACGGCGGAATTAAAAATAATTACGTCAGAATTAAAAGTCTCTGGAGCTTGAAAAAGGCGACTGGACTTCTTTTTGTTTCTTGAAGACGTTTCACCTCTCATCCGAAAGGCTTCTTCAGTTCTCAACCAAATGGTGGAGAGACCCAGGTATTTAAACCCCTGTGGGCGTAGTCCCCTGGAGGTGGTTATGACCCTCTATTGATCATGTGCGTGAAACACATGTGCCCAGGTGTGAAGGGGGCGTGGGTCATATTTAATCAGTGGTTTCAGTTGAAACCAATTTAGGACTCCGCTCCATTGTTTCCTGTGGCCTATTGAGGTCACTGGAACAAAGGTGTGAATGGGGGTTGAGACGTCTGGGAAGGGAGCTCAGGACAGCACTGTAAGCGGGAGAAAGTTGGTGACGTAATCCACCTCCTCTGTTCAATGATGGTTGTTCACAGTGGACATAGATGGCTTCTTTCACTCCTCTTTCAAACCATCTGTTTTCCCTGTCCAAAATGTGAACATTGGCATCCTCAAAAGAGTGCCCTTTTTCCTTCAGATGCAGATGTACTGCTGAATCTTGTCCTGTCGAGGTGGCTCTTCTATGTTGTGCCATTCGTTTGTGAAGAGGCTGTTTGGTTTCACCAATGTAGAGGTCCGAGCACTCTTCACTGCACTGAACAGCATACACTACATCGCTGATCTTGTGTTTGGCGGGTTTGTCCTTGGGATGAACCAGTTTTTGTCTTAGGGTGTGACTTGGTTTGAAGTATACTGAGATGTCATGCTTGGAGAAAATTCTTCTGAGTTTCTCTGACAAGCCTGACACATATGGGATGACAATGTCGTTCCTCTTGTCCTTCCTATTCTCTGTAGTTTGTGTTTGGCCTTCATTCCTGTGCATCTTAGCTGATTTGATGAAGGCCCAGTTGGGGTAACCACATGTTTTGAGGGCTTTCTTAATGTGTGTGTGTTCCTTATGCTTCCCTTCTGCCTTAGAGGGAACACTTTCCGCACGGTGTTGTAGGGTCCTGATCACCCCAAGTTTGTGTTCCAGAGGGTGGTGGGAGTCAAAGAGGAGATACTGGTCTGTGAGGAGTAAGCCCACACACACAGACCAGTATCTCCTCTTTGACTCCCACCACCCTCTGGAACACAAACTTGGGGTGATCAGGACCCTACAACACCGTGCGGAAAGTGTTCCCTCTAAGGCAGAAGGGAAGCATAAGGAACACACACACATTAAGAAAGCCCTCAAAACATGCGGTTACCCCAACTGGGCCTTCATCAAATCAGCTAAGATGCACAGGAATGAAGGCCAAACACAAACTACAGAGAATAGGAAGGACAAGAGGAACGACATTGTCATCCCATATGTGTCAGGCTTGTCAGAGAAACTCAGAAGAATTTTCTCCAAGCATGACATCTCAGTATACTTCAAACCAAGTCACACCCTAAGACAAAAACTGGTTCATCCCAAGGACAAACCCGCCAAACACAAGATCAGCGATGTAGTGTATGCTGTTCAGTGCAGTGAAGAGTGCTCGGACCTCTACATTGGTGAAACCAAACAGCCTCTTCACAAACGAATGGCACAACATAGAAGAGCCACCTCGACAGGACAAGATTCAGCAGTACATCTGCATCTGAAGGAAAAAGGGCACTCTTTTGAGGATGCCAATGTTCACATTTTGGACAGGGAAAACAGATGGTTTGAAAGAGGAGTGAAAGAAGCCATCTATGTCCACTGTGAACAACCATCATTGAACAGAGGAGGTGGATTACGTCACCAACTTTCCCCCGCTTACAGTGCTGTCCTGAGCTCCCTTCCCAGACGTCTCAACCCCCATTCACACCTTTGTTCCAGTGACCTCAATAGGCCACAGGAAACAATGGAGCAGAGTCCTAAATTGGTTTCAACTGAAACCACTGATTAAATATGACCCACGCCCCCTTCACACCTGGGCACGTGTTTCACGCACATGATCAATAGAGGGTCATAACCACCTCCAGGGGACTACGCCCACAGGGGTTTAAATACCTGGGTCTCTCCACCATTTGGTTGAGAACTGAAGAAGCCTTTCGGATGAGAGGTGAAACGTCTTCAAGAAACAAAAAGAAGTCCAGTCGCCTTTGTCAAGCTCCAGAGACTACTATGACCTGGATGACTGAGAATCTACACAGACATATGTCAGAATTAAAAATAATTCAGCCGTAGTAAAAATAATTACACCATAATTAACAATAATTAAGCCCTAATTCAAAATAATTACGGCAGAATTAAAAAATAATTACGGCGGAATTAAAAATATTTACGGCAGAATTAAAAATAATTACGGCAGATATAAAAATAATTCAGCTGTAGTAAAAATAATTACGGCGGAATTAAAAATAATTAAGGCTGAATTAAAAAATAATTACGGCAGAATTAAAAATAATTACGGCGGAATTAAAAAATTATTACGGCAGAATTAAAAATAATTACAGCGGAATTAAAAAATTATTATGGTGGAATTAAAAATAATTACGGCAGAATTAAAAAATAATTATGGCGGAATTAAAAATATTTACAGCGGAATTAAAAAATTATTATGGTGGAATTAAAAAATAATTATGGCGGAATTTAATAATAATTACAGAGAAATTAAAAATAATTACGGCAGAATTAAAAATTATTACGGTGGAATTAAAAAATAATTACGGCGGAATTGAAAATAATTCAGCCATAGTAAAAATAATTACGGCGGAATTAAAAATAATTACGGCGTAGTAAAAATTAATTACAGCAGAGTTAAAAATAATTACGGCGGAATTAAAAAATAATTACGGCAGAATTAAAAATAATTACGGCGGAATTAAAAAATTATTACGGCAGAATAAAAAATAATTACAGCGGAATTAAAAAATTATCATGGTGGAATTAAAAAATAATTATGGCGGAATTTAATAATAATTACGGCGGAATTAAAAATAATTACGTCAGAATTAAAAATAATTCAGCCATAGTAAAAATAATTACACCATAATTAACAATAATTAAGCCCTAATTAAAAATAATTACGGCAGAATTAAAAAATAATTATGGTAGAATTAAAAATAATTACGGCAGAATTAAAAAATAATTACGGCGGAATTAAAAATATTTATGGCAGAATTAAAAATAATTACGGCAGAATTAAAAATAATTCAGCTGTAGTAAAAATAATTACGGCGGAATTAAAAATAATTAAGGCTGAATTAAAAAATAATTACGGCAGAATTAAAAATAATTACGGCGGAATTAAAAAATTATTACGGCAGAATTAAAAATAATTACAGCGGAATTAAAAAATTATTATGGTGGAATTAAAAATAATTACGGCAGAATTAAAAAATAATTATGGCGGAATTAAAAATATTTACAGCGGAATTAAAAAATTATTATGGTGGAATTAAAAAATAATTATGGCGGAATTTAATAATAATTACAGAGAAATTAAAAATAATTACGGCAGAATTAAAAATTATTACGGTGGAATTAAAAAATAATTACGGCGGAATTGAAAATAATTCAGACATAGTAAAAATAATTACGGCGGAATAAAAAATAATTACGGCGTAGTAAAAATTAATTACAGCAGAGTTAAAAATAATTACGGCGGAATTAAAAAATAATTACGGCAGAATTAAAAATAATTAGGGAGGAATTAAAAAATTATTACGGCAGAATAAAAAATAATTACAGCGGAATTAAAAAATTATTATGGTGGAATTAAAAAATAATTATGGCGGAATTTAATAATAATTACGGCGGAATTAAAAATAATTACGTCAGAATTAAAAATAATTCAGCCATAGTAAAAATAATTACACCATAATTAACAATAATTAAGCCCTAATTCAAAATAATTACGGCAGAATTAAAAAATAATTATGGTAGAATTAAAAATAATTACGGCAGAATTAAAAAATAATTACGGCGGAATTAAAAATATTTATGGCAGAATTAAAAATAATTACGGCAGAATTAAAAATAATTCAGCTGTAGTAAAAATAATTACGGCGGAATTAAAAATAATTAAGGCTGAATTAAAAAATAATTACGGCAGAATTAAAAATAATTACGGCGGAATTAAAAAATTATTACGGCAGAATAAAAAATAATTACAGCGGAATTAAAAAATTATTATGGTGGAATTAATAATTATGGCGGAATTTAATAATGATTATGGAGAAATTAAAAATAATTACGGCAGAATTAAAAATTATTACGGTGGAATTAAAAAATTTTTACGGCGGAATTAAAAATAATTATGGTGGAATTAAAAATAATTACAGCAAAATTAAAAATAATTACGGCAGAATTAAAAATAATTATGGCGGAATTAAAAATAATTCAGATGAGTAAAAATAATTACGGCGGAATTAAAAAATAATTACAGCGGAATTAAAAATAATTCAGCCGTAGTAAAAATAATTACAGCGAAATTAAATATAATTTTGGCAGAATTAAAAATTATTACGGTGGAATTAAAAAATAAGTACGGCGGAATTAAAAATAATTCAGCCATAGTAAAAATATCTATGTCGAAATTAAAAAATAATTATGGTGGAATTAAAAATAATTACGGCAGATTTAAAAATAATTCAGCCATAATAAAAATAATTACACCATAATTAAAAATAATTAAGCCGTAATTAAAAATAATTACAGCGGAATTAAAAAATAATTAATTACACCATAATTAAAAATAATTAAGCCGTAATTAAAAATAATTACGGCGGAATTAAAAAATAATTACGGCAAAATTAAAAATAATTACGGCGGAATTAAAAAATAATTAAGCCGTAATTAAAAATAATTATGGTGGAATTAAAAGTAATTACAGCGAAATTAAAAATAATTACTTCAGAATTAAAAATAATTACGGCGGAATTAAAAATAATTACAGCGGAATTAAAAATAATTCAGTCATAGTAAAAATAATTATGGCGGAATTAAAAATAATTACAGCAGAATTAAAAATAATTACGGCGGAATTAAAAATAATTCAGCCGTAGTAAAAATAATTACGGCGAAATTAAAAATAATTACGGCGGAATTAAAAATAACTAAGCGGTAGTAAAAATAATTATGGCGGAATTAAAAATAATTACGGCCTAGTAAAAATAATTACTACGCCACCATAGAATTAAAAAATAATTATGGTGGAATTAAAAATAATTACGGCAGAATTAAAAATAATTGCGCGGAATTAAAAAATAATTATGGTGGAATTAAAAATAATTACAGCGGAATTTAAAAAAATTCAGCCATAGTAAAAATAATCACGGCGAAATTAAAAATAATTACGCGGAATTAAAAAATAATTATGGTGGAATTAAAAATAATTACAGCGGAATTAAAAAAAATTCAGCCGTAGTAAAAATAATCACGGCGAAATTAAAAATAATTATGGCGGAATTAAAAAAAACTAAGCGGTAGTAAAAATAATTATGGCAGAATTAAAAATAATTACGGCGTAGTAAAAATAATTACTACGCCACCATAGAATTAAAATATAACTATGGTGGAATTAAAAATAATTACGGCAGAATTAAAAATAATTACGGCGGAATTAAAAATAATTCAGCCGTAGTAAAAATAATTACGGCGGAATTAAAAAATAGTTACAGCGGAATTAAAAATAATTCAGCCGTAGTAAAAATAATTACGGCGGAATTAAAAATAATTACGGCGGAATTAAAAAATAACTATGGTGGAATTAAAAATAATTAAGGCAGAATTAAAAATAATTCAGCCGTAGTAAAAATAATTACACCATAATTAAAAATAATTAAGCCGTAATTAAAATAATTACGGCGGAATTAAAAATAATTACGGCAGGATTAAAACATAATTACGGCGGAATTAAAAAATAATTATGGTGGAATTAAAAATAATTACAGCGGAATTAAAAATAATTCAGCCATAGTAAAAATAATTACGGCAAAATAAAAAATAATTACCGTGGAATTAAAAATAATTACAGCCTTATTCCACATAACTAAAATTTACTTTACAGCCTAAGGGCGTAACTATCCTGTAATCCATCCATCCATTCGCTTCCGCACATCCTGTTAAGGGTCGCGGGGGGGCTGGAGCTTATCCCAGCTGTCATAGGGCGAGAGGCAGGGTACACCCTGAACAGGTCGCCAGCCTGTTGCAGGGCCAACACGGAGTGACAGACAACCTTTCACACTCACATTCACGCACTCAGTCACACCTATAGGCAATTTAGATTAGCCAATTAACCTAACCCCAGTAAGTACATGTATTTGGAATGTGGGAGGAAACCAGAGTACCCGGAGGAATCCCACACAAGCACGGGGAGAACATGCAAACTCCACACAGAGAGAGGGAGAGACCTGGGCCAAGGTGGAATCGAACCCAGGCCTTCCAGATGGTATTCTAACTGTGAGGCAGCAGTGCTAACCACTGCACCACCGTGCTGCCCTTAAAAGAAAGCGTTATCTAATTCCATACTTTGCGTCCCGTCGCAGCATTTCAGTCAGATTGCGGTCTTAACTTTCACTAGGTCATTGCAACACCCTGATTCTTTTCTTTTTCAGTAGGCTGCTGCACTTGGGATCATTGCCCCTGCTACATGACCCAATTTTGACCAACTTTAGCTCAACTTGGCCTCACATTTGACTCTAGAATACTTTGTTATACAGAGGAGTCCATGGTCCACTCAATGACTAGAAGGTGCCCAGGTCCTGTGGCTGCAAAACAAGCCCAAATCATCAGCCCTCCATCACCATGCTGGACAGTTAGTGTGAGATGCTTGTGCTGATATGCTGAGTTTGGTTTTCTCCAAGCATGGTGCTGGGCATTACAGCCAAACATTTCCAGTTTGGCCTTGTTTGTCCAAAGGACATTGTTCCAGAAGTCTTGTGGTTTGTTCAGATGCAACTTTGCAAACATAAGCCGTGCTGCCATGTTCTTTTTAGAGAGAAGAGGCTCTCTCCTGGCAGCCCTCCCAAACAAGCCTGAAATGTAGCTCTTGGGGTTTTTAAGTTTCTCTGAGCATTGAATGGTCTGATCTTGGGGTAATTTTGCTGGGACATCCACTCCTGGATGATTGTGGCATTGTGTTAACACACACCTGAATGCTCCAGACCAACAAACCGCCAAACCTGCAGCTTTTATACAAGTGTGCACAATTCATCACCTTCAGTTTTATGGAAACAGTAATGGTGTACTTAGTTTTTCACACGACAGCATAGACTCCTGTGAAAACTTTCTTTTTCACATGACTATAGACTGTTCATGCCAAATTTTAAGTACTACATTTGTTATGAAGGACAAGCCAGTACTACAGGAAGTTAAGTATTTACTTGCACGTCAACTCTCACAATTATAGACCAAAAAACAGCTTTGTGTAGAGAACACAGAGACACCAGCTAAACTACAAGATTTGAAGAACCAGCTCCATGAATCAGTATTTTCCCATTGATGTTCACTTATTTAGGCTACACTGTGAAGGTGCAAGATTAAAACTCACAAGAGCTGGTTTCTGAACTGTTTATCTTTTCTTAATTTATCTTATTGTAGAGAAATATTTCAATATAATCAGAAACGGATAGAGGTTAATTGATTGTGCCATGCTATGGCAAAATATTGTCTGTCAATTGATCTTTTCAAATAAACCAATTCTTTAAGACAAAAGAGGTTTTGTTTAATTCTTGAAACCAAGAGACTAGGCAAAACTGTCCTAAAACAGTTGCTATGTAGCACAACAAAAGATGATTACACATGCACTGCATGTGTAACTTACATTGCATATTAACCATAATCCCAAACATTGAACTTTCTGAGACACATTTCCACCCTTATATTTCTTAATTTCTGCTTTATTTCTTTCAACAGTTGTGTGAAATGGCACTGTCCCATGGCTACCTGCCAGTGGTATTCAATCGCCGCAGCCACAATGGCTGCCCGCTTACAACCCTGAAACTGCAGCAGTTTGGTGACCCTGCAGATCTACGTGAGGCTGTGCGCTACATTCGCTACCGGCAACCTGCAGGTAGACTGTATGCAGTGAGCGAGAGCTCGGGGTCGGGCCTTCTACTGTCATACCTGGGGGAGTGTGGATCATCGAGCTACGTGACGGCGGCTGTCTGCCTGTCTCCTGTGTTCCGCTGCCAGAGCTGGTTTGAGAGTGGGCTGTGGTGGCCCCTCCAGTGGGCGTTGGTGCTGTACCAAAAGATATGTCTCAGCAGGTATTGTACAGATGTACAGAGGGAGGGATAAGAACCAGAGGGAAATGTGGGTGTAAATCAGTTATTGACATAGTGATGGCAAAACAGTGATGGTGATGCCAGAATTTTATTACTTGGGCCTTATTTGCATAGATTTGGCTACATCTTGTGTTGTTGTACACTAAGGTAACTGCTGAGCATAGCCACATCAATATAACAAAGGCAAAAAGAAGTCAGAAGTTTAAACAAGTGATAAAATCCCCTAAAAAAATAATGTAAACAACTTAACAGATAATCCAACATGTTTCTTATCCATTGTGACTTACTCTTGGGGATATTACTGTATTCCCAGACTTTAAATTCTATATTAGTTAATATTATTTGTTATTAGAATGTAAGTGTGAAGAACAACAGGAGGCAAGGCAAATTTCTTATTTAGGTCCAAATAACTCAGTAACACTTCAGGAATCCAGTCCTGGAACAGTTTTATTGAGCTTGGGCTGGGACAAAGTGCAGTCATGACAAAGATACAGTGTATCACAAGGCAATGAATTTAAGTTCTCTGTATTCTTTGGCTTACATTTTGGGATTGTGACACAGGATGTATAAATGTAAGCTATACCAATGAGTAAAATATGTATTTTACACTTTGAAAGTCACAAGGCCATGTGATCATGTGGTGATGTACAAAAAATACACCCTGGCATACACCAAGCATAGCACCGAAATAAAAGAACTATAGAACTGCCATTGTATAAAAAAAAAAATTTTCTTTTAATGGCATTTGAAAGCCTGTAAAGGAAACAAAATAGCTCAATGAGGCTGCCATATGCCATATGATAATATCCTTTAAGAAGAAAAATCATGACTTCGTAGGCTGAAACAGACAAATAAGTACTCACAAACCTTTAATTGGAAAGGCACAGGCAATTTTGGGAAACAGTCATGTTACTGTAGCAACAAATAGCTTGTTCAGTGTTGAGTCACTGATTCTGAGACATCGTGACCCAGACAGAGTTTCTCAAATCAAGGCCAGTGAAGAGTATGAGACCCATGCAGCTCTTCTGAATTGATTTGCTATTTGTTGACTCTGCTTACGTGTGTGTGTGTGTGTGTGTGTGTGTGTGTGTGTGTGTGTGTGTGTGTGTGTGTGTGTGTGTGTGTGTGTGTGTGTGTGTGTGTGTGTGTGTGTGTGTGTGCGTGTGTTGTTTTGTGCACGTGTATTGATAGGTACAAGTCTGCGCTGACTGAGGTCATGCAAACAGACACCCTGTTCTCCAGTCATTCTTTGCGTGGCTTGGAGGAAGCGCTGTTTTGTCAGCCTGGACATCTGGACTCTAAACCTACAGCACCAACAGGAAACAGCTGTAGCAGCAATACTTCCGGTGCCTGGGATGCTTACTGGGAACACAACGAACCCTTAAGAGATGTAGATGAAGTGGCTATTCCTGTTTTGAGTGTATGTGCTAAGGATGACCCTATCCGCGGAGACACCCAGTCCACGGTGCCCTTGGAACTCTTTGAGACAAATCCACATTTTTTTCTCCTCCTAACTGACCACGGAGGTCATTGTGGTTTCTCCACCCAGTCCGAAGGGAGTGCTGCTGGTGCTTTGGGTGCAGTGGGCTCTGCGGCTGCATCAAACAGAGGGCTGGAGAGCCATGGGATCAACTGGAGCCACAGAGCTTCACTGGAATTCTTTAGGGCAACCACGGACTTCTTCAATGCAGAGGAGAGAGCAAAGCAGCTTCCTTCAAGGAGGAGGGGGCTGGGAGGAGCTGCAGGAGGAAAGGTTTTTCGCCACCGCAGTGTCAGTTCGTGTAAAAGAGTGCCAGCTTGTTCTCATAATATCCATGCTATTTACAGCTGGCAGAGATCCTATACACGATGAGAGAGCTTAATGGAAATTAAAGGTACCCTGTGTAGTTTCTGCGTAATCATGCAAAATTATATTTACATTCAGTTATTCGGTTTTAGCGCACCAAAAGGGAGAAAGTTACTTTCACGTTCAGATACACTGTATCCTTGAGGTTTAGCGATGGTGCATTCTCACCTCAAAGGTGATGAATCCGTTTTGGTCCTCATCAGACACCTACATCGCTGGCCCTTGTTTACACCCATATTTATCCATATGTGGGCTTCTTATTCCCTGGTTTAACACCATGTGTGCATACATGTGCATTGTTGTGTTTGTATGTGAATAGCACTGCTAAATTTAAAAAAAAACCACAGGGTACCAGTGATGTGTGACTTTAATGCTTCTGATGTTGTTCAGGCTTGGGATGTGAAGGACTCAAATTGTTCTCTGGCTATGTGACACTCACTTGAAAGTGTTATGACAACCAAAGCTTGAAAAGTGCTGGGATTGTGCAGCACTGAGTCTGTCGAGTACTTTTTAAGTGAGAGAGTGTGCGCACATTGTTTTCACACTGTTAATGTGAGCCATAAACCACTAGGATAGAAAAATGACAGGCCACAAGATTGCATGCAGTTGTTATGCTTAACGGGCCAAAAGTGTTCCAAAAACTCAACAAAGTATGAAGTAGCTCTATATTTTTCTACAGACAGATTCAAGCCCTCTTAATGCCAGCTGTTGCAGGAATTTCTCAGTTTGCAATACACTTTACTGATCCAATTCAACTGCCTCACATTTTACCTTGTTTGCTACATTTGTAACACATTTGCTTTGATATTTCAAACCTCACCATGTATTGTATCTTACTGTTCTTGCTGAAAGTATATGTATTGAGGCCCAAGTCTTATGCCTGAGATTGGAAGAAAACCAAATCCAGACTTTGAGAATAATTTGAACTAAATGTTAATAAAGTTTAATCATCTAATCCACAATTTTTATATACATTAAAGAGAGTTCCATGTGTATGTTCTCTACTGTGTTGGAAAATAGCCTGTGATGGACTCATGTGTGAATAGCCTGTTATGTGAGTTTTCCTGTCTCATCACTTAACTTTTTGGTCCAAGCTGCTCAGGATCTGCAGGTGGCCGTTGTTTTACTCGGTGTAGGAGAATTTGAGACGGTTTTTTTTGGATTCGCACTTCTGCATTAAAAAATAAAATTTTAAATAGTTATTATTTCTGTTTCATATGAATTAAGGAAAAGTCGAGGTTTGTTGTAGCAGAAATCTGGACATGAAACTACTGAGCACAAATGACTGTTGTCTCCTGTTTATAGAACAGGCTACACCCACACTTAATGTGTTATAATATGTGTCAAAATTAAATTAAAAGTATACTGAGTGAACCAAGATGACAGACTTCTGGGTCTGAATTTAATTACCACATACGGTTATCTTCTGCAACAGTTAAGTATATTCCTCATTAATAATGAGCATGTTGCAAGACATTATGTCTTGTTCTATGTTCCAGATCTCATTAAAGCTGTGACCTGTGGTCTTGTCAACTCTTAGTCAGTGCTCACAGTCACGATCTATTATAGCAAAGTACCCACGGCCTTATTGTGTTGTGTTCTGTGTGTGTGTGTGTGTGTGTGTGTGTGTGTGTGTGTGTGTGTGTGTGTGTGTGTGTGTGTGTGTGTGTGTGTTACAGTCACTGTAGTGTTTGTTTTTTCATTGAGCCTTATCCACTCAGACAGCTGCAACCCAGCAGTGTACACACTGAAACACACAAAATGTGTGCTGGCAGACACATTGTCAACATAGCCCCATGGTTAGATACACACACACACACACACACACACAAATAGAAATAGAAATACAGAGACATACAGGCAAACAAGCAAGCTGTCAAATATCTATTATTCATTGCTGTGAAAAAGTACATTTATATGTTTCAGATCATCAAACAAATTTTAATATTAGAAAGTGATAACCTGAGGAGATACAAACTGCAGCTTTGAGAGAAAAAAGCTACCCAAACCTGCCTGTCGCTATATCGAAAAGTAATTTGCTGACCAACCAAAATTACTCCCAAGAGCGCATCGATGACTCATCCAGGACATCACAAAAGAACCCAGAACAACATTTAAAGAACTGCAGGCCTCACTTGGCCCAGTTAAGGTCAGAGTTCATGATTCACCAATAAGAAAGAGACTCTGCATTTCATAAAAAGATCATACCAGCAGTCAAACCGTGATGGTGGTAGTGTGATGGTCTGGGGCTGCTTTGCTGCTTCAGGACCTGGATGACTTTCCATAATTGATGGAACCATGAATGCCGTTCTCTTCCAGAAAATCCTGGTAGAGAGCAGGACCATTAGTTCATGCCCTGACGCTCAAGCATAATTGAGATATGCAGCAGGGCAATGATGTGAAACACACCAGCAAGTCCACCTCTGAATGGCTAAAAAACAAAACAAAATGAAAGTTTTGGAGTGGCCTAGTCAAGCTCCGAACTTAAATCTGATTGAGATGCTTTGGCATGACCTTAAACAGGTCGTTCATGCTGGAAACCCTCCAACGTGGCTGTCAAGGGTGTTACAACCAGTTATTAGTCTTAGATGTCAGTTACTTTTTAACATAGGCCCAGGAAGATTTGGATAGTTTTTTTCCCTTAATAAATGAAGTCATCATTTCAAAACTGCATTTTTATTTACTCAGGTTAACTGTGTCTAATATTAAAATTTGTTTGAGCTGAAGCAGTTTGGTTTGACAAATATGCAACAAAAGAAAAAGAAAATTCAGGAAAAGGGGCAAATGCTTTTTCACGGCGCTGCAAACACTGCATACTGCACAGTGACACTCGGAGTGGAAGCCAAGATGTGCTTGCTATGAGGCGACAGTGCTAACCACCTCACCACTTTACCACCCTGTTTCATTTCCTGTGAAGTATTAAGTAAAAACTTTGTTGACAGAAAGCTTTTATCAAATATTCAAAATCAGTTTGCCATACAAATATTCTATAGCAGCCAAGTAATCATCACCCATTTTATCAGTGTTGTGAGAATAAGTCAGTTTTCTCTTAACTGACATACAATTATGCCTACCCAATATGTTTACTTCAGCAGCATGTGTAAAAATTTATGATTTTCTTAAAAACTCTTCCAGGCATTCTTTTTATTATTATTGTTATTAAACTGGCTTTATAACTCTCCTATTGAGAATATTTGTCTGCTTTGGTGTTAAAATGATCAAACTTATCTGCAGAGGGTTGTTTTTTTTTCCTTGAATTATATCTATGCTGCACTTGCTGCAAACACGGTGAAAAGCACTGACAGGAAGGGTACCCAATTAAAAAAGAAAAAAGAAAAAAATGGTCTGTCACTGTTGTTGACATTAATTTAGATAATTTATGACCGAACGTCTTCCTCGCAATAAATGCTGACTTTCATTGGCCTCCAAAAGATTAAGCCATTAAGACTGAATTGCCCTTTCCCACTTTGCTTATTTAATTCTGACCCAATGGTGTGCCTCAGTGATAAGCAGCTGATTTAATTAAAATGATTGATATTTAATTAACAGAACCTGACATATCCATTGCTTTGATTATGCTAAATCATGGGCTCTCCTGACTGAGCCATAGGCTCAGTTTCACTGAGGTGTGACATCTAAAAGACAATGTGTTTGTATTGTAGAATAGTGTCAGTAATACATATTTTCTGGGTTAATATTTTAGAATGGGACAATATACTGGTGATACCAATAATGGCATCAGTTAATATAGATCTTGTCACGCCATCAAGCAAATGATTGGCTTGTCAACCCATCAGCAAATAGGATGACTTTTATGATTGGCAGTAAGCAATGTTTCTTTTGCATGGGCCACAAGACGGGACGTGAATAATGACAAATAAAGATAAACCCTCTATAAATATGTATGTACAGTTCTGTGTAAGAGTCTTGAGTCACCCCTCATTTCTTTATATTTTGCTACCAAGGAGCCAGACTTTCTTTTAAGTTTTTAAATTGGTTTTTCGGAAGGTCATTCAAAGTTCTACTTTGGACATTGGCTGCTTTCTCTCTCATTTTCAGTCCAGTCCTTGTACCTGACCATTTTCAGAGAAATGTTAAGCCACTTTAACCCTTCAAGTAGAAAAAAAGGCACCTAGCTCAAAGGCTATGAAAAATGTCAACGATAACACAGTTTGACAGGCATTAAATTAGTATTTTTGAACCAAGCTTCCTCAAGAGCGATTAGCTGAAAACTTATATCTATATATAAAAAATATATCAGAAGGGTGTGCAGTGTGTCCTTAGAAACTGAACTGAAAATCTGTGTTAACAGGTCTTATGGAGTGATGAATCAATATTTGAAATTTTTTGGTTCAAACCATTGTCAGTATGTAGGAGGAGGTCAGAAGAGAGGTGCAATAGCGAGTGTCTGCAGCCATCTGTAAAACACAGTGGAGGCTCTTTCATGGTTTGGGGCTGCATTGAGGATCTTGTCAAAACTGAATTATTAACACAGAAACATACCGTCAGATTTTGAGCCACCATGCAATACCATCTGGAAAGCATCTGACTGACAATTAATTAATTTTTCAGCAAGACAGTGATCCCAAACACACTGTCAGTGCAATAAAAGCAAACCTGGATAGAAGAACACAATGGAACACTATCAATCATGGATTGGCCTCCCCTGGACCTCAACATTATTGAAGCAGTGTGGGATCAGCTTTGAATGTCCCTCAAGAAGCCTGGAAAGCTATTCCTGAAGACTGCTTAAAGAAAATACAAGAAAACATGCCTAAGAGAGTTCAGGCTGTGTTGAAGAATAAAGATGCTCATATCAAATATTGTTCATTAGAATTGTGCTAACTCTGTTTTTATCTTATATGCAGTATTTCTATCTATGTTAGACTGAAAATTAGTGGCAACAGGTCTTTGGAGTGATGAATCCAAATTTGAAATGTTTAGTTCAAATCATCATCAATATATACAACAGTGAGTGTCTACAGCCATCTGTAAAACACAGTGGAGGCTCTGTCATGGTTTGGAGCTGCATTTCAGCCCCATGGTAATGGGAATCTTGTCAAAATTGATGGAATTAGGAATGCAGAAAAGTACCGTAAGATTGTAGCCCTTTAATGCCAGGCGATTGCCGCTGAAGCGCCCGTTACTTGCCCTCAATAGCGGTGAACAGCTGATTGAAGCGTGGCGTATCAGCGCAGAGTCAGCTGATCAAAGGAACGTTGATCAGCTGGCTTATTACCGTAACTCCGGAACCGTTTGTCCTATCAAAAAAATGCAAACAGTTCCTGAAAGCCCAGTAATTGCACGTCACAGCCATATAGGGGTATTACGGTATTTGTTGCCAGAAGTCCGCGAACTGCGGTACTTTTGAAGTATGTTGTCCCACGGCTGATACATTCGGAGTTAAAGGGTTTATCCACTGTGCAAAGCCTCCCTAGTGAGCTGTTCTGAAGACAGTGGTATTGCCATGCATGTTTGCATGTTTAATAAATCACTGCTCCTATTTCCTAGCAAAATATAAAGAAATGAGGGGTGACTCAGGACTTTTGCACAGTACTGTAGCTGTGATATCACTTCACCCATTAGTTTATGAAGTGCTACCTTGAAATAAACATTTTGGCTTGTGGCATCTTCTTTTCAATTTAGTTTAGTTAGGGGTAGATTATACTGCCAAAAGTATTGCTCATCTGCCTTCACACGCATATGAACTTCAGCATTCACATAGGGTTTAATATGCATTAAGAGTTCCTTTCACTGAAACTAAGGGGCCAAGCCCAACTCCTGAAAGATAACCCCGCATCATAATCCCCCCTACATCAATCTTTACCCTTGGCACAGTGCTGTCAGACAAGTACCGTTCTCCTGGCAACCGGCAAACCCATTCTTGTCCATCAGATTGCCAGACGAAGAAGCGTGATTCATCACTCCAGAGAAAATGTCTCCACTGCTCTCTAGAGCAGTGATGTAAAGCACGCTGCCACTGGACTAGAGTCCAGTGGCAGCGTGCTTTACACCACTGCATCCGACACTTTGCACTTGGTGATGTAAGGCTTGGATGCAGCTGCTCGACCATGGCAACCCATTCCATGAAGCTCTCTACACACTGTTCTTGAGCTAATCTGAAGGCCACATGAGGTTTGGAGGGCTGTAGCGATTGTGCAGAAAGTTGGTGGCCTCTGTTTACTATGCACCTCAGCATCTGCTGATCCCGCTCTGTGATTTTATGTGACCTACCACTTTATGGCTGAGTTGCTGTCGTTTCCAATCGCTTCCACTTTGTTAATACACAAAGTGTCACAAATGTTTGTAGAGGCAGTCTGCATGCCTAGGTGCTTGGTTTTATACACCTGTGGCCATGGAAGTGATTGAAACACCTGAATTAATCTGGATGGGTGACTGCTAAACTAAGCAGGTAACACGGCATACTCACATGTTTGACTGAATCAAATCTCCAGTTTAACCACTCTCTCCCGAATCATATAGGAGCAGCAAAACACTGAGCAAAACACTTTCACTCACTACTAAATACAGTTGACACTTCAGCTGGTGTAGCATTTCACTTATCTTTTACAGAGCATAGCAAGAATGTTTAAGGTTTTAGAGGCATTTTAGCATTACATTATTGGAGACTCTTCAGGGCCAAGAAAAGTAGATGTGACCAGAGAGAAAAATGCAACCAGCTGGCCAAAAATATACAAAACAGACATTTAGGTTTGGGTCACTGACACTCTAATTGTACTTGGTCTGGTTGGTAATCAGCAAATGAGAAATAAGAGTGTTTCAGTGTCTCTTCATAGGCTCTGTTTCACTGTAAGTATCAAAAGAGTCATACTGTACACAGGCTATGTTTATAGTGGAGGAGTTTAAACTGCCTCCTGGCTGTTTACATGAGAGTACAACTTAAAGAAAACAGCAGAGATAGTGTTGTGGACAGTTCCTGCCCTGCTTTGTTACAGAATTTTTGTTTTAATCCACCATTTTCTGTTTATCATATTTTAGTTTCCAGTGTTTATTAATGTTCCAAACATTGCTTTAAAAATGGGTTGCTCTACTGTAGCATATTCACTGTATTTGCTGTAACTCATGTGTGGCATGCTGGCTCTTCTTGCTTAGAGTTCAGAACCAAACCTTGTGATGACGTCAAGAAGAAGCTGGACTTGATAATTACTGCGAAGTGAGCAAAGACACAGTGGTAACTTGACCACACACACTGTGGCATTTCATGACTTTTAGAATTTAGAAAATAAATCTGTTTGTACAATCAATATCATGATTGTACAGACTCTTGAAATATGAAACTGCACTTTTTGTCTTTTACAATTGCCTTACAACATTTCTAATGCAGAATTAATTTTTTTCTGACTACAGAAGTATGTCATTTCCCTTAAATTGTACATACAGTGCTGTGCGAAAGTCCTGAGTCATTCCTCATTTCTTTGTATTTTGCTTGGAAAATCAACAATTTAGTGAAACATATGCAAACATATGGAAATACAACATATACAGGGGGAAAAAAGAGCTTGCACAATTTAGTATGACCACCTTTATTCTTCAACACAGCCTTACCTCTCTCTGACTGATCCCATACTGCATCAATAATGTTGAGGTCTGGCTCTGGGGAGGCCAAGCCATGACTGACTGCATTTTAGTTGTGTTTCTTCTATTCAGGTATGCTTTTACTGCATTAGCAGTGTGTTTGGGATCATTGTCATGCTGAAAACTTAATTCATTGTCAGTCAGATGCTTTCCAGATGGTATTGTATGGTTGATCAAAATCTTTTCTGCAATCCTTGAAAAGATCTCCAGTATTACCAGCTGAAATGCAGCCCCAGTCAGTTAACAGTAGATGGATCAGCTGCATCTCTCAGATTTGCTGGATTTTCTCCTGTTTTGTTAAGGTCATGACTTTCAGATACCAACTTTGTCTGTTATGTGTAGACACAACGCTGGATCATCCCTTGATTTAGGTGCATTTTATGCTTCAGTGATTCATAGGTCAGTGTTAAGTGGCCCAACAAAAATAAATAAATAAATAAATCATTACTCTGAAAATGATCAGGTACAAGGACTGGACTGAAAATGGGTGAAAAAAAAAGCAGCCAATGTCCAAAGAAAAACTTTTAAAGACCTTCAGAAAGCCTGGAGAACTATTGCTCAAGACCCCTTTAAAAAAGAAATAACCATAAACTCTGGCTCCCCGGAAGTAAAAACGAGAGCAATGAAGTGGTTGCTTGGGACTTTTGCACAGTACCCGACTGAATTTGGAGTTAAGTCCAGAAAGTCCAGTGGCGCCATCTTGTGGATATTGTCAGCTACAACAGTTATATTGGTACTGTGCAGCACTAACAGCTTCCTTTTAAAACTGTGCAGCTATTCCCCCATATATTATATTATATTATATTATATTATATTATATTATATTATATTATATTATATTATATTATATTATATTATATTATATTATATTATATTATATTATATTATATTATATTTCTATAACTGCATTGTTCAATTTCAGCAAGCTGGTCCAAATTTGGTGGTAAAATAATGTATGCATGATAGGGGCCAAAGGAAACATTACATTAAGTGGCAGCACAGTGACTCAGAGGTTAGCACTGTTGGCTCGCAGCAAAAGTGAGACTACTAATTTTTTTTAAGGGCGGTAAATTCTTTATTTAGCCAAATTTGTGAGATTTTTAAAATTCTAATTCAGGAAAAGTTAAGAAATAGATTGTATTTTTCACTTTCACTTAGGTGGTTTTGGGAGCAAACCCTAAACCAAAAATAAAGAATCTGTTAGTAAGAGCAGGACATACAACCACTGTTGTATTGTGATCACATCACAAGTCAGTGCAGCTTTACATCCGAAAGCCCATAAATAGGCCTCCCTGCTTCTGTTTCCCTGTGACCTGGTTTTACGAAGATGACTTTACCAAGATCACTCGACCTACTTGTCCATCCAAATTAACCAATCATCTCATCTGATGTCGCCATGGAGACCTCCTCCTCTTCCTCCTCCTCATCTATTGCTTCAGCGTCCAGCAGATGGTAGCATTAACAAGGTTTCTGACTCGGAAGTTCCGCACTAACTTCTCCAGGGGTTGACTCCACTCTGAGACACACAATGACGCAGCTATCTCTGCTTTTGGCTTGGAAACTGTCTGTATATTTAGCACCTTGTTTAAAATTAGAGCTAAGCACATGGGGAATAAATTTAGCTGGCAGTTTAAATAGATGTCTGCCGAGTCACACAAGTTGGACTCAGCACACATATGTCTGTAAACGGCACAAAAGAGGAGTTAAACTTTCTGAAAACCTGGATATTAAAGCTTTTGATCAAATTTTTCTCAAGGTTTCCTTTCTTTTTCCTTGAGGTTTATTCATATGGAGTACCGATTCTGAGCAGAGATGTTCATGGCATGCTTATTAAATATAAGTAGGCCATATGAATTGACACAAGCCACCTTATTAATGTGATTCTAAATACACACGCCCCTAATACACACCCCTTTGTTTGAGTGGTTTTTACTCTACAAAGCAAATGTGCCACAGGGTGAAAACAGACAGGACAGCAAGCACCTGTGTACAGTTCAGCAATATAAGTTATTTAATGTGCAGCTCTTCAGCCTGAGCTCTAAATGGCTTTTATTAGGACACTGCAAGTACTGTAACTTTTTTTTTCATCCACTACAAGTTTGTGTCCAAACTTTTGACTAGTACTTTATGTTGAAAAATGTGGTTTTCTGTGTCTCTGAAACCTAAAGATTGATTCTTCTGAAAGTTTTTTTTTTTTTAATTAGAAACATAATGCAGTACTATAACATGTGCATCCAAAAAATATGTTTGCTGTCCTGTTTGTGTCAGACTTCATCAGGGGTAGGTTGGTAAGCTTTTGGCTTTAGTAGGTTTAGTAGATTAAGTGTTAGTGTAAGTCTGAGCTGATCGACCATTTAATTATATCAGAAAGTAAGAGGAAACCCATCCATCCATCCATTTTCCAGGGCCAGGTCGCGGGGGAAGCAGCCTAAGCAGAGAAGCCCAGGCCTCTCTCTCACCAGCCACCTCCACCAGCTCATCCAGAGGGACCCCAAGGTGTTCCCAGACCAGCCGAGAGATATAATCTCTTCAGCATTGAAAAGAAAACCCTTTATCACGAATATTGGGATAACACAATGGAAATGTGCCCGTTATTCTGGTAATCTTGCTAAGGAAGACTTCTTATTTTTCTTTTAGACCGCTCCCTTTAGCAGTCACCTCAGCGGATCATCTTCCTCCATCTCACCCTATCCTTAGCATCCTCCTCTGTCACATTAACGCGCTGCATGTCCTCCTTCATGACATCCATGAATCTCCTCTTTGGTTTTCCTCTTTTCCTCCTGCCTGGCAGCTCCATCTTCAACATCCTTTGTCCAATATATCCTCTATGCCTCCTCTGCACATGTTCAAACCATCTTAACCTTGCCTCTAACTTTGTCCCCAAACTGCTCAGTCTGAGCTGTCCCCCTGATATCCTCATTTCTAATCCTATCCATTTTAGTCACTCCCAGTGAAAATCTTGCTAAGGAAGACTAAACTTGATATAATACAAGAATATTTCATGCTGGATGCTTTGGAAATGTAATATCATCTTCACTGATTTATCTATCTAAGAGTATTATGCGTCAGAGCATCACTGAAAAAAACGCATGTGTCTGAACCTGAGCCTAAAACCATGAAATCTACATTTTCTACTGTCTGGGTTTTGTCAGATTTCTACTTTGTGACATCCCTGTACTTTTCTAGCGATACGGCTCTCTAACATGGAAGGCCAAAAGTCAGAGTAAGATATGCTATGTGAATAATATATAAGATATGTTACCTAATAAAATATAAATAACATTTTCAATATTATTTGTGCTTTAAAATGATCAAAATTGATTTACCCCGTGGTTACGTTTCTAGCATTTCTTTGCATTTATTTTCTGTTGTTTGCAGAGAGAAGCTTGACACCAAGGAAAATATACATGAAACAGAACCATTTAGTCTGAAATCAATAACAATTCAGAAATCATCTATCTTGGAATTTTACTGTGTTCTTATGATTCTTTATACTCCTGTACAAACAGTTATTTCAACAATGCCAAATATGTCTCGAAACACCTGTGAAAGTAAAAGGAAGCTAACATGCTGAAAGCTGCTTTCAGCAAGCTCAAGTCCTGCACTGGAATTTTCTTGTCAGTCAAACCACCCAGTGACGTAGAAGTTCCTCAGACTCAGGCTGCAAGTATTTGTGGCTCGCCTGCAGCAAATTCCTCAACTGTCACATATCATGGGTTATAATGGGTGTGGCCATTCTCTGCTGGCAAGCAGCAGCTCAGCTTAACATATTCCCCAGCTAATTTGTGCTTGTTTCAGTCTTGTTGGGCTTGAGAGGAATAAAAAGGGACAGTAGTGACAGAAGCGAGGGGCAGGAGCAATCATTTTGCTTCTCAGCATTTATGGCTGTGTTAGTAGGTGCATCTGGATCTGGACATATAGCATGTGCATGCATGTCCTTTTCTGCGCACGATTATGGGTTGCTCGTAGGTAACCACCTTTCCTTTAGGCTAAACGCAAACCAGCTAATGCTGGAATATCTAATGCAACATGACAGTTAGCCTGGTCTGCCCAACTGTCTCTGTGCACAGTGTCTGGCAAATAAAACCCAATCATCTTCCCACAAGATCATAGGACAGTTTAGACAGTTCAGGGAAATGAAACCAGCAGTTTCTGAGAAGTTTATGATCTCTGAAATAACTTTCAGTATGCTCACAGATACAATAGTGACTTTTTTCTGCTTTATAGCTTCATGAATTTATATTTAAAGCAGCTGAGGTGAGCTGAGCAATACTGTGTTACCTTGTAGCTGTGACCAGAATGACCTGGTCGGAGACTAGAAGAGCTCTGAGAAGAGACTTCATTTTAAATGTAATAATCTGTTTTACTGTATAATGAGGAGTATGGCTTAGGATAGACCAAAACAGCTTAGTAGAGAATAAATAGAAAAATTACAAGAATCACACTCACAAGAAAATTAAAAGATTTTCAAAGAAGCAGCAATGCAAGGTTCAGTTCATCAAATCGCCCTTTGATTTTTCTCGTATTTGTAATCAGTTTGTCTTGCTATGCTGTTTTCACTCTTTCTCTCTCTCCCCTCGTGGAACCCACGGAGTGTTATGCAAGGTGATGAGCTGTATGACAGAACAGCAGTAGACGAGGGCCAGAAACCAGCAGGTGGACTGCCAGGGCACAGCAGGGGTCGTTTTTCCCCTCATCTGCAGCACACCAGTCCAGTCGAATATCACCCTACAATACTTTAATCTCCAGCGGGCTCGCCCTCTCTTTCTTTGTCTGTCTCTATTTCATTTTGTGCCTCTCTCCATTTTATCTCTGAAAACATAGACAAACAGAAAAAACACACATGCAGCAGTGAGGGCAGGGCCTTTGTCCCAAGCAGCCAGTTTGTTCTGTGTTACAGTCGAGGCTTACATAAGCAAACATACCAAGAGCAGCTGCTTTCAAAACTGACTACATGATGCATTCTCTTTTATACAGTGTGCACAATCACATGTACGTGTTGGCTCAAAGATACCGTAGATGTTGCAAATACTGCACACACAAAAACAAAAGTTTCTTCTTTGGACATGTGTGCAGTCTAACACTGTCTTATCACTGTGTCTGATAGCAAGGCGTCACCAGAGGATGTTTCCTTGCCCTTGGTTCCTGTTTGGGCGCAACAGCTCTGACAAGGGCCCAGGATGTGAACTAAAGGGGAGGTGGAGAAGAGCAACACAGATGGGAAATGAGGACGGGTTGAGACAGAAAGGGAGAGCGAGATATTTGAGATGATGAGAAAGGCAGGAAGGAAAATGTAGAAAAGAAGAAACAGGGAAGGAAGGAAGGAAGAAAGAAAGAGTGTGGGCAGAGGGGTAGGGAAGATAATGAAAAAAAATCGGAGGATGGATAGAAATATAGTAAGCAGAACCAAGCTGGACATGGTGAAAGCTTTGAGAGATGGCATGTGTGCATGCATGTGCACAGCAAGCCTTCTTGGAAAAGCACCAGCCTTCTTTCTCACTTCTTTCACTGATGTGTCTCATCACAGTCCCGCTTGGCTGTCCTGCTGCATCTGCCCACCCACCCACCACCACCAGTCAAACACGCTGGTGGTGGTAGTGGCACTCTTCCTTTCTGCTCAGCTTTCAGTTTTTCAGTCTCCTGTCCTTCTTCTCCCTTCGGGTTCTCCTTTATCTTTCATGACAATTAGAGAATGCTAGCATGGCTTCTCGATGTGCCTGTTCTCAATATGCATTCATGTGCATCTTGGCATGGAATATGAACTGCACCATGTGGTCAAAACTAACGGGACACCTACACATTACACCTGCAGGGCCTGCTCAGCCATGGAAAACCCATGCCATGAAGCTCCCAGTCTTTATGCTGATGTTAATGCAGGGGAGGTCTGGAGCTGTGCAGTTAGTGAGTCAGCAGAGTGTTGGTGAATTTTATGCACTATGCACCTCAGCACTCAGCGCTTGCTGTGGTTCCTAAATGCTTCCGCATTCCAAGTTTGCTGGCACTATTAGTTTAACGGGAAAGAAAACTAAGCATAAAACAACATTTTAGTTTACAGAAAGTGTAGGAGAGAGGGTTCTGCAGTCTGTTTAGTACCTGTAGTAAGCTAGTGAATGACTGGCTATTCATAGAAGCAGGAAGTCAACTTTTGATAAGTCACTGTTACTTCCTAAAGAACTAAAAACAGGCCCAGTGCAATTCACAGTCTTCTTATTATCTACATATCCACCAAAGCAGAAAACTGAAATGCAAAACAGAACCACAGATACTCAGTTTGTTGACAATCAGACATTTTAATTTCTGTTGGTGTGTTTTAGGGTGTTTTTTTTTCTTACAGGGAACGTTTCAAGTCATTTTTGTTTTTTTTCCCTCAGGATGAGTCATAATTAGGCAGTGAAAAGCCTCAACTGGCTCGTTTAGTTACGCTCTTTGCTCAGATCCACGTCAGACACCACTTGTCACTCAGCTGCTGGGACTATCAGAAATATTCACGAGATTCAGATGTGCTTGAGTGGAGGACATTTCAGTGAAACAAACACTTAAATTGAACACCTGTGGTACCTTAATCAGCTTACAGTAATACAAAGCCAGACAGGTGAATGTGGCAGGAAGCCAGAATGGGGTTCACCTCACTCCAACTCAGCCTCATACAGTAATGCTGTTCAACACTGAGGGCTCACACAGATCTGCACAGACATTGCAGACATTACTGTGTGTGTGTGTGTGTGTGTGTGTGTGTGTGTGTGTGTGTGTGTGTGTGTGTGTGTGTGTGTGTGTGTGTGTGTGTGTGTGTGTGTGTGTGTGTGTGTGTGTGTGAGAGAGAGAGAGAGATCTCTTTTCTTTCCTGTAGGCACAACAAGGTTATGTTATCTATGGAAACACTAGTTAGTCACCCCAGTAATAACACCCTAAACACAGCCTCACAAAAGTGCACAAACAGCAGGCAAGCAGAGTGTCACATTAAATTATGGATTATTGTGATTATTCATGTTTTCACTACTCATATTAATTACACATTAATATATTTTTAATCTATAATATGTTGCATGGTTATATGAAATATATCTAAGAGAATAGGGCAAGTTAAATTATGATTAAATGATTAGTGATTAGTTATGATTAGTTAGCAGATGAAGTAACTGTTCTAGAAAATGCATGAATAGAGTCAAAGTCAGGATAACAGGAGGCATTCCATTTTTTTCTATTCCTTTAACTGACACTGCATGAATATCCTTGTCACACCTCCCACCCCACTGCAAGCTAACCAACATCCACAGCACGAAACTATTGAATGGACAAGAGGTAAATTGATATCAGCCCTTCATTAAACCTGCGCTAATGCTGCAAACATGTTTTGGCATTATAAAAATTCTTTAAGCAAAGTTGTTGAGGCAATCAGTAGTTGTGATGTAATTTTCATAGTTGCATTCATTGCTAATGGCTTTGCAGTAAAAACATTACTGCAGTTAGAGGTAAAAAGGCCAAATTTTAGCCAAAAGTATGGTTATGAAATACCATTCAAAGACACAACATTTTCCATGACTGCTCTTGTACCCTTATGTCATTTGTCCAAGTTAAAACTACTGCTAAGCCACAGGCTTTTCCCCCACATGTGTATTGCCTCTGTCTAGCTGCATGTCTGGGCACATCACGGAAAGGCCTGACCCACCCAAGTCTGGATTTGACTGCCTACATGACTGCTTTCCTGAAGGGTGTGAAGGGGTAGAGAGGGGTTTGGGCTAATGGAGGGAAGAGGAGACGGACGGCACAAGGGAGGGAGGGATCTATGGAGGAAGGAAAATGTGGGTCAACACAGTCAAAGCCCTTTCACATGTTCCAGTCAGCTGGAATCTCGCCTCCAGTCCAAACCAGAATGTTATGTAAGAGGTTATTGATCTGTGAGAGTGCATGTCGGAAAGCAGAGTGCCAGTTGGGGCTGAGGCAGCTCTTTGGTCTCTCTGCTGCAATACTGTAACATGGTGTCAGAGTATTCCTGGCACAAACTGAGCCACTGAATGTGAGATTTAGAGCTAACATGAAACAAGAGATTTGGCTGATATTTAACCTGCTCGTGTGAAAACACAGGCCCTGGCACCATGATACTGAGAAATAAAAAGTGCCTGAGAGTGGTCTGTCAGCTCTAATAGCTACCACTTGTCACTAACATGTCTTCACTCAAAGTCTCCCTTTTGGAATGATGTCATCACTTTCAGCAGCCACCGGTCTGCCAACCTGTCTCCATCTATTAGCTTCAACAGTTCGCATTCCGTCTTTTTTTTTTTTTTTAGAAAGCGAGGAGCATATTTTACTTACTATCATGGTTATTCATGCCAAGCATCAGATAAATAAGGGCGTTTGGAAAGAACAGAGGTTGGATCAGACTGTCTGAGGATAATGTGTTCCTTTTAAACCAGCAAGGCTAATCATATCAGTAAGTAGGCCTTGGCCCTCGATGTGGCAACCAAGATAAACCTTTTGGAAATGCTGTTCTCCAAGAATTCAGGCACGACTGCACATTGCCATGGCTTTTTTGTCCTCACATGCAAAGGGATCAGAGTTCCCTGCATGCCGTGGGGAATAGTGGCTAATGAGTAGGAGAGTGATGTAACAAGTGACACATGGACCAACATAGCCTTTTACACCTTAAAAAAGCTAAAAAAAAAGTGCTAGAATTGCTGCCAAGACATGAGCGTCAACTGTTACTGAGCATAAAAAAAACCCTCTGTTTAGTTTCCTGGTTACAGTTCCATGAATGAATGCGGTTGACATCACACCCTCAACCAGCTTATGAAACTGCTGGATGTGGATCACATGAATCAATGAGGAAACAGCTGATTCCTGTTTCTGGCTTGGGCTGCAAACAAAGTGGGTGATTCTGAAAAGGGTTCAGGGTTCAAGTGAGAACATTTCCTGGAACAAACAAGTTTAGTGTGGAGAAGTGGAGAGGGCAGTGGTCACAGTACACTGACTACAGAGAGTACAACAACCACAGATAGGAGAGCACAAGGAACGTGACACTTTGGTCCAAAGTCTAATCTAGTGGGGGTGGAATTGCTTTATCTACAGTTGTCATCATTGTAATGCAGAGACTGTATGCTCACCTGGTGGCATGAGTAAAATTAACTACTGTGTAAATATAGGTTTTAACATGTGTTACTTTAACCTGCCCAATGTAAAACTCAGCTGGCTTTTTTTTTTTCAGCAAAATGCCACAATGCACTGACCCCAGTAACCAAGTACTTTTTTCAGTTAAAATTAAAAGTTAGCATTTCAAAAAAGGCCACTGAATGTTAAATACCTACATAGTTTCTTTAGTTGTTATAAAGATGCCAGAATTATGGAAACTACCATCCCAGAGACAACAATGTCAGTGGCTGTTTCGGCAAGCTGTTATTGTAACCTATAGATGTGTTTAAAGCTAGGTGAGCTCCAGCAGGTGATGAAAAATGTGTGCTGGTGTATGCTAGGTATGAAACTGCACTTTGACCTTTCTAATAGGCGTAGACCAGATCATGATCTTTTCTAAAGCCCTGAATAAGTAGCTTTAGTGCCTAAACCTAACCGACCAGCAAGTCAAATGAAAACTTTAAAAAGGTCTCGGAACAGACTTGAACTTGAAAATAGACTCACATCAATGACCATATAAAACATGGATGCAGCTTCCAAAGCGGTAGTGCCCTAAACCTGCATTCTATCTGAAGACCACCAGATGGCGATAGCTGTGGTTGCAAAAAGACTTCGAGTCCTGTAGAAGTCTGTGGGAAAATGCCTTTCTGTCTCGAGCTCTGTAAACACTTTCCTGCTAAATTTATGCTCATTTTGGATCATACTGAATAAAAAATTAGGTCTGCTTTGCAAATCTTTGTCATACAGTGTTTCTAAATGGAGGATTATCTGGGCATGAAACCATGCACTTGTCAAGTCGTTAGCCCTTTTGATTTATTTATTTGTTTATTTTGGGTGTTTTTTGCAACCAAGATGATGACGGTGGAAGTGCTCATCTCGAGGTTTCAAAACGGGACTTTGGAAACTAGCGGGTGACATCACAGTAACTACGTCCACCTTTTATGCTGTCTGAGGTTCACATCCAAGGGTCTCAAAATCAGCCATTCTATCGGATCCTGCTAGAGAGATGTGCACCAATTGTTCTATGGCATTGGTGTCATTATGCACCTGCTGCGATAGAAGGATCTTCTTCTAAAGTTTTGTTAGAAGGTTGCAAGTCAGGTGGAGGAGTAACAGTAGATTTAGAATGAATCTTTGTAAAGCCTTCAATGAAACCTATGCAAGTGGCTGGTACCATCACCAGCATTCATGCTTTTGTCTGGTGTTTTATAGGCAGTGGCAGCCACAATAGAAACAGACAAAATGCAGAGACTTTTTCGCTCCTGGGTCCCCACTCTTTTTTGTAGTCAGAGCATTTTTTTTTCCCTTTGGAGGCAAACATTTGTCCTTCAAATTTTTTCACTTCTTTGTGCATTCTCTCATGTCCATTCCGCTCTCTTTCCAGGATGAGTCCTTATATTGAAACTATATTTGTCTCTCACTGAGAAATTCAAAATGTGCAGCAAAAAAGTAGCTGAAAATGCATAGGAGGACTCGATGGCACTGAACAGACCAGTCACAGTAATTGTGAATTGTATTGACACAACACGTGGTTACATGTCCAGGGAGGTGCACATCAGGTTATGGTGCAATGTTTCAGAAGGGCTTCCAGTTACATCATACCTATAGCGTAGATTTAACACGGAAATATAAATCACCTGTTAATCACAGATTTGTCAGCCAGGAGTCTATGTTTTCTGTCCCTTTGAAAACACTCTTTGAATACACTATATGCCAAAAGCATTCACTCACCCATCCAGATCATTGAATTCAGGTGTTCCAATCACTTCCATGGCCACAGGTGTATAAAACCAAGCACTTATTCACGCAGACTGCTTCTACAAACATTAGTGAAAGAATGCATCACTCTCAGGAACTCAGCGAATTCCAGCATGGTGCCACAATAGGATGCCACCTGCTCAAAAAGTTAAATCGTAAAATTTCCTTGCTACTAAATATTCCACAGTCAACTGTTAGTGGTATTATAACACAATGGAATCAATTAGGAATGACAACAAATCAGTCACGAAGTGGTAAGCCACATAAAATGACAGAGCGGTGTTAGCGGATACTGAGACGCATAGTGCACAGAGGTTGCCTACTTTCTGCAGAGTCAATCACGGCAGACTTCCAAGCATCATGTGGCCTTCAGATTAGCTCAAGAACAGTGCATTGAGAGCTTCACGGAATGGGTTTCTATGGCTGAGTAGATGTATTCAAGCCTTACATCACCAAGTGCAATGTAAAACATCGGATGCAGTGATTTAAAGCATGCCCCCACTGGACTCTAGAGCAGTAGATCTATGAGAAGATCACAATGATCTCCATGAACAGGCTCCAATAACCATCACAGTGGCAGACATCCAGGAAAGAGTTGCACAGCAACAGGCCCCAACATGATTCACAATTACTAGCTAAAGAAGGTAACTGCACCCCATGAGCGCCTAGCAGTACAAATGAACCAGCTGTTAATGGCTAAGACACACCCAGAATAGCTAACGGAAGGCTGGACAATCCTGATCCTCAAGGATCATCAGAAAGGACTGGTCCCATCCAGCTATCAGCCAATAACCTGCTTCAGTACAACATGGAAACTCCTGTCAGGCAGTCATAGCATATATGAGCGGAAGGAATTGGCCGAGATACCAGGGGAGCAAAACACCAGCTACTGGTAGATAGAGCAGTCACTCGAGACTGTAGGACTAGACTGACCCCACTAGTGTTCTGTATAGGCCTGATTCCCCTTAGTCAGATCATCAACAAGACTGGCTATGGATACCGACTACAGAATGGAACAACCATAAGTACCTCCTGTACATGGATGACATCAAGCTGTATGCAAGGAGTGAACGAGATAGTGATTCACTGATCCACACCACCAGGATCTACAGCAATGATATTGGAATGTCATTCGGACCAGAGAAGTGTAGTCGGATGGTAACTAAGAGAGGAAAAGTAGTCAGAACTGAGGGGATTACACTACCAGAAGTACCACCAGAGAGTAAGGCAAGTCCTGAAGAGTCAGCTGAATGGGAAGAACAAGATCCAGGCTATCAACACCTATGTCCTGCCAGTTGTCAGATACCCTGCCTGGGGTAATAAGCTGGCCAAAGAAGGAAATAGAAGCCACTGATGTTAAGACAAGAAAGCTCCTTACCATGCATGGAGGGTTTCACTTCAAATCCAGCACCCTGAGACTGTACGCTAAGTAGAAGGAAGTTGGCTGAGGACTAGTGAGTGTCAGAACCACTATCCTAGATGAAACAACAAAGATCCATGAATACATCAGGAAGATGGCCACAAAGGATCGTGTGCTTAGTGAGTACCTCAGGCAGCAGAAACCAAAGAAGAGGAGGAAGAACAGGAACTCTGGAAGGACAGGCCTCTGCACAGTATGCACCACCAGCAGATTGATGAAGTGGCTGAAGTAGAGAAATCCTACCAATGGCTGGACAAAGCTGGACTGACAGACAGCACAAAGGCACTAATCATGGCAGCACAAGAACAAGCTCTAAGCACAGGCTCAATAGAGGCTGGGGTGTACCACACCAGGCAAGACCCCAGGTGTAGGCTGTGCAGAGATGCCCCTGAGACAACCCAGCACATAACAGCAGGGTGTAAGATGCTAGCAGGTAGGGCATACATGGAACGCCATAACCAAGTGGCCAGCATAGTATACAGGAACATCTGTGCCTAGTATGACCTGGAAGTCCCGAGGTCAAAATGTGACACGGCCCCAAGGGTGGTTGAGAACAACAAAGCTAAGATCCTGTGGGACTTCCAGATACAGACAAATTTGTGATGGCTAACCAACCAGACATCATAGTGGTGGACAAATAAAGGAAGAAGGTCGTAGTGATAGATGTTGCAATATCAAGTGACGGCAACATCAAGAAGAAGGAACACAAGAAGCTCAATAAATACCAAGGCTCAGTGAGGAGCTTGAAAGGATGTGGAAGATGAAGGTAACAGTGGGCCCCGTGGTAATCGGAACACTTGGGGTAGTGACCCCCCAAGCAGGGGGAGTGGCTCCAGCAGATTCCTGGAATGACATCTGAGATCTCTGTCCAGAAGAGCGCAATACTGGGAACAGCTAAGATACTGTGCAGGATCCTCAAGCTCCCAGGCTTCTGGTAGAGGACCAGAGCTTGGAGGGCAAAAAAGACCACCCGTAGGGGCGAGCTGGGATTCATATATATATATATATATATATATATATATATATATATATATATATATATATATATATATATATATATATATATATATATATATATATATATCGTCACTGAGGTGTGCCCTGCTATGCTGACTGTTGCAAGCCTGAGCACAACAATACTCAGAAGTATTCTTCTCCTGTGGCCTAATGGAAGTTTCCACTGCTGCTCACTGATTTGACTTCTGCACAATACTTCTCCCTGTTACAGAACAGAGAGGAAGAAGGAACAGTGCCTGACTGAATCATAATGTGGGTCATTCAATCTATAACTGAGTTGAAAGAGCCAACTCATTATCAGCTGTGAATTTTTATGCTAGTGTGAGGATGACTTGGCTGGTCATATTTGAGGAAACAGATTATAGAAGGCAGAGGATAGAACAGATTTGTATTGTGGGAAATGAAAACCACCTTTAGAGAGTAATTCTCCAGAGAGTGACTTAAAATACAAACTAGGCCAAAGTGGATCAAAGTGATGTTAGGTGAACAACAAGTACATGAGCTGAAGTTTCCTTTAGTATTCCCTGCATTAAAAAAAAGAAAAGAAAAAGTACAGTATGTAAATACAGGTTTCAGAATTTTTACTTTTATAATTAATTACCAAGTTACAAGCACTATTTTTTTTTTTAAATCAAAGACTGCTTGGTTCAATACAATAAACTCAGAACTCGGAGGAGCAGTTGCAAAGGTGACAGGTAAACATGGAAATATGCAGTAGGCATTTGTGTTTTTACTGGTTGTGACTTCAGAAAGATGTCTGTAGTGTCTCTTTGCTGGGGAACTTTGTGTTTTTGACAGCTGCCCCCCCTAGTAGCTGCCCAAAGATAATCTGACAACATGAGTAAGTATAACAAGCACATTTATTCCAGTGACTAGTGCTTATTCAGACAATGCCCCTTGGGTGTGAAAGATGGGTATAGCCCTCGAATGCAATGCTGTTTTTTGTTTGTTTGTTTTGCTTTGTTTTTTACTAGTAAATTTGCAGACCAGCACCAGCCACATACTTTCAGGGTCTGTACCAGGGGGAGTGAACACTTGGACAGAATTTAAGAGTGCATTTTTCACCTTCATTTGGAGGGCCTGAAGTCTGTATGCTGGCCCTTTAAAATACTGCAAAGTGTCATCTCACACGCACCCAACTTTGCTGAGTCATTGGGTTCAGACTGCTTTTGTAACCTCCACCCAGCAGGGCTTCTCATTGGCTTCAGTCTCCACACGGCACTCCACGTGGCTGCCAGCACTACTAATCAGTTTCTTTTCGCCAGAAGCCTTTCTTAAAGTGGCAGAGGTACTCCCCTCACTCCCCTCTGACTGGTGTATAACTGACATCTGCTTGAGAGGTACAGATCCCAGAAGTCCATAGGAATTTAGCTTTTGGAATTTTGGGAAGAGGGAAGCTGTGTGGTGAAGATGAAGAGAGACTAGGTGGTGAAGCAGTGGGAGAAATGAAATTGGGGACTGGGGAAGAGTCAGCATCGTGGAATTAAGACAGAAATATGTAATGCCTTTGACATTTAACCAATCACCAATGAGGTCAATGGCCAACAGTAAAGTTGTTTTATTGAGTCATTATATATCATATAAAACTAAGTAAAGGAATTTAACACCTATGAAAGTGACACCTGATATTTCAACTCTGCTGAACCTTTGATTCAAAGAATAAAGTGTAATGTGGATATGGATGTGGTGACATTTTATTTAAATTTGTAATCACCAAATCAGAATACTGTGCCTTATTGTCATTACATCTCGCTGGCTCTAAGATGAAGTGAAGCAAACAGATCAGTGTCAGTGGGATCTTGAAGAAGAGAAATATACAGTAGCTCAATGCAGTAATTTTTATGGGAAGTTAGGATTGAACGTGCAAAACATGCAAACCCATCTTTGAATCTACTGCGTATAACAATATAATGATATAAGAATCTGAGAAAATAATAAACAAAGTCAAATGTATTAACAGTTCTAATTGGATTGTTGAGAACAGCACATTTCACTTACTAATGTTGGTACCGCATGTGCGGTACCAACATTAGTACCAACATGGCAGTACTGTAAAAGAGTGACTTCAAACAGCACTTATGGTTCAGCAGTTAATGCTCCAAGTTTTAAGTGGATCAAATGAGTGGCTGATGAGACTTGTGAAGAACATGAAGGTAACTTTTATTAGATAACTTCATGTTCCCCACAGAACGATACCTACCGATTACGGCAATCTTCTGTCTTTCCATGTAGTGCCACTCCAGTTGTGGCATTTTTGGTTTGTAGCATGTCTTGAGAATTGTTAGATGGATTGCTGTTAAATCTGTAGAGGATATTCATGCTGGCCAGAGAAATTCTAACACCACTTGGCACCATCACCAAGTCACACTCGTCATTTGTACAAACCCAAATCACACTGAAGATGATGCCCTTTGCTCTACATTTAGTTGTACGAGCAAATGTTTGTATACTACCATGATTAACTCAGATGGTAAACATGGTCAGCACTGTTCCTGCTAAACATCTGTGTGCTAGCACTGTCATCGTGGTGTGCCTTGGTAGAGCATCATGGAGCCCTCATCATTGGCTTTAAAATCTTTCATTCATACTGAATTTTAACATCACTCACACCATTATGTAGCAACTGAGCAACTATACAAACTCAAAAATAATAGCATCACCATGCTATATAGTTACCTGCATCAATCTGCTATATAACTGATGCACAATTTTGTGGACAATAACATCTTGATCCTGAATGAGAGAGACTGTTTTTCCCTGCAGTCCCTTGCTGATTAAACCCTCTGACTCATGGCTTCGGGCTCTCAATTTCGTCTCCAAGACAGTCTCGTTCACTAAAAGCAGAACACCCCCTCCCCCAACCTGTTGATGTGAGCGCCTATATGCTGTGTTCTGCTTTGAAGGGCAATTACTTGGCTCAAAGAGTCTCCAGATTGCTCCTTGTCTGGCAGAGTTGCCAATTGCTTCTTCAAATCTGTTTAACAGAGGTGTTCATGTACTTCCTTTGCAAGAGCACAACTAAAGAAAAAAGAAGAGCGGTCAGAGAGAAGAGACAGAAAAGAGGAGCGTGTAGATTATTCAAATTAGAAATACCACAGCTTCACGGCAAATCACGATATTGCTCTGACGTCTGTGCTGTGTGGTTCTGAGAAGCAGGAAGTAGTGGCGTGTTTTTTGTTTTTTTTTACTTAAACACGTCAGAGGCAAACCTTTTTCTTTTTCATTGTCCCAAACAATGCTGATTCAGCTAGGCTAGATATGTGAAGAAACAGAGTATATGCTATCACTTTGAAATTTAGCTTACATGCAAAAAAGGATTGTTAAAAATTGCTGCCCACTCATTCAAAAACATGATTAGAAAGAAATTTTTTTTGCTATTGCACATATTTTTTCTATATACTTTCTATATAAGAATGACATAAATAAGTTAAATGTTTTGGGACCTGTAATGTTTGATCAGTTTTGTTTGATCAATTTTCTGCCAGTGTAACAAGAGATTAACAATCAAATTACATTTGGTACTGAGGCGACAAGACCAAACAAAAAGTTTGAAGATTTTTGCTGTTCTCATATTTGAAGATATCATGTTTTTATTTCTTAAGTCAAGTAAAAATGCAACCAGCTGTGATGCATTTAAATCATTATCCGTTTGAGAAGTAGCATAGAACTACTTTAAGTTCAGTTATTGTTAAATATTTTACTGATTTCATTTTCATATTCTTCTACTACTATTTATATAAAAGCTCAAAAGGTCATTCATATAAAATTATTCAAATGTCATTACTATATGGACCTAGGAATTCAAGCTTTATAGTAGAATGTAAGAAAAGTGCAATAATCAAGAAAATCAGAGTTCAAAGTATCCCATCCATTTCAAGCAAAGCAAAACATATTTACCCACATAAAGAGCAACCAGTCCAGAACAACTCAGACAAAAAAGTCATGACTGTTTCTCCCATATTGGCTCCATGTTAAATCCAGAATTGAATTTAAAATCCTTCTCCTCACATACAGGGTCTTGAATAATCCGGCCAAACCTTATCTCAAAGACCTTATAGTCCCATATTACCCTAATAGAGCACTTCGCTCTCAGACTTGTGGCTTGCTTGTGGTTCCTGGGATACTTAAGAGTAGAATGGGAGGCAGAGCCTGCAGCTTTCAGGCCCCTCTTCTGTGGAACCAGCTCCCAGTTTGGATTTGGGAGACAGACACCCTCTCTATTTTTAAGATTAGGCTTAAAACTTTCCTTTTTGATAAAACTTATAGTTAGGGCTGGATCAGGTGACCCTGAACCATCCCTTAGTTATGCTGCAATAGGCCTAGGCTGCTGGGGGGCTCCCATGATGCACTGAGTATTTCTTTTTCATTCACCACTTATCACTCTTTTTTCATTCACCCCTTATCGCTCTGTGTGTTTATGCATCACTCTGTATTTAATCATTAGTTATTATTAATCTCTGGCTCTCTTCCACAGCTTGTGTTTTGTCCTGTCTCCCTCCCCTCACTCTCAACCGGTTGCGGCAGATGACTGCTCCTTCCTGAGCCTGGTTCTGCTGCAGGTTTCTTCCTCTTCCTTCCCACTGTCGTCAAGTGCTTGCTCATAGGGGTTTGTTTTGACTGTTGGGTTTTCTCTGTAACTATTGTATGGTTTTTACTTTACAGTATAAAGCACCTTGAGATGACAGTTTGCTGTGATTTGGCGCTATATAAATAAAATTGAATTATTTCCTGTGATGTGGCCTTACGTGTAGTTCCTTTTATGTGTCTTTACTTATGTGTAACACGTACACAGCAGTTTCATAGCTTTTCAGCCAAGATGCGTTTGTGAGAATGCATCACTCCTCACATATGTACTGAAAGACACAACCTGTCCTGATAGGTTTAAAATAAATGGGCAAAATATGAAGAAAAAAGACAAAACCTGTCTGAGTCTGCTCCCAGAAAAAGAGCCACTTCACAGTGTGGACAAGAAGACTGAGGGTAGGAAGGATTGGTTTCCTGAATGATGTGTGGCTGTTGAGCGTTTCTGTTCAGCTTTGTGAATGCATCGACATAAATTCAGTCAAGGGATAAAAGCTGTGCCACTGAGGCAGTATTGCGCTGCTCCTATGTTGCAGCAAATGGGTGGACAGACAAGTTGCTGCCTTCGATCTGCATAACCTCACTGTCTCAGCGAAAAGAAGGGCTGAGAATGTGCTATATAAACCATTAATTTCTGACGCAAATGTAAACACGAATGTTCTTCCGTTTATTCACTGGCAAGTAAAACCAGATAGAGGCTCATCCTTAAAATCCATGATAACATAGGACCATATGCATGTGCAGCGTGCGCACGCAGGCCCAGTACATTAAAAAGTCAAGAGCAAATTCACTTAAGATTTGGTTCTTCTCATGCATGCACTGCAGTGGCTTGAATAACTTCAGGTATCTTCAATTATGCATGTCCACAGCTTGCTCATATCAAAGACTCTCTATTCCCTCTTTTGTATTTAAAGAATGAATCAGCCTTTCATACTGTACCTGGACAGCAGCTAAGGCTCTAAACAAACTTGGGTAAATTACATCATCTGCATTTTAATTTCACCTTCAGTCCTCAAGAGTTGCTTCCACAGCTGCCATATAAAATGTTACTCTTTTTTGTTAACCCCATTTGAAGGGAAAATGTTGCACGTTCCATTTTCTTTTCCAAATGTGGAATTATGACTTCAACAAGCAAGCCTCCAATTGAGGGTTTTTTGTTTTGTTTTGTTTTGTTTTTGTCCACGAGAAGTGCGATCACTTATTTGGCAGTAGAGCCTGATTCTTCTCAATTCCAAGCCACAGGAATGCTGTGTTTGCTTTAAAAAAAAAAAAAAGATAGAAAAGAAAGAAAGAACACTGGATGACATTTGCTTTGGGGGGTTTGTTTGTTTCGATGTCTGTGTTACATATTTTTGCATGAAAACATCTTATAGGACTTGTGGATATAAAATATAAGGAACAGTTTGGGCATTGGGGGAGTACCATTGCACTGCCTCGTTTATTTAAGCGACATTATATCAACAGTGCAGTAACTGCCAGGAGTTCTCACCAATAAGTTCAAGTGGTAATTCTGGTGCCTTTTGGGAATGAATAAAATAATATTTTAAATACATATGCAAATGCAACGCTTTCAGTTGCAGAAACCAGCGTAACTACACAGTGAATGTGTCATTTTCCAGTAAAATCTTTTCAGCTTGTTATAATATAGCAATAAGTGCAATAGACCTGCTGCATGACCCTATTAACCTAGAATCAGAGGCATGACAGACTGAAGGGTATCTATATGTATATACATACACATAATGCTATATAATGTAGAAATATCTGGTTTGAATAAATGACAGTGACTTTGACAGCTGTTGTGCTGAAAATAGCAGTAATTACCACTTTACTTTATGAACTGTGAATTGGTAACCTGTCATCAGCTACAGTAAAAAGTAAGTGAGAACATTTTGTTTCTCCACTTGTCTATAATTTCAATTTCATCTATGGCTTAGTGGCGTTAAAAAAAAAAAAAAAAAAAAAAAAAAGTTCCTAGCAGTTCGCATATTATACTTACCAACACCTAATAGGTCCGAGGATAAAACGCCTCCCATGGGCGGGTGTAATACCATTGGTCACTGTCTCTAGAGTCCGCCTTCGTTCTCACAGAGATTTGTGTTGCTATTGGTCAATGCGCCTGGCCGTCACCGTGCGCGCACAGTGGGCATCGGAGGTGATTTTTCCGGTTCTTGTCTGATTGGCTGCTTGTGTGTGTTGACGTCACGGCCCTGCCAGCTGATCGGAGTGAGAAGCCGGTTTGAAGAGCGGAGTTGGACCGGAGAGAGAGACCGCGGAGGAACCTCCCGGAGCAGCGAGGAGCATGGGGTGGGACCGGACAACCGGATACACAGATTGGATCGTTTTTGTTAGCTTTTTGGGGTTTTTTACAGGTTTACACAGGAGTGCAAGAGACGCAAAAAAAGCGACAGTTTTATTGGGGTAAAGTTGAGGGATTTCGCGTCACGTCGAAACCTCTGGAACTGTCACAAAATTGATTGAGAGTTAAGGTGTGGCTGATGGTTTCTCAAAGGCTTCTGCGCTGACAGAAAATCAGAAAAAATCGAGTGATTCCGCTCGAGAGTGGCCATCCAGGTGCTGAGAGTACACATCCACCACCGCTTTAAAGATTTTGTTCAGTCATTTTCATTAAGGATTATATTACATAACAAATGTAAAGCCATCTTGATTTGCGCACCTTTTCGCTTAAACCTCCACCACGGTGTGCCACGATTAATTTGCGGACCGTTGCGCAGTTAAAGAGTTGGTGGAGTATTTTACTGCTTAAGCGGGTCGTTCTGGTTTCATAAGTCTGGAAAATGTAACGGACGTGGCAACTTTACAGTAGCCAGCGCCGCTAAATGCCACAGGCAAACTGGGCGTGTGGGGAGGGGGGGCAGTCCGAAAAGAGTCTAATAATCCTCAAATCTCTCCCAAGCACGGCACAAATTGCGCATATTTGTCATGTTATGACCATCCTGACAAGCACCTCGGTGGAGCCAGTGAATTGACCTGAAGTAAAGTAAGTGCGACTGTCAAATCCATTTTTTGCAAACTTTTTCAGCGGAGGTGACATTTAAAGGCTACGAGAGAGGGCGGGTAGCAGTGCTATATTAAAGGCGTTTCATCGTGTTTTATTATTTTGTCAGCGGCCAAGGAAGAAACGTAACTATTTAGCAGTGAATGTGGTTTGTCGGTTGGCGAGGCCTATATACATTTTTTTTTTTTTATTTACTGTATTTGTTCGTGATACAGCCCCGACAATAGACTGCGATGGAGCGGGTGTGTCTTTACCAAGCCTAACGCTTGTCCGCTGAATAGACAGATCTACTGCTGAAAAGGAGAGGAAATACGAGTTGCTCTGACAGTAGTCTGTTTGACTTGTCAAAGAAAACCGAGGAGTCATTCCTCGTTCTTATGATGCGTTTATATCACAATAACGCGATCATAATTGAGTGCACAGGCAGACTGACCCCGTGTAGTCTAATTAAGATAAGCTTTAAGTCGAGAGGAAAGCAGATAGAGTGAATTCCTCAAGGCCCCACCCTTTGCAGCTTAACATGGATGTGAAGAGTAACCCCACCACCACCTCCTCTCTCCCTGTCTCTCTCCCCCTCCCTCTCCCTCCCTCCCTCAGCGTCATTCATTTCCCCGTTCAAGCTTGTGTCATGCTGTTCTTTCCCCCCCTCAGTATCTCCAGGTGTCCACAGTAGATCTTCTTGTTTTTAACTGACTTTTGAACATGGCATTCAGGTCCTCTTCTCAGGATTCTCCAGAGGTGTTAACTGATTGAGGTAAGGCTGGGTTGTTTTAGAGTCAACCTGTGGAATTCTTGAGTTTATCATCAAGTCATGTAGTCTATCTATTGTGACATGTCAGGGCGGACTGAGGTTTTTAAATGTCAAAACTTTTGATGTTTGCCTTTTTTCTTTCTTTCTTTCTTTTTTGTTGCTTGCCCTTTTTTTTTTTCTGGCATCCCTGGCTCCTGCCCTGTCCCCATCAACCGACTGCAAGTTTAGACAGTCTGTGTACTCTGACCCCCATTTTCAAAGAATTCTTGAGCCAGTGGTTATGTAATCTTAAAGGCAGTCTTCACAGCCCTCCTGCTTTGGTTTATCCAATCTTAAAGACTTCTGCCTTAAGGATGGCAGCGGGTTAAAGAGCTGACATTCCAAACCTCATACTCTTCAGTGGAAAACTGCAGTGTCTGGTTATAATTTGATAAGGACTGGGAACTGAGCTGTAATCCACGAGCCAGTGGCTTTTTCCACCTGCATCCAATCCAGCTCAGACCTTGTTGTCCCTAACCTTTTGCAAGGCTTAGGAACTCCTGATGCATCTTGGCCTCGTGCAAATCTCGGCCATTTCTGGTGGCTTTGCTTTTTTCATCCAAGACAGTTGCTCAGGAGGATTCATTAGAGGATCCCTTTGCTACTGACAACCTCATATGGTTGAATTGCATATTAGAAGAATGCTATTTTCCCATAGTTCATTCGCCAATTATATGCCGTGTCTTACAGAAAATGATTTTGTCAGGGTGGGGATGCTCTGGAAATGCTCGTTAGTTGCGTCAGCCTACCTCTTCCCTGGGAGTAGCCAGTCCTGCTGTAACTATCCCCCCTTTGCCTATGAATAGTGAATTATACATGAAGCCGCAGGCCGGGCCAGAGTCCAGTGCCACTGGACACATCTTGATTATCAGGATGCAACCATTTGAATGCCCAGTCTTGAGGCAAAATTTTAAGAGGCTTAATCTTTACTGTATTCGTTCCAGTACATGTACCACCCACACTCTACGCAGGAAGTGCTGTGTTGGAACTAGTTTCACGTAAAGGAGTGTGATAATGTATTTACAAGGCCTCAATGACCTGAGTTACAATGACTCATTGTGAATGTTTTTAAGATTAGTACACAAGAAGAATGTGAAAATGTTTTTGTTAGAAGAGTCTGACTGAAGTTAGGATGGCCCAGACTCGAAGTACACATCAAAGTAACTTAACTGACAATCTCTGTAGTCAATAATAATTTTGGATTATTTGTAAGGAATTAAACTGTTGTTTAGATGACAACCATGTTCTTCTGCCCTCTTTCTCTTTTTCTCCCTTTTGCCACTCTGTATGAATGTTTGCTTTGTCTGGGCTCTGATCGTTTAGCTGCTTTGGATTTACCTATGTCTGTGTGCCTTAGTGGTTAGCCAGCACAGTCATTATTTCCTAGATTTGATTAATACAGCCGTCCAGCCATGACGTCTGTTACTCCACTCCTCAGAAATGACACGTAACAGGGCAGACAGACAGGATCTGATGCGCATGCCAGCGATTTTTGTGATCTTTAATCAAGAGTCAAATGATAGGTCAATGTGAAAGCCATTATTTTGGGTGCATATGAAAGCATTTATCTTTGCATATTTGTCATATTTTATGAAACTGTGTGTATGCTTGTGGTTTGGTGAACTGGGAGGGGTTTGCCTGACAAGCAGGCCTTTACTTTCCAAAATGCCCACAGACAGATCTGTAAATGCTTTGCTACATCAGTGTTCCTGACACTGATCAGAACCATAGAAAAGAATAAAATAATTCTTAAAACTAAATAATAAAAATGTGTTATTTGATGAGTCACTGCTCTGCTTTATTAAGCTTATGAATGGCCGGCCCATCAAGTGACTTACTTAACTGGGCAGGTCTGAGTTTTCGCTGGTACTGAAGGCCGATCAAAGAGGGGAGGATCTGTGGTGGAAGTGTGGTAGCTGCAGTAAGGTTGCGCATTTTTATGGACACGCCCAAACAACCTCAGAAGGCTAACTGTGACTAGTTCAGCATGATTTATGGCAGGCCTTATGGTAAATGTCGCATCTAATAACCATGTGCAATTGTAAGAGGATAACAAGTGTAGAAATTGTATGTGGCTTGAAAGAGTCTGCGTCTGGGGACCACCAAAGGCGTGTGGCAGGTGTTGCCATGCTGTACGTAGGTGTGGGTATGTGTGGTCTGATTGGGGGACAGACGCACTCTCTTTCTGTGCTTGCACATGCACACATGCACAGGACCAGGATGTGTGGGTGTATGCAGCATGCTCAAGTCAGCCATAGCGTAGTTGGTGATGCAGCATTACCAGTATTCCTAACATGCTACAGATTAAATTGCAACTGCCTCATATGGGGAGATTTTCACCACTCTTCAGTGTGTGGTTTACCAGATCAGGCCCATACTTACATGTACAACACATACAAGTACCTGCCCACTGGGAAAGGTCCCTAAAAAAAAATCATAAAACAATAGTTTTGTCTGTGCAGAAATATCTGAACTTAGGTCACCTAGTAAGAAATACTAGGCAGCACAAGATGGATGTTCATCCCAGATGTGTGTATTTGTACACATAGTGATTTCTTTCATAAAGGGTTTCTAGGTTCAGTTTGTCGCACTTTTCTGTAGGTGACCTAGTTAAAGAATATGACCATTGTGCTATATAGCTTTTGCACGCATACATAGAGGCAGATGTAGTAGCCTGGGGGAACAGATAAACTGCGAATGAAACTACAGCTGCATTTTTGCAGAGAACTAAATGAAACACCAGTGTACGCTTGGGCTGGGCCTTTATATCTCAGCTTTGATTGGTGAGGCTTAATAAAGTCCACCCTCATGCAAGCATAGGTTAAGCTAACCTAAAGCTGTGCTGAGATTATTTTAGGCTGAAGCAATGCAGTAGCATACTCAGCTTTGGGCTGGTCTCTGGAGGGCCAGCAGTGAAGAGTGGTGGGCCTCTCTGCAGACCGGCTGGAATGTGAACCATATGTAAGAGGCATCCCAAGAATGTAACTCGGCCTTGCTGAACTGACCAACCTAAAGACACTGTGAGAGCAGCGCAGGATAAGAAGGAGAAATTGAAGATGGAACAAGGAAGAATATATTAGCGGAAAAAAGTTAGAAGTTAGAATATGAGCGGTGAAGGATGCGTATAAGAAATGCTTCAGGAAAAAAGCGGCACATGTTATTTATTAAGCAGAAGGTTAAATCAAATTGTCTTCCTTAAAAAGATTTGGAGTGTATAAGATTGCACGGCACTGTACAATAGGTCTACTTGCCATGGTGTAAAAAGAAGAAGAAAAGTAGTTGGGAACAAATATTTTCAAAGGTTATTATCAAATCAGGCATTTTGCCATTTTAGGTGATTTATCTGATTTTAAACAGAAAAGTTTGCATTTTGATCGCACAGAACTGCCTCAGGTTTTCAGATACATAAATAGGTCCTGATATTTTTATTTTTGATTTGATTAGATTTTTTTTTTTCATATTTTGCCTTGACAAATAACAGAATGATTGACCGCTAATTAATGCATATATGGGTTTTATTTATTTATAGTGTGTGACTATTTTCAAGTATCTAGTTACTTCTTTGCCTCTCAGCCATATTCCATGTGTGATTTGTAGGGATTAAAGGAAGAACCATTAGGAACATGTACTTATGCATTTTTGCTATATTTAAAATTTTAAATGTAAAATTGACAGGTGAGTCAGTTAACTGGAAACAAGAGTATCTTGGTTATTAAATGCCTTAAAATGCCATGATGCATGTAACTTGGATAAAAACCAACCAGTCTGAGTCTAAATGGACTTTTTTGAATAAATGTGTCAGTAATTACAGTGTAGTAAGGCAGCCTACCCCATTAGTAGAGGCCTCATTTAAGACTTAAAGCTGCTGAATACTAATGTCATGTCTAATGTCTGTTGTAAACACCTGTATAGAGCAATAGGGGATGAGTGACTTTTGTAGGTGAAACGTGGATGGGTGTTAACGTGCAAGTTCAGAGCTGTAGTTCCTTCTTTGTGTGGTATCAAGCCACCGTGGTCTTCCAGCTCACTAATGCAGGGTGAATGTCTCTTTCTAGTCTCTGTTAGCTTAGCACACTGTGCTCTTAGGCTATTTGGGTACAGCTGGGGCCAGAATGGCAGGAAACACACTCACACACAAATACACACACTTATCCAAACATTTTCATTTTTTGAGTCTGGCACACCCCGGTCATACCGTCTCACACACACACACACACGCACACACACACACACACACACACACACACACACACACACACACACACACACACACTGTTTGATAGAGTGTGATGAGCCTGTGGTTAAATGCCTGTTAAACTCTACTTGTCTTTTTCTTTTTTTGGTTGGCCAATCACAACGCTAACGTCACTCATTCCTTGTGAGAATTAATAATTGAATGATGGACTGTAAACAATACAGCTCGCTGGCATGGCTACGGCTAGCAGACAATGTAGCGATCACTGGTTCTGAGTTGAAGCACCCGGCCTGTCATGGGAAATATCTGCAAGTAACTGATAACAAGAAGTCATTGCAATGAGCCAAAACTGAAAAAGTTGCCGTAGTTCTGTTATACTTTTTTCTCAGGTTTTGAAAGCTTTTTGTGTATGATATTACAGTAGTATACAGTTCACTATATTTGTTTCTGAATTTGCAATGATTGGAGGCTGCATTGATGGTAGGAGGATGTTCTCCTTTTTTGTTTAAATATATGTAACCCAGTTCATTTTAAACTCTGTGAACTGATCTTTCAGCTAAATACGACAAATGTAAACTTGCATGAAACTTGCAAGTCTTAGGTAGCAAGACAGAAGCCGAGAGCAAAAAGAATATTGGATTTGCGTCCAACACGTTACCAGAAACAGGACTCCAAATTAAAGCTACTGTTGCTCTGTATTGGCTTCTTTTTTCTTTTTTTTTTATTTGAAGTATGATGCTTCATGACAGTAAACCATGGCTGAAAAGATTTCCAGGGGAAATCATGTGTAAATACCAATACCAAAGCTTTCTTTCCTTCTTTTTCTTATTGTGTTTAACAGATTTTCAAATCAAGCTCAGTGTTTGTTACCTTCTGTGGTTTAATTTTTTTCTTTTAAAAGATTATTTTTGCCTTTTCTGTAAAGCTGCAGTAGAAATGTTCTTGAAATGTGAAACGTAGAAAAAGCCTGCTCACAGCAGTTTTGCCTATGTAGTTTAAGCCCTAGCCCCTAAGCCTTCGGGTCACCACTACTGTTTAGATTCCTTATTAGCTAGATGCAAGTTATAAATATCTCGTGATGCCAAATGCAGTGCTGAAAAGTTTTAGTTTGAAGGATAAAGTGATCACCTTCCAGAAAAACCTAATATTATAACACCAGAGTGCAGAGTCACAGGTCTGACCATTTAATATGGTATTTGTGTCACCGCAGAGCACTGAGTATCTACTTTTGAATGTAAATCTAACATAATCATTACAGACATGTTGTATGGTATGTTTCAGTCTTCTGTGTCACTTTCTGCTCCTCTGGAGGAAGGATGGTTGGGATGAAGCAACGATACTGAAGAGATTCTCTGGAACCACACCATGCATGGGCAGCTGCCACTTCTTATTCATTTGCCCCACAGGCATTTCCTGTCTTTCAGCACGCTAACTAAACTGCTAGTTAGAGGGGGAGGGGGATAAAGGATATATATGTATATACGGAGAGTGAGTGAGGGCAAATTCATGGGGACTACAGCGTATTTGACCAGAGAAAAGGATGGGCACAAACAGATACATAGGGAGAAACAATGTACTCTTTGATACACTTTGTCCCAGTTGTAGGAAGGGAGATGACAGCCAGAGGAAGCACACAAATCTTTTCTTTATGTTGGCCCCCTTTATCCAGTGTTCACACCCGTACTTCCACCCCTCTGTTTCTGTATCTCACTGTGTGAGGACCTTTCTCTCCTTCGTGTTTTTTTTTTTTTTCAAAGGGTGGGTCGATCCTGTATGTGAGTATAAAATTTGACCCTTGGTGTCCTTCACAGGGAGCTTGCATCAGAAACACACATGCGTACGCAGATTTGAAGTCACGCTGTGTCACTATCTTATCCGTGCGTGGTAGAAAGGCCAAGACCAGGCTGTCTGCTTCACATATCACGCGGTATATACTTTGATGCATACCTCTCTTCTTGCTCATAGCCTGCCATGTTCCCATGTGTTCCTAGCTCCAGATGGACTACATTAAATCCTGTAAGACGCTCAGCAGGGCTTCACTGGAAGGCCCGTTTCCTCTTCCTTTTTCCCACCTGCAGACTTCCTGCCAGTTGACATCACCTCTTCCTTAAGTAAATACCAGACTGCGTCTGAAGGAAGTCACTGCATTTGCAAGCTGCATTCACCAGATGAAAGAAGGTGGCAAAATTTTATACCCATGTGGATAATGACTGTGGTATGATTGCTGTCAGATTGTTGTAGCTGGATGTGTCTTTTTGGATCAAGAATGCCTCTTTGAGATTTCGTGTGTGTGTGTGTGTGTGTGTGTGTGTGTGTGTGTGTGTGTGTGTGTGTGTGTGTGTGTGTGTGTGTGTGTGTGTGTGTGTGTGTGTGTGTGTGTTTTGCCTATTGTTTCATGGGCCACATCTTTAATGCTGTATGGTGTGCACCTGTCCTCATCGCCCCTAACCCACCAACCCTGGCCACCAGATTAGGAGAAAACCTCTTATTACTTTGGATGCTTCCTACTGGAAGAGCAGCTGAACCACACGAACCTTCTACGAGGAATATGTTAGCGTTTTATGGGGCTTCAGTTCACTTTTGAAGAATGGTTGTTTTCTATGCGTGGAAGGTGTTCCTCCACCCACAACTGTAACTGGTTTCATTTTGAAACATTAATTCATATACAGATAAGCATAGGCTGTGGGCACAAAGAGTGATTGTACAGTATAGATGCGTGTGTGTGTGTGTGTGTGTGTGTGTGTGTGTGTGTGTGTGTGTGTGTGTGTGTGTGTGTTGGAAGAGTACACTTCTATGGATGCCCCACCCCCACCCCACACTCACCCACCTAGACCCGTGCATGCATACATTTACTCGGTTACATGCTTTATACATATACATGATCCTCCTCACATGCTCACCAATGCAGAGTCAGGTCATTCCTGGTGATTTTTTTGATAAGCCAGGAGCACGGATGAGAAACCTGTTCTGACAGGGTGCTAGTGTTAGCTCACATCTCTTCTGGAATTACACTTTTCAGCTGAATTTGTGTATGTGTGCACGTGTTCATTTTCTTTTTCTAAATCTTTGGCTCTTCACTAATCCAATTCAAAGCTGTAGGAGGAAAGCACTGGCAAATATATTGATCCACTATTCACTTGAAAGCAATTTGTCATGGCCTTGGGAGAAGGATTAAGGGAGGTGGGGGTGCACATATGATCGAGTGTGGACCAGTCGAAACCGTGACAGTGATATAATACAGTAGGCCGTCTGGGTGTGCATGTATAGTATATTGGCATGCCCAGGGATTGCAAGATATCTTAAAACACGTTTTGTTCCTGATGCTTTGGACTATTTCTTAAAATGCATCTTTTAAAATCTAAGATGACAGTTATCAACATGGACTGTTAGACTGCATGGACTGCATTTTTATAAGCTGAGCTCAAGGTGGGTTGATTGAGCAATGCCAGCCTCTACATCACTTCTGCAGTCATTTATAGTGGAGGCTATACGGAAATTCTCTAACAAATACCAGTAAACACATTTTTCCGATAATATTTGTAGCCTACACTGACATTTATAATGTTTACTCCAGAAAAAATGGTAACTTTTTCTTTCAGAGCAACCTGCAGAGCATTCCTCTGAAAACTGTGATGAATTCTAGAGGACTGGGTCCTTGTAATAAAGAGCATAAGCAGCATTATGACTTTTTTCCCCTAGCAATTGCATTGTTATTTGGAGAAAAATTGAACTTGAATGTGTGCAGTTGTTATACTGGCAATGAACTAATTGTTCTGGGGTGTGCCGTGAGGTTGCTGTAATAAAACTAACATTAGAGTTTCTGCCAAGACTGCAGCTTTCAAGAGAAAATATTTTAGATGACTACGATACCAAAAAAAGACAAGGACTTGATTCTGCTTGTGAAATGGATATTGTTGATGCTTTTGGAGGACAAGATAAGAGACTTGCCAGAATCTGTTGCACAGCTGCTCCTGTTCTCATAACACAGGAAGCACATGTATATGATTCTCTTGCTTCCTATATAGACAGCATTTATGGCATGCTCAGCTATAGCATTAGTCTTTTGTCTACCTAGAACACAAAGGCTGCCTTAAACGTTTGTGTGGTGGTTTCCGGTCATGTTAGCTTTTTTGCTGTTTCGTGTTGCAGGAGAAATATTTAGTGTCAATTCCCACTCTGTTTCCCTGGAATTTAAACTGTTCAAATGCCACAATGTGGACTGGATTCATTTTTTGCAATTGATTTTGGATAAGAAAAGGCATTTGTGGAATGATTCATGGGGCTTCCCATTCTTTCATCTTGGCAATATCATTCTGCCGGGTTGCCTTCTGGGATATGTTGTTATTGGCTTGCTTTCATAGATTTAATCCAGTCTCTTTCCTCTTAGTCATACTTTCATAATTAGATATCATTCCAGTTTACCAAAAAAGACCATTAGAGTCCAAACCAGACCCAGGGCCAATTCAAAATAAGTGGGATTGTACTGGGAACAAATGAGTGTGAGCACGCCCTGTATTATCAGATCACTTTTTTGTATATAGGATATCTACTTGGCAGTAGGCTGTGACTTATTTTTAAACATTTTTACAGTGACTTTGCAATTTAGGGGTTAATGTAGTGTTACTTTAGTCAAGCCTCTCAGCAGCTTCATGCTTGCTCTAATCCAAAGTTAATAATCATATCATCATTACTAAACACCCTTTGGGCCTAGTTTGTGTTTTCGATGCTTATCTTTGCTTTTTGAACTTAACAGGTATTTAGTCCATCCGTTTCTGTGCTGCATCAGGAAAAACTGAAAAGACAGAATTATATGGGGTGTTTCTCCATGCGTGTCAACCTTTGAGCAATGTCTCGATTTGGAGACAGCAGGTCTTGATAGCCGAGACTTAACATTATCACTAGCTCGCCGCCAACTCTGCTTGTATCACTCATGCACACATGCACCGTGTGCCGCTTGTGTGTATTTGCTTGTTTGTTCGTACACACTCCAAGGAGCCATTTTCACCCTGTTGCTTAGGCTTGCCATAATTGTCCTGGGAATCGTCAGCTCTGGGTAATAAATCAGCTCTCTGGTACACAGTGTTCTCCACTCTGTGTACGGGATGGCCTCTGTGCACATGTAGTGTGCATACTTAGCATTTCATGAGTATAGAAAAAAACATAGCTAAGAAATAATAGGGATTGAAAATTGCATTTAGAAGGAAGAAACTGCAGCTCTCTGTCATAACAGGCTTTTTTAATTTACAAGAGGCTCAACTTCATTTTTTATTGCATGTAATTGGTGAATAATGAGGATATAAATGCTTTTTTTTTTACAGTGCTTTTATTTTTATTTTGCACCATTTTTGCTCTGATTTTCTTCTCTCAGACACATTTTTGTCCGTGTTTTACAGTTGAAGGTTCGTGTATTTGTTTCACAGATGAAAATATTAAACAGCACTTTTCATCTTGGCCTCTGTAGTGTCACATATTCAAGACAATGCTCAGAAAGAAGAAAAAGAAATAAATTTAGTTTCTTTTGTGTTTAGCAAAAATCTATGTTTGTTTTCCAATTCCAGCAAGCAATTTTATTCTGTATATATATATATATATATATATATATTAGCTTCTTTTGCACTTCAGTCTTTGCACATTATATCTGCGTATATCTGAACTGACAAGCTGCTAGATTCTAGTATATTGCCAGAGGGAGACTTGTTTCATTGTGTGTCACATCAGGGTTATTGCATGGTCACTAGTCTGGTTTCTTGTAGCAGCACTGATCTCTGACCTTGTCGCCATTTGCTGCTGTCCTTTCTCCATCTTTTTTCATTATTTTATCTGTTTACATCTCTTGCCATCCTTGCGTAAAACTCTAATCTTCTTACCAATTCAAATACACTCCATAGGACACCAGGAGAAACTAATCTTCTCATTATTAACAAAGTCCAGTAGTGATATCAGGTGCCCTTTTGGTAAATATGCTCACTGAGTACAAAAGAGGAAGCCTTTGCCTTGGATCTCATCTCCAATATTACACACTCACAATGGATCCCTCTGGATTTAGTACAAGATAAAGGCCCACAGTCCATTCAGAATTCTCTCTTGAACTAGTCTCAGTGGAAGAGGACAATCTGGTCACATTGAGTGTGGGTGTGTGCGTGTTTTGTGTGTGAAGTTCAGAGCTTTCCAGTATTGCCCAGAGCAGCGTGGGGTTCGCTGAGTTTCTAGGGGTTGCTGGGTTCGCAGTGCTGCTGAGGGCTAGTCTGCCCAAAGTCCTGTCCTTGAACTGTGAAAGAATATGCTGCTAGGGAAAGGCTTTTCAGACTGACTGACTGCAATAGTTGAAGTCAGGCCAGCTGAATGTAAGCCAGGCAAGACAAATCCTGGGCTATTCCTAAGTATTACACAGTCGCCAGCTGAACGTGGATGTTTAAAGGGGAACATCCCATAAATGGTTTTCTTGTCACTTTTAATCTCTAACACTCCATCAAGTTTAACTTTTAAAATTACTTCATGGCAAATAAAAATTAAAAAAAAAAAAATGCTGGATCAAATTGGCTCTGTGCAGTCAATCAATTCAATCCTAAACTCATATTTTTGGATGAAAATTTGTGGGGATTTCTCAAAGTGAAATAACAACATACTTGTCGTGTTGGTGTAGCAGTCACACAACTAAGGGAGTGGTATTGTCTGAACTGCAAGGAAAATTCCTTCGTTAGCCCTGTGTGGCTGCTGTAAAGTGAACTGCCCCACAGGACGAGAGCTGTTTTCTATCAGGCTGTAACCAGAGGCCAAGCTATCTAGCTAGCAAAGACTTCTGTACTCAATTATAGCAAAAGCAGAGAGAAGGCTAAAACAGTAGGCTGGTATTCCTGATGTGGGCTAGTTTCGTGCACATACAAACACAGCACTGTCGTTTATGTGTGCACATTTGAAATCACCGTACCACAATATTCACACACACAAAAAAAGGAGAAAAGAATGTTTCATTTTTATTTTTTCCATCTCTGATATCTTTTTCTCTACCTCTTCACCTTTCTTCCACAAAATCCTCTTGAAGTCAGCACAGAAAGAAGCAGTTGCTGTGTTGGTGTGCCAAGCAGCAACGACCACAACTGAAAGCTGAAGCCAGTGTGGAAGGGCTTTAAGATGGAGTGCAAATAAAGGTTACTAGATAGAGGTGCCCAAAAAAAGAAAAAGTATATGCTACGTCATTATTGCATTTGCTTGATGGAGAGGTCTTTCATACTTTTAGCCTAATTTTCAGCAGACAAAGTGAAGTTACTTTATTTATTAATTTATTTAAATACATTTCAAAGAAAATCTCTTTCTTGGCTGACTTCACTGATGTTCTGCATATATTTTTCTTCATGTTATGCTGTGTAACTGCCTGGACGATTTAGGGTGCTCACTGGCTGACCTACAGCAGTTCTTCACTGGCAAGCTTTATGTCCTCATGTACCAACTAAAGCTGCCAGCTGAAGAACTGTTGTGGTCGGCTATTCCCTGCACCGAAGACACTTCCACCCCCCACCCCCTCAGGAGTGACATGAGGGTAACGAGACTAAAATCCATCACATAAAAAACAATAATCGCAGTCACCCAGCATTTGAAAATCCTGTTACGTATGCAGCACGTTCATGTGACTGGATTCGCACCATGACACCTGCTGTATCATGTAACAATAATATTGCATCATGGAAGTCATCTGTCACTCCAGGTTAGTTTTCATGATGGCTCTGCAGCTCAGCATTTGTTTTTAATGATATGTTATTGTGATGTTGTTGTACAGTATTGGCACAACTGTTAGTTTCTCCTACCTTGCATCATCCCAGAAACACGTTTTAGATGAGCCATTTTCTTTTTTACTTATTTCAGGCACCAAATATAAACAACCAAAATGTTTAGGGAAGTTTAACTTTGAGTTTTTACACAAACTTCTGAGTGAAAGGCTGTCTACGAGTGTTGAAAGCTCAACAGATTAGCAGATGCTAATAAAACTGAAAGTTTAAAATCACTGCAATAAAATAAGTGTTTACATAGCAGCTCTACTTTATGTCTTTATGATGATATTTTAGTCAAATTTGTAGTAGCGATAGAAAAACTGAAACTACTGACACTAAAATAAGAACTGCATTAAAAGAGTGACAGCTAAAGTTTGCTGCTGTAAAGTTTTTTTCCTCTCTAACAACCACAAATATCAAGCAGAGAAACCCACATATAAACAGGCAGGCTGACATCTTGCCTGTGACCTTCAGATAAATCAAACTACGAGAGAGAGGGCAATGCCCAGAGCAGGATGTAAGACCAAATGTGTCCCTTTAAAAGCTGCCAGCCAGAGTTGAACAGAGGAAAGGAATGTTCTGGGGCCTTAACAGAACCAGATGCCCAAGCTCGCTCTCCCTTGCACACATGCTCCGTGCTGCCTTCTCTCACTCCTCAAGCTCTTACTTAACACCACAGATGGAACCAAGAACTGGGCAGACTCATTCGTCAGCCTGTCTGAAGTACATCATCATCTCTATCAAATACCTTTACCGCTCCTTCCTCCTTGTCTGTGCTCAAATCTCTTTATCGTCTTGTCCTTATTCTTGGCAGACATTTTCTTCATCCCCACCACCCCCACAATCCTCCTTCGCTTAAGTGACAGACACAAACACAGGAAACACTAACACAGGATTATTCCACTCTCCCTTCTGTACATCCTCTTCAGGTAACACTGTCATTATCCTGCGTCATAACTGCCTGTAAGAACCGCACCTTGACCTTGTGTGCTGTCTAGGTTTCTTTCAGGTCAACGCCTGCCTGAGCCGCGCCCAGGGAATTGGCCTTGGAGGGCATTAACAGATCGGAGAATAGAGGAACAGCTGCACTAAGATGAATCCACGTCACCACACAGGGTGCGACATTGTGCTTTCTGGTAGGAGATGTTTGAAAGCATGTCAGTCTGTGCATCCTCCCCCCTTCCTCTCTCTTTCCAGTTCAGATGAATCTTAGCTGTGCCACTAGACCTGAGTGGCCTGGTACCTGTGCCAGCTGTTTTGCCAGCTGTGCAGGTTGAGAAAGGAGAACTGCATCACAGAAAGAGATGAACAGACAGCTGCTGCAAACAGAGATATGGAGGAACATCATCAAAAGAGAGATGAATCAGTGTGGACAACATCAGTCATATCTATATTTTTTTTCATTTGCTCATAGTCATTTATATCATATAACCCAATATGTTCTAAGTGAATTAAGCTTGTAGAATTTGTGCACTGTAGGAAACCTGAGTACAGAATTTGTGTGTTCTGTGTCTGTCCTCAGATTCACAAAACTTTATTTATCCCACAATGGGCCAATCAGTTTGACAGTCCACAATTGTAACAAATAAAACATAAATATGTAAATAAAAATTAAAAAATGAAACTTTACAAGTAATCATATAGAAGTCGTAACATTTGACATACAACATTGAGTTTGTCAGGGAGCAGCTCAGTGTTAAGGACCCCAAACATGGACTTACACATAAGCAGATGAAAATAAGAACAAACTACTATTCTTGACATTTAACATTTTGCAGCTTGAATGAAGAAGGTATGAAAGAATTTTCTTTACGGCTTTTTTTTTTTTTTTTTTTCAAGGGTGCATGATGGCGCCAACCTAAGGGCAGGTTGACTTTCTGAACCATGTTTCTTCCAAAGTGAGCTCAGTCTTTTAACTGGATTCCAGTAATAATATGTTAACTTGTCAACAATAAATTAAAAAAGAAAAAAAAAACCCTAACTGAGCCCCATTATTATCCATTATTGACAATAAGGTTCATGGTCTAACACTTTCCCTGAAAAACATCTAATAAGCATCTCACTAAGATTTTTAACATTAAACTTTAATACTGTTTAAGTGCTTTGTTTTTAACAGTATCTCTCACCAACCTGGGGAGTCAGATTCACATGTCAGGAACTGAACCGCAGGACATTAGTGTTCCAGTCTCCAAGCTTATGTTCTTAGCTAGCAGACTTCCTGCTGTAGACATACATTATACTGCCGGAGGGAACATAAACAATAATCTTCTTAAGGCGTGAGCTGCTCCATGAGCAGTAATAGCAAACCCTTACTCAAGCAATTTACTGTATCTGAAGACTGACTAACCATATAACATAGTGTGATATTGTAGTAGCAGTATCTGCTCAGTCCGTTGGCACATGAGCTAAAATTACCTATAATTTGATTTTGATTAAATTTGTTTGTCCACACCTGCACAGGTTCCCACAGTGTTGTCACTTAACTGTAACAGCATAAAGCAAGCATAGCTTACTTTGACTGAGAATATAGAAAAGCACAAGTGAAACTAATAATATTGGCTTGATTTGATGTCACAGCAAGTAAGCATGATACCACGCAATCAGTTCGACACCTCCATTGAACGTGATAATTAATGTTATTGATTTTACCCAAGCTTTTTATGCTATGGCTTTTTTTCCCCACTCTTTTAATCAACATCAGGCAGGCATCTGCTGAGGGTTAGTTAGCTTACAAACAACTTAGCTGGCTATAATTTGTGTAATTTAAGGTATTTTACAGCAAAAGAGATACAAATTATACTATAACTTTAAGTAGTGCCTAAGTGATTTTAAGTAGTATGTGAATTCTGGGTATTTTAAAGGAAAGGAGATACAAATAATACTGTAAGTAGTTTTGAGTAGTGTGTAACAAATTTTAAGTAATTTAAGAAATTTGAATTAGTGTGTAGTAGTTTGGAATGACACCACCAAATACTTAGGCCTCAGTCATAAAGGCCTAGAAATTGGTCAGTGTCCCCCGGCACCCTCCAGGCAGTAGGTAAAAATGTATATTTCCTGATCCGTTCGTAAATGGTTGCTGGAGGTATTTGGTGCTTCACTGAAAACCTTCCTGTGATTGTTCTGGATGCTTGCAGATTGCTGTGATCTCCAATAGTTTGCATGGAAGATGCTGACATGTCTGCAAACACTCACCAACTACTCACTGTAAAGGTTTTCAGTGAGGAAACAGCTCTTTGTCACTCTCAAGATTATTTCTCGCCTTTCTTCAGTACCAGGTAAAATGAACTGTGATAATACACTAATGCTAGTTTGAGTATCAAGAAAATGCCTGTAAGTTGGAGAGAAAGATTTGCAAAATGTGTGAGCAACGTCCTGCTCTTTAGCTACGTCCGGCGAGAGTGCTGTGCTGACTTGGAAAACTTGGATTAAAACCCCTTTATACAAATGTATCTACCAGTAAGGATTTGTAGGTGAATATACTTACATAGATATATAGATACAATACATAATTTCACTTAAAATACATGGAAATTTCATTTAGTTCTGGGGGAATTACACCCTTAGTCATGTATGTATTATAAAGTGCCACCAATCTGTTTTAGGCTACAATCACACTAGGGAAAACAGTGGTTGGAGATACTATGCAAGCAAAGTTATTGTGACTGTGTGCAATCTCCCTGCCTTTGGAATTGTCACTTTAAAGATGAGACCACTCCCAGTCAGTTGCCCTTTTCAATCTGACTTTGGTGCTTCAAGTCAGCAATAAAACAGGGATCAAACAGCAATAAGACGGAGTCAATTTGCTATCACTTTTCCACTGGATCGGGTCAAGCTGCCAATTACGTGCAATCTGTTTGGATAATAATGTGATTAACTGCCTTAAATCTCAAATCTGTTGCTGTCTATTACAAATCTGTAGCCATCTATATCAGACGTGTAGTGCTGTACAGAGCCAGGGGTGGACTCGCCACCAGCAGACCACGCAGAATCCACGCATCAGGTACAACTCTCTCAGTCACAGACTGAGTTAGATCTAAATGGGGCAAATTTATCATTTCCAAATTTATAAACAGACATATCTAGTTCAATTCATTAATGACCAGGACTCTACCAAGAGCAGTTCAAGTCTGGGGCTCAAAAGTAAAGGAGCGAGTAATTATATAAGGGTGAACTCTTACGTTAGAAATTGCTGTGTAGTCCTGAGAACTGAGACTCACAGGGAACACAGGATTTATTCAGAGAAGACATGCTCTATTACAAAATATTCGTTCATATAAACCTGAAACAGCTGACATGTGTGATGTGTAACGCAAAACATTATTTACTGTCAGATCCTGAGCCGTCCCTGTGTTAATGAAAATGCTGTTTGTCATATGTGTAAATCTGAGCATCTCTGGGTTTTTCTGCAGTGTGTGAAACTGAATTGGAGTTATGCAGCGGGGCTGCTGTCTCACATCCGGCTGTTAGAAAGCCTTGCTATGGAGGCATCTCTGAAGACATGTTACATTCACAGTTTGCTGGCTTTGAAACTGACGGTGCAGCTTCTGTAAAGGACTGATAGAGCGAAGCAGCAACACTTCTGAGTGAAAATATCAACCATAACTGGACCGTCATTCACTGCATCATTCACAGAATCTGTGGTCCAGGATTCTATAAAAAAATGTTACAGAGCCAACTCATTTTCACATATTTATTATCTCTCAAACTCCAAAAGTCTGCTGTTGATCTCGGTAAATGGAACAGGATTCCGTCTTCCCTGTACAGAGACTTATAGATATGAGTAAATAAAAAATAGATATTGTTGTTATTTTTCATTATTTGATGGAGCAGGTGAGCTGCACTCGTCTGATTACAACATGTTGGTGGTCTGTTTGTGTTTATAAATTAGATAGCAAATTAATTGCAAACCTTTGCCAATCTGTTTGAGAGTGATTGCAGTCAGTCTGAGTCCAACAGAGACAGGTTGCCTCACACCAGGTGACCTGCCTTGAAACGAAAAGTGGTCGCACAGATGTTGAGGGTGCTGTACACTCAACCTCTGGGTGAGCAGGTGGTCACTGCAATTGGTCCCAGACACCAAAAGAAATTCATTGCAATCACAAACCACTGTTTTTTTCCTGGTCCCACAGAGGTTGCTGATTTTTACTCTAGTGTGACGAGGCCTCAGCTGTTCAGGCACTGAGTGAATTAAGAGGTAAGAAATCCAAAACGCAGCAGGGAATGGGAGATGTTTTTTCCACAAAACAGAGAAGCACATTTATGGTTTAAATCTCATCTCTTCTTGACCGTATTTTGATATTCATGTTAACAGATTCTTTATTTTTTACACATTGGTGCAGTGCTTTGCGTTGTTACCTCACAGCAAGAAGGTTCTGGGTGCAAACCCACCGGCCAGTTGACGCCCTTCTGTGTGGACAGAGCAGACTCACTATGATGTTTTTTTCTCTTTCTTCCAAGTATTAGGTTACCCCTGCACTTAGCCTGTTTGCAGAGCACGTATAGACTTCAGGTCACTGATCTTGACCCCTAGCTGTTCGTAGATTAGCATTAGTTCATTTGGCACAGAAAAGGTCACAGAAACGTCCTATAGAGTTCTCTGGAGATCAAATTTGCTCTCTATCTGCTGTGGAGATATCGCCTCTCAGGACATCTCTATAAGATCTAATCTGCAGTCTTCATCACTTCTCATTGTAATGCTTTCAGTGTAATGGCTAATGGAATTAAGTGTTTTAGCAGACCTACGTAAAAGACAGAGAAAAAAAGCATTAACAGAAAGATGCTCATATGGGTATCTTTAGATAAATGAAGATGAGTCACCGAGGTCCGCATGTATAAAGTTCAAATGAGCCGGGTATTTTTTTTACACTAAGTACTCTGTTGTAGTGTCTGCTGTGCAGCCTTGGATCACATCTTAAGTCAAAGCAGGAAGAAGATCCAAGGCCAGGTCTGAAGAGGTTTACAAACCTCTCCTAAATTCTTCCCTGTGGGTGAAATCATGTGAAAGCTGCTTAGGCAGATTATCCCTGCCTCGATGGCAGCTGGCAGCGAGATCCTTGGGAGTGCACCTGACTCAATACTCGTGGTGACGCAACCACAGCCTGTGGCACAGCGAGCTCCAACAATCCCCCATGACCTTTAGCCCCAGAGGGAGAACCATATCTTGTGGCAGAAAGCAGACTAATGCCATAATCAACATACAAGTTATCTGATTAAACAAAATCTAGACATTTTTAATCTGCCACAAATGAAGCAGGACAATAATTTAATTGGATTGTTTAGGAACGTGTTCTAAGCAATTAGACTGGACGATTAAGAAAAAAAAAGGTTGAAATCCTGTCGTCGAGAACTGCCACGCTAAACCTTTAACTTAACCCCACTGAATTTAGTGATCAAGTCATGGATTTCACACTGGGTTCTGGTTTATTGATATTCATTTAATAAAAATACTTGTCAGGGATAGAATTTAAATTTTTCTGGACTTTTTACCATCACTGTGCATCACAGTGGTGCGGGTTAGCCCTGTTGCCTTGCAGCAAGAGGTTTCCTGGTTTGCAAACTCCCTGTGGGGAGTTTGAAAACCAGGAACCCTCCCTCCCTGTTCTCCCTGTCTCTGGTTGGGTTTCCTCCAGAGATTCCAGTTTCCTCCTGCAGTCCAAAGACTTGCATGTTATATTAATTGTTTATTATAAATTGGCTATGGATGAAATGTTGATAAAATGTTTAAAGTGTATAGAATAAAGCACTGTAGGAATGTATCGTCATATGCGGCTTGTAGTCTAAAGCGCTTTGAGTGGTCAATAAGAACAGAAGCATGCTATAAAAAATGTCTTCTGTACCAGGTGTTTGTACAATCCACCAAACTTTATCAACCTAGTAACATGTCATAATAAAAACAGTACTCTATAAAGAATTAATATTTTTATACACTCTCATAAATCTTATCAAGGGCAAAAGCCAGCAGTGGTCCCTGGCAGCTCTTGTTGATAAGTGGCCCATTTGGTGTTGTCATTAGGTTTTTCTTGGTGTGGTCAGTTCAAACTAATGGTAGTGCATGATTACAAAGTGCGTAGTAACCTACCGCAACAAAGAATTTTGTTGTCTTCTTAGTCACTCATCTTATTTATGACAGACACATTCAATTGGGATTATGTAAATATGTATTATTAGCAGAATGTAATAGTGTTCAGCTCTAACAGTTTCTGTCACTTAATTTTTAATGCTGGATACTTTTGTACAGTGAGCCAGTGATACTGTATTTATTATATAACGTGGTTATATAAAAAGTCTTTATTAATCCAAGATCTACTTAAAGAGTGAAGCCTGTTGTGTGTGCTCATGTTTGTACTTGCAGTTTACATGAAAATGGAAAGTATCATTTCTCTAAATTAGGTCCAGGCATAAACAGAAGAATGGTCTCCCACCAAGTATATTTTAATGAGGTCCCAGCCGTGCTGTCACCTCCTGCAAACACAATTCTCCAATAAAATCCATGTCCTATCATACTCAGCAACAGAGACAACTTTCATTAAAAATGAAGGGACTTCACTTTCTGCACTTCACACGGAAGTCTTTGCCAGGTTGAACCCAAGAAAATGTCCAGCAGCAGAGCAATGCTAAAGCGGGAAACGCATTTTTTGCTTGCAGCTGATTCAGAGGCAAACTATGGAGCTTGGAGCTGCTGAAATACTTTTCATTCTTGAAAAACTACAATTTCAGGGTCCATTACACAACCCGCAGCTAAATATACTAACACGCTGTCTGGACCACAACGGTAGTTTATGATTTGAAAACAAAAATATAGATTTTCTGCGCCGAATCACATGAAAGCTAAGAAATGCAAAAGGAAATCATTGACTCGTTCCTGCCGCGTGAGATGATAGGCAATAAAACCGTAACAGGCTACCAGATAAAACACTGAAATTTCAAGTCTATTTGTGGTGATTCTTTGAAGACCTTCTGTGCACGTACTGTCTTTCTTAAAGACCTTGACTGCATTCTTTTTTCTGCCCAAGGCATATAACAAATTTGCAACTTTTTACACCTCAGTTGTATAAGGTCTGTGTATACCACTGTAAATCACTCAAAATATTAACAGTGGAAATATGTGTGATAGCACCTTGAATGCATTTTAAACAGCTTGTCTGAACAATGTTGAGCAAAGCCTGTGTGCCACCCCTGCTCTGGTGGATTGCTCCCCAATTTTATATGCAACATATTTACATGAAGTTACAACCTTGGAGTCTAGATCCCAGGCTCTAACTATATATTTTGCTGATAAAATCATTTTCAAATGTCGGCTGTCTACTTAAATGCTATAAATTGATATTACTGCTCATGTTCCAGAAATATTCTAATGAATCTGGGAGAAAATACAGGTATGAAATCAACACACTGGTTAAACAATTTTCTTATTTGATTTGTGAAATTCTGCTTGAAATTTGTGATGAGCACATAAACTGCCAGCGGCTCACTGAAGACTTATTGTAGAAACGGTAGCAGCTGAAATGTGGCGAGGTCTGGTTTTACTCATGCTGTCTTTCTTCAGGGTCATCTTCTTTTTGAATGCAGGGAATGTGCCCTGATGGCTCTCTGTTTTGTCTCAGGCAGCTGTTTTATGGGGAGTTATTTATTGAAACAGTCAGTCTTTAGAGTTTTTTGTCATGTTTTAGTATCAGTAAAGGAGATGGCCATAAATTACATGAGGGCCCTCAGTGCAAGAAAAATACCACAAACATCAATCTCCGCAAAATAGCTCAGCTCTCATATAGAGAAAAAGTAGTAGTAGCTAGTTTTTTTTCGTGAATTTTGTGTATGTGGAAACACACAGGTGTAAATCCAATCAGATATGAGTAAAAATAGAAGCAGAAGTTGGATTTTTAATCCTGCATTTCCCAAAAACATTATAAAGTTAAATCAATCAATAACAAAAGTGTATTAAATATGTCATAAAGAAGGTTTAGGGTCAGGTGCTGTGAAAGCATTATGAAATTATAAAAAGTAGCCCTCACGCACTCATCAGATAGCTCAAACCAGAACTCATCCTGTCTCAACGGGGCCCCTTGCTCGTGATGTGTTCTACACATTGCAGCAGATACTTGGCTTGCACTGTGCTCTGAAAATAGATGGTAGTTCCAGATAGGTGGGCTGTGAGGGAGAAAAAAAAGAGAGAGAAAAAGTGGGAAAGGAAGTGAGACGTGGGATATTGTAACAAAAGAAGAAAAGACCAGTATTGTGTGTCTCAAATCTGCTGCCCGCACTACTATTTCACCGTGTGCGTTAGTGTGCGGTGACGTCAGGAACAGTGCTCTTGTCAGTCTGGTGCTCTTCAGCGAAGCACCCATTATGTAATTCTTTGGAAAGTCTGACCAGTAGTGGCTAGACAATCTTGTTAAATAGCTGTGATGGGCAGACACACACACACACACACGCGCGTACACAGAGTGGGGCATGTAGAAATAGTCTAACATACTTTCAGCGCACTCGCTAAAACAACCACTATGATGTGTTCCTCTCGAATCCACATAATTAGTCAGAGCACAGACGCCCATACATGTCTATGCGCTGAAGTAGGCCATGGCGAGTGGAGGCTTAACCAGCAGAGTTATAAATAACTGGACGGCCTGCACCTTAAGACGGTTTTGTCTGGGTGGAGGGCGCTCAGAGTTCAATGTAACCTGACAACTTAATCCCTTGTAAGAGACAGGGAGACAGAGGAAGATCGGAGAACGTGGGGGCCGTCTAGGATTTCCAAGCTACTGTTACTTATTAGCACTCAGAGAGGAACAGCAAACGTTTTCTTTGGATACAGGTCAGCTTGTGTTACACGAGTGAAGACCATCCACACATTTACTTATGTGCTAGAGGAACGTTGTTCTGCTGTGCTTTTCTACTCACTTTCACATCATTAGACTTTTGTAGCTTGAGCAGATTTTTAGCCTCAAATAGTTTGACATTTAAATATATGCTTATTGTTTTTTAAATAAAAATTTCTGTAAATAAATAATATACAAGGTATTGATGAGTGAGTCTAGAAATATTTCTATACCACGAGGCAGAGCCATGCTATATGTCAGTCTATTTCCTGTTTATGCTAAGCTAACTGGCTTCATTTTTCCCCTTTTACCGTAAGTAGTGAATGTAGGCCACCTCCTTACTTCCTCTAATTTTACGCAAGTAAATAACTAGAAGCTGAATCCATTCTCTAGTGTCCTCTGGATGCATGCCCATTACCGGAGGAAGCTTTTGGGTGTTTTAAGTGAGAGAATTCAGCAGCCAAGAAGATAGATAGATAGATAGATAGATAGATAGATAGATAGATAGATAGATAGATAGATAGATAGATAGATAGATAGATAGATAGATAGATAGATAGATAGATAGATAGATAGATAGATAGATAGATAGATAGATAGATAGATAGATAGATAGATAGATGTAGCACCCACTTGCAAGTAGTCTGACCTTTGATTCTAGTTGCATGCAACGTCTTCACTAAGATGGAAAACGTGTGTGTGTGTGCGTGTTTGTGTATCAGGGAGTGCCCCCTTTGTGTGCATCTCACGCATACTTGAGGAAATTGTCAATAGTTGCTCATAAAGACCAGGACCAGCTGAGAGCACATGGTCCACATTAAAGCCAGTCAGACGCTGCAGTCTCCCACAAGGGCGTGCTTGCCATCGGGCTCTCCAGTCAAACGTCTGGCTATTTCAGTGGTCTTCCATGGTCAGGAAATGACTCTGGGTTTGAAACGGAGCTTCTGAGTGGATAATCTCTCCCGGCAGTGCAGAGACTTCCAAGTTCACTGGGTTTGTGTTCAGTCATGCAGAGTGTACCAGTGAACTGTGATACTGTAAGGCTGGGATCGATGCATTATTCACATATCTTGGTTTAGCTCCAGAGCTCCAAAAGCAAGGCTTAGTCTCCTTTTAAAGATATGTAGTGTGCCTGAAGCTGTTCAGATCAGACTAAAATCAGCAGCAGTCAATCTACAGGTTGCACATTTCAGGAAATAAGGGCTGGTTATTTCCCATTTGCAGCATTTCTGTAAGTATAACAGCTTAGAGATTTAGTCCAAAAAAGGAAGCATTTTATTACTTCCTTGTGTGATTCGCTTGTTTTGACAATGCATCAGTTTATAGGTTGTTAGGTAAATGCAGATGATGTGATATTTGTCCATACAGTAAAAGAAAACTACAAATTCGAAGACTTTTAAATCAAGTCTAGGCGGACGAGATCTCTTACAAACGACCAACGAGGCTTTGTGTGTGTTTTTTTATTTGTTTGTTTGGATGGTTTGTTGGTTCTTTGTTTGTTTAACATCACACTTTTCTATTGGATAGTAAAACAGACATTTTGTTTTAAGGACTGAGCCAGGTTAAGTGCATTGAGGTCAGACAGGTTGGCCACTGAACAGCAACCATTTAATCCCTTGACCTGGTCTAACCTACAGATTAGACCAGCTTGTTGGGGGAAAATACTCAGGTCGATCCTGTCGCTCTCTGTTGGATGCACTTCAATCACATTCAATATATCGCTTCTCCCTCCCACATCTTCACTGACCCAGAAGAAAAGGTCATTACAGCATAGCTTGATCATAGTGCAGAACTTCAGAATAGGCAGGGTTTGGTAACAGGATGACTTCATGGCATTAAGTACTACATAACACCAGAAAAGGGCAGACAATACCTTAAGACAATAAAACCATAAGCCACAGCAAAACATTACTGCTACAGCAACAGGCTGAATCACGAGTATGACCTGCAATTATTTTGGTTCATTCATTTCAAGTTTTCCATGGATAGATTTCAGAAGGAAACCTAACTGATGCTTAAAGTTACAAGATTTACTTTACCTTTGTTAACATTATAAATATTTCTAATATTATCATTTAGTAACTTGATGCTATATGTTATTGTGATATAATAACTGCTGTGCTGTGAAAAAGTATTTGCCCCCTTCCTGATTTCTTTTTTTTGTTGTTTATTTGTCACACTTGTTATTATTATGTTATTATTAGACAAAGATAACCCTAGTAAATAGAAAATGCAGTTTAAAATGATGATTTTATTTACTGAGGGAAAAAAGCTATACAAACCTACCTGGCACTTTGTGTAAAAGTAATTGCCCCCCAAACCCAACAACTGGTTGTGTCAACTCTCCTTGGAGCTCTCGCATGGATGACATTTTTGCCCAGTCTCTTTCTTATTATTGAATCATGAACTCTGATTTTAACTGAGGCAAGTGAGGCCTGCAGTGATTTAGATGTTGTGCTGGGTTCTTTTGTGACCTTGTTGATAAATCGATGCGCTCTTAGGCCGGCCACTCCTGGGAATGTTCACCACTGTTCCAAGTTTTCTCCATTTGTGGATAACGGCTTTCATCGTGGGGTCCCAAAGCCTTAGAAATGGCTTTGTAACCCTTTCCAAACTGAAAGATGTCAATGACTTTGTTTCTCATCGGTTTATTTAGATCGTGGCACGTGTTGCTTTTCTTTTAGTCTACTTCACAGGCTCTATTTAAGTGATTTCTTGATTCTTACTTTTTTCACAGTACTGTATTTCTCTTTCCTTAAGTAAGCTGTACAGTTGGTTAGAAAAGTGATGCAGTTGAAAGTCAACTACACAAGACTCAGAAAGAGTTGTGTTTAAGCAACATTATTGTTTTCTTTAGAAAGCTGATTGTTGTTTTGTAGTCCTTTGTAGTCATTATTAGCATCAAAAAAGTAGGAATGTAAACGTCATGCATCTGGCATGTCCCTCATGTTGAAGTACTCTGTTTATAGCAAAGAATTGTGTTGTTAAATTAAAAAATGTGTTTTATTGCCTTTAATGTTTCTGCCCTTGCGTGCTTTTAAATGAAAAACAGTCGGTGAAATCAGGGTTTGTTGCCATGCTACTGTAGCAACAATGATGTGAAGCCAGAATTTAGACTTTGCTGATGCACTTCACACAATACAGCATGGATGTGATTTTTAATGTTCTGACCTGTTCTTTTGTTATTGGAATTATCCTGTAATTGCTGTTTTCTCTCTTGTATGTCCCAGGATTCTTTTTGCATTTTGTATGTCATGCAAGTGGTAAAGAAAGTGATCTGCATGGCTTATCTTAATAGTAGAATAAGCTCTTGTTGAAAGTAAGCAATAGGATTAAGTCTGCACAGTCCTGTTAGATCTGTAGGGTCAATCAGCTCTATTACCTCGCAGCATGGCACAGGAGGATTTGCCTTGTCTTTGTCTGTCTCATCAAAACTGTACTGTCAATTACCCGTGACAATTTACAATCAACTGGTTATGAGGTGTTAAAGGTACAGATATACAATTTACAAGTTACCCACTTCAATTACAAACTTGCTATAAACCCATTATAATAAAGAGATGAATAAGTCTTTTAAAGATGGCTAATTTAAGTTCTAATATGAATGCTTAAACTTTATTTTTCCAAGCACTGATCTCAAGGACATCTTCATAATAGGATTTCATAAAGGACTCATTTCATCTGCTTTGTTCTTAAAGGAAAATGCCACTGATTTGAATGTTAAAGTCACTGGTCACAGAGAGGAGTAGCCTACTCAGTTGTATAATGTCTTCTGTGACTATGAAGTAAGGTTTCTAAAGAAAGGTAGAAATAACCTGGTGGTATAATCTGGGGTTGGACTAGGACACTTCAGTTAATTCATGGAAATCCTGCGACTGGAGCTAAAAATTCCATGTGCTAGTGAAACAAATAATCAAGTTGTGTCAAAAGAAACTGCAGGGTCCAGAGTTTTTGGAGACTTCTGAGATAAGTAATTAGGATGAAAGGGGATAAGAAATTAGATTAAAGGAGCCTTAATAAATTAATTTAAAAAATTGTCATAATTCTGTGTCTTGCAAATCTGTAGTCGGGCTGCAAGGAATCGCTTAAACGTAGATAATTAGGAAAAGATAAAATGCACAGCTATGCTTAATTTATACTTCTGCAGTGAATGCAGAGCCTACGACGTAGGCTATGCGTAGCGGTTCAGAAGGATTTGCTGTTGATGATTGTTGATTGTTGATGATGTATCTGTGGCATAGATTTAACAGAGAAGTGTAAATCCTTTGTTAAGAATTTTACTGGGAAAATAAGTAAAAGCTTTTTGTTTAAAGATCAGAAGCATAACTAAATTAATGATTTTCAAGATTCTCAGGTAGTGTTGTTGCAGCAACATTTACCAAAGCTAGCATGCTATTCAGCTAGCCTAGGCTCAACCCATAAGGTAACACCACTTTGTCCAACAAGAGGCAATTATGAATCACTGTTGTGTCCAGTCTACTATCAGCCCCACATGAGAGGAAGACAAAGTAGCCCTGGTTTTCAATTAGGCACTGAAAACATGATGGGAGACTACATTTGGGAGTTCATGTGTGAAAGTGATTTGTTGTACTCATGGAAAAAAAAAAAAACTGTTCATTTTTAATTTTAAAAATTTGTTTCAGAACTTTCAAAAGGAAACCTTTGTGTCTTTCAAAATTACGTTTGCTGTTTTGTGTCCAAAAATTGTGAAAAAAAATTGTGAAATTTAGCTAAAAATCATTCTAAAATCTACCAAACTAAAGTTTGACAGCAATAATGAACATTTCCTATTGTTTTACAATAAAAAAGAGATAGAAAATAACACTTGCTTGTCAAAGACAAACATTGTGTTACATTGTGTAATAGAAACTCCTTCAGCAGACATGTTATTACCTTCTGCAAAACTACCTTTCCCTAATTTGAAGGCTTTGCCCTAAACTTTTATCCAAATACTTTTAGTAGCACTTTGAGTGCTCAATTAGAGTAGAAAAGCGCTATATAAGAACTAGTCTATTTACCATTTACCATTTAGTATTTAGTCACCCCTGGCTTAGTAAAGATACAATACAAATTCCATCAAAAAGTATATTTTCAATATTACCAATACTCATTAAATTAAAACAATTTAAACATGCTGTAAGAGACTGATATTCTGTGATTATCTTTTTGGCAACCACATCCTAGAACAGACAAAAATTTCTATGGTAAACAAATTAGAAAAAGTACATACTGCACTCTAGTGCAAGGGTGGATACTACATAATGTCTTTCTAGTTATATAATCTATAACAATAAGCCAGATATAATGTATACTTACAAGGCAATGACTTCATATTATACTCATGTGTACAGGAATATTACTACATAATGCACACATACTACATAATGTACTGATATCAATGCATTATGCACTATAACCATAAGACAACCATGTGCAAAACATAATGCAACCATTTTGTTTACATTTGAGCAATATTGCTGAGCAGTAGATATGGCTTTAATATTGCTCAGTGATGAGTCATAGTCTGTACTATTTATGGCCATGAGTCGTCCCTGACCAGCATGTTAGACAATGCTCAGCCAATCAGAAGTTGGGATAACAGGCTAATCAATAAGGCTGCAGTTTAGAACTGATGTTACTATAAACAGACTGGCTCTTTACCCCTTTCCCCAGTTTCTCACTATCTAGCTCCTGCCAGCTGTTCAGAGCTGCTAGTCAATAATGGTCAAGTAGGTTTAGCCATTCGCACAGCACAATATGACCACATGATTAGGCTAAGACAATCAGGCATGAGAAAGAGGCTGCAGCCTGAAAACCTCCATGCTGTTTACTCTCCACTTCAGATAAATACAGCCAAAGAGTACAAAGGATATTAAACATCCAGGAATATGAATCGTGTTGCACATCATTGAAGAGTAAAGAACACATATGCCAAATTTCACAGCTCAGCTCCTTGTGGTTTTGGAGTCTATTGACCAGGAAGGTAAAACCTCACAGACGATGATGTATGATGACAATATCCTCCCACTTTATTTGTGCGGGAGGATAAAAAAAAGGCCACAAAATGGCAGCCGTTCCATACTTTCTTCTATACTTCTTGAACAATAACACAGCACATAGTCTGACATGGCAGCATGGTGGCGTAGTGGTTAGCACTGCTGCCTCACAGTTAGAATACCATCTGGAAGGCCTGGGTTCGATTCCACCTTGGCCCAGGCCTCTCCCTCTCTCTGTGTGGAGTTTGCATGTTCTCCCCGTGCTTGTGTGGGTTTCCTCCGGGTACTCTGGTTTCCTCCCACATTCCAAAGACATGCACTTACTGGGGTTAGGTTAATTGGCTAATCAAAATTGCCCATAGGTGTGAGTGTGAAAGGTCGTCTGTCCCTCTGTGTTGGCCCTGCAACAGGCTGGCGACCTGTTCAGGGTGTACCCTGCCTCTCGCCCTATGACAGCTGGGATAGGCTCCAGCCCCCCCGCGACCCTTAACAGGATGTGCGGAAGCGAATGGATGGATGGATAGTCTGACATCAAAGAAATGAGGCAAAGGCACACGCCTCTGATATTGCAAGATGAAATCTTAGTTTTCCTTATCCACATGTAAAAGCATTTAACAAATGCTGTCTTTTCTGTAACCTAAAACATCATTTACCTGTGGACAAAAAAACGCAAAAAAAAAAAATGCAGAACAATCTATGTTTACCAAAATATCTGTGTACATGTTTACAGGGCCTGAGTCAGTATTAAAAGATATTGCATGTGGCATAATGAAACTAATTGTTTTGTATTTGGGGGCTGGGACCTTTCTGTGTGGAGTTTGCATGTTCTCCCTGAGTCTGTTGGTTCTCTCTGGGTACTCTGGCTTCCTCCCACAGTCCAAAGACATCCATCTTAGGCTAACTGGTGATTCTAAATTGGCCGTAGGTGTGAATGCAAGTGTGAATGATTATCTGTCTCAATGTGTTAGGCCTGTGGTTGACTGGTGACCTGTCCAGGGTGTACCCTGCCTTTCACCCTGTGGCAGCTGGGTTGGGCTCCAGTCCCCCACCCCGCAATAGTGAACTGGATAAACGGAAGAAGATGGATGGATGGAATTGAATTGCATGTATTTTTATATATGTGTGTGTGTGTGTGTGTGTGTGTGTGTGTGTGTGTGTGTGTGTGTGTGTGTGTGTGTGTGTGTGTGTGTGTGTGTGTAATCTTATCACAGAGTCTCATCATAGACTCAGATCCAATATTTCCTGTGCCACATAGACACCTTTGCATTACAGAAGAAACAGAGAGTGTAAGAGTGTATTAATGTGTCATGTGCTTTTGCCCTTTGTCCTTGCTGCTATGTGTTCTGGTATGTAGCTAAAGGTCGGGGCCAGGCAGCAAGCAGGACAGCAGGGGCCCTCTCAGGGGGAGCTGAGGCTGGGAAGAGCTGCAATGCCGAAGTCCAGCTGCACTGAGGAGAGCAGAGATTAGAATGGAGCCATGAATATCAGAGCAAAACAATACACATACTTGTGCACAAAATATATCCTGCGTGGGCAAATAATTAGTTAGTGAGCACTGAGTATTTAACTTCCTCTACAGAAACCAAGGTGCCATTCAAGGGCAGCAGTCAGCTGATGTGTGCACCTCAGGAATCTGAGCAAATGTGCTATTCCAGAAACTTCTTGCCTACTGTTACCCACTGCATGACTTCACATGACTCCAGTGCAGGCTGTTCCTGAGAAATTTGCAAGTCAGGACAGCTACAGTACAAAATGTTCACGCATGCAAACACACACACAGCCAGCAACCTAGAAGTCCTCCTGTTGGTCAGAAGAGGTATTGCAGGGCCAAAAGTCCTCTGTCTCAGTGGTTTAGAGAGCAGTCAACTCTGATCTTATCTTCACTGCAGCGAAAAGAGGCCAGAGTCACAATCATCTTCTACTGCATGAGTGGATTTAAACAAGGAAACACACCTCTCACTTCATAACCCACACCTGATCTTGTCACGTTTGGATTTTTTTTTGTGTGTTTTGGGTTTTGTTTTGTTTATTTCCAGTCATAGAAAAAAAATCACCACCATCTTATTGACTACATTTTTTTAAGGCTAGCTGAAAGTCTACTAATAGCATGCTTTTCAGATCTGTGACTTTGCTCTACAATGCTTTAGAATTTGTGGGGAAATATATGGAAGTAAGGACTGGAAGCAATTTATCCTCAACTTCAGTTCTGAACACGATTGCTTGAATTCCACAGTCATCTGTAATCTATGAATGTCATTTGTGTGCACAGCTTTCCTCCATTTGGTAAATACAGTGTACACACCATTTAAAAAAAAAAAAAGTTAAATATGAGCTCCAAATATGAAATCCCTTGTGGCTAAGGGATTTGACTGTCTTGGTTGAACTGCTGCCATGTTGCTTATCCTTTTGAAATCTTTAGGGGAAATGCGAGCGATGCACTGGGAATCTTAACAGTTCTAATCTAAGAGGCTAAAAGGGTAATATGCTATCAATTTTACCAGCAGTTTTAATGTCATACACAAGAAAGCCTGCTTAAGTAGCGCCTAATTGATTTGTAACCTTACACACTAATTCAGACCGAAATGTACCATTTTGGATTCATGTGCACCGTGTTCTGTGAGGACAAACCAAAGATACTAAAAAGACTGCAAGTACTAGAAAATAAACCTTGTATTAAAATGCATAATAACTATTCCTGATTTTTTTTTTTTTCATACACACTAGATATGTGCGAGACCTATTGCAACATATATGCTTTTGGCCTCAGGTATCATTGCAGATTGTTGTGTAAGCACTATTATTCTGTCAGTTATTCAGACATTTGTTTCTTTACACTGTATGGACAGTATTGGGCCACACCTCTTAACCATTGTTTTTCTGGGGCTGGCCTAGGCCACTTGGTTCCAGTGAAGGGAAATCTCGATGTCTCAGCTTACCAAACAATTTTATTCTATGCTTCCTACCTTGTGGGAACAGTTTTGGGAAGGCTCTTATCTGTTCCAACATGACTGTGTCCAAGTGCACAAAGCAAGGTCCATAAAGGCTTGGCTGGATAGAGTTTGTGTGGAAGAACTTAACAGGCCTGCACAGTGTCCTGACCTGAACCCCATCAAACACCTGTGGGATAAATTAGAGCGGAGACTGTGAGTCAGGCCCTCTCGTCCAACGTCACAAACACTGTGTTGTATGAAAGGGCAGAAATTCCCACAAACACACTCCAAATTCTTGAAGAAAGCCTTCCCGGAAGAGTGGAAGCTTTCATAGCAGCAAAGGGAGGCTAAGTTAGAATTGTATGTCATAAAAGCTCCTGTAGGTGTAATGTGTAGGTGGTCCAATATTGTTGTCCATATAGTGTATTACAAATGGTATAATAATGAAGGGTGTTCATCTTGTTATAGCCGAGATGTACAGAGGAAACAATGCTGATGACTTTGAGAAGTATAACCATGTTTGAGGAGCACAAGGTGATGGTGAACAAAAGTGAAGGTTCTCTAGTCTAGGTTTTAATGGCAATACATATCTTTAAAAGAAAACAAAAAAATTCAAGCAAAACATGTCACCATCTGAGGAGGAAAGAGGGCAGGTTGAAAGTTTTTCTTCCAAAGACAAAACAAATTAAGCCTCAAAAATGACTCCACTCAAAATGATAGTGTGTACAAGCATTCGTATTTGTGTGTGATCGAGACTTCCTTCTCAGTCAGTTTGTCTCTGTTGTGTGCAGGCGAGGGAGCATCTCTGTGGGTGACCAGGGAGGCTGTGATTCACTGTGTAACCCTCCATCCTGTCACTTCTCCTAAACCTGAGCGATACACGCATGCACATGCATAAATACAGAAGCAATAGATAGTCTGTGGCATGGAGCTGTGCACTTGGCTAGTATTGTCAGTCGTGTAAGAACTATTTAGATCCTTTGCCTAAAATTACATGTTTTGCATGTATGTAAGTGCTGCTTTTGCTGTATGTTGTTGAATCTAATGCAGCACTAGCTTAAAAGCCAAATATATTTTTCAAGAAGTGTCAAATATTTCCTTCAGATAAAACTGAAATCACTGTAAGATGAAAATAAATCTGAGTAAATAGCTTCTAATGCTTCATGGGTGCTGTTTTTGCAAAACACTGTTTGACAACAAAAAAATCAGTTTTTAAAGTGATAAGTGTAAAAATTAGTTCTTAGGGGGTCCTGGGTTCAAACTGACCAGTCAGCTGGAGCCTTTCTGTGTGGAGGCTGCATGTTCTCCCTGTGCCCTGTCTCCTTGTGGGTATTTGGGCCTCCTCACACAGTCCAAAGGCTTGCATGGGTTAGGTTAGGTAGTTAATTAGGCAAATGAAGATCTTTGATATTAAAATTAGCATTAATTTTGTAATATATATATATATATATATATATATATATATATTTTTTTTTTTTTTTTTTTTTTAAGGAATTGTATTGGGTTGGTTCCTCCTTATCTCTCTGATATTTTAGCTTTGCATACTCCCACTAGATCACGAGTGTCTGCTGAGCAAATGCTCCTAGCTGTCCTGAAGTCCAGATTAAAACACAGGTTGAGATCGGGCCTTTCCGCTATCTGCTTCTAAATTGTGCAGCAGTGTGAAGAGCCAGCAATCAGGACTTCTCCAACAGCAGTTTTATTGTTTGGCTTTGAAACCTGACTGAGTATTTTTATTTGTGTTTTTTTTTTTTTTTTTTAATGTTTTTCTTACTTTGTTTTCTTTTTTTAAGCTTTGTCCTTTTGTTCTCTGTTATATGGGATTTGATTCTTTTAGCTGTACAGCACTTTGGTCAGCAGCTATCCTTTTTAAATGTCCTATACAAATAAACTTGACCTGACTTTTCAAAGTGACCATTCTATCAAACATATGTGCACATGCATGTGCGCGTGTTTGATCGCTCCTGCTTGTGTATGCTGACTCCCAACTGACACTCACTGCCTGTTCCTCCTCCTTTTGAATCAGCTTGGTCAGCTCTAAGTGTCAATCAAAAAGAGACAGAAAGGGTACTCTCCCTCTAGCACTCCCTTGTTTACTCTTTGTGCCTTGTTCCCAGCAGCAGAAGCACAAATGGTGTCCACATCCATAAACATTATTCTATGTGCGCATATAGTGTGCGTCATGGAGGAAGTCCTCCCCCGTGTGTTATGTATATGAATGAAAGGCATTTACAAAGTGAGCAGCTCCACCCAAGGAAATCCATGACTGTACTTTCCAGAAATAGAGTATTACTTGCTTAAGGTGGAACTACTGCATCAGCAATTGGTCTCCAGAAGAACTCAAATATGTCAGAGACTGGGTTGTACAGCCTGTTGGCAGGACTACTTGTAGATGAACCTGCTCTCAAAGCTGTGGAAGCATGCGGTTCAGCAAACCGACACATTCAATTTCCCACGCTACAATGTACATGCAGAAAATTCAGATATGTGTATACACACACACGCATGCACGCACGCACGCACACACACACACACACACACACACACACACACACACACACACACACATACACAGACACGCAAATGGACCATAGGCAGAGCAATAGAAAAAGGTGTAGGCGTTGTGACGCAAGAAATATGAGTCACTCTGACACAAAGCGGTTACAACAGAAACTGCTGCGATAGTATTACCTCTCCAGCAGGTCAGATGATTTTCTGCTCTTACTGATAAGAAAGAAATGACCAGAAGTGATGACAGGCATAACTTTGAGTCGAAAACATCAACCTCTTTGGGGATTTTCTTCCAGGTTTATAATTAATTATAGGAGTCCAGCAATAAAGATTAATGACCTTTATTTTTCTTCTAAACTCAGAGATGTGATGATGCAAAAGGCTGTAACTATAGCAACACAAATCTGTCATCCAAGAGAGCCAGCCCACCATATGCTCATGTTGCATTTTCAGCGTTTCAGTTACAAAAAGCAGTGACGGTGGAGCAGAGAGAATCTGGAAGAAGGATTAAATGATTTTTGTGTAGCTGACATTTAACAATGTTTGTGAAGGTTGTAGTTAACATATGCAACTTTGTGCCACAAAATAAAGTAAATTTGTATCGCCCAGTATTACATATGAATGTCTTTAAGAGTTTTACTTTCAGGTCAGACACAACACGATTAAGAAGAGGGCAAACTCCTGCTGCACTGCCCACCTCTTCCACAAGAGGGGGTTAGCGCTTCCTTTACATTGAGCAGCTGCCAAGTACACGCCGAACTATTGCCCAATCCTGTTTCTCACATCGGTGTTTTTTGTTTGTTTCTTTCTTTTTGGGGGCGCAAACCTGATAGTAGGTTGCAGCACTTTCCGGGGATATAGAGGTCTTATTTGAACAGGTATTAGACAGCTCCCTTGCTTAATAATTCAATGTGAAATAGTGATTTTTCCATGTTGTTCCACAGAGGAAACACAAAGCTGTAAAGTTATACAATTGTGAGCGTTGCCAAGGTGCAGTTATTGGGTTTTCTATTTGTGCTATTAGTATGGAATAAGACATTAACACTGGGTAATGTTTGAGAATAATTGCCCCCTCAAACTGTTTGCAGACTTTGTTAGCAAACACTACGGGGCACTTGGATAACACATACACATGCACACAGGCACTGCACAGATGGGAGACAGATGTTTAATAGACAAGGTCAAGGAGTCCATAGCGTAATTGTCTGCTCCGCCGTTTCTCAGTATTCTCTGCATTGTTCGGATCACCACATCCACATAAATCCTGGAAATTTCCTCTGGAATGGAAACCACGTTCTGCTCTTGGAGACCTATGGCGTTTTCTCTCAAGCACACACACACACACTTAAACACACACTTGCTGACATTCTGCTGCTGCGGTGCATTCAACAGATTAGGACTCTTCATCCATGCAAGTACTGATGCGTACATCTGAGAAAATAAATCCATTTATGAATTGTTGTGGTAGTATTTCTGCACCTTGTTGCAGTTCATTTTTTCTCTCCCTCTTTCTGGAGGTTTCCTTCGGCATTCAGAGAAAGTGCTACAGAAAGAGGATGAGTGCTGCAGGGAGATGATGGAACATAAGGAGAGGAGGAGAACTTTCTAATCTCATTATCTCTACCTAAACTAATCCACCACAATCAATACCTCCAAATCATCAGCAAGCTTGTACATGTATTGTACCCCTCACATAATACACACACACACAGACAGACCTCCTTGTAAGATATAGTCTTTGTAATTGAACTAAAGATGTCGGACATGAAAGAAACACTCCTGCTGGGATCGGAAGGAATCAAGAAAACCATCCTGCATGGAGGGACTGGAGACGTCCCAAAGTTCGTCACGGGGGCGAAGGTACTGTAGGCCAACTTCATTTACACTTTTGGATTATTCTACCACTGATAGGCATAAAAAAAACACACACACACAACTTCACATTCTCTCTCCAACACTCAAAATGAATCATATTTCACCATTTTTCATGTGATAGGTTAAAATAAAGCTATTACTCACAAAGCTAGTGTCAGTATTTGAAATGGAATAAGAGCTGCAAATGTAATTTTAACATGTCCACTTATTTATGATGGTATCATCAGCATCACATGATCATGCATCGGAAGAAGAGCAGTGATTTTGTTTTATAACCCTGCTGTCTGTGGCTGGTTTTAATGTTTAAGCAGAGCAGATTTTATCTTTTTTTTTTTTTATCATAAAGGATGAGAGTGGCTGTCTGCAAATACATTTGGGAGCTTACTGTGTGCTGCATCTTCATGAAGATTTATTTTAATATGAACAAAAATGACAGCAAAATAACACTTGTCTATTAAGTCTAATAATATAGTGTAAAACTTCATATATTTATGTTTGTAGGTTCATTGTTTATGATGATAATGCTGATTACAACGATGGCTTCCTTATTTGCAATTTATAGGATTCTGTCTCCATACCGTGCGCCTATCAGGAAATAATTCAACAAGATGCAGGAGGGGCAAAGAGGGCTGAGCATGTTCAAGTTCTTGCAGTTCCTATCAGCAGCCAGTAGAGGTCGATAGAAGACATACCCGTTTATAACTCCGACATTAATGAGAGCAAACACAGAAATAATTTCATTAGTCTAACCTCATTGTATGAAACAGTGATGCAGTATTATTTTCCACGACAAAATAGGTCAAAACGATTAAAAGGACCTTCTTCAAGGAGAAGTAAGTATCTGAGTTTGAAAATAATTTCTTTATATTTATTTGATGTTACAGACATGTGGCTTTCTAGAATTTCCTCTTCATCCCAGTTTTGTGTTACTCCTGATCAGGCGAACTGGTTGTGTCTTAGTCTCCTCTTATATTTTCCTGAACGTGTTTAGTACTGATTTCTCATGCCTGACTGAAGCCTTTCACGGGGTTCATGAAACCATTCATGAATTGTGCTGGTGCTGCCTATGAAATTATTATTTTTTTGTTACCACAGTTTTCTTTTAAAAGTTTTCACTTTCCTCGGATATTACACAACCAAGCAAGCTTGGCATGTCTGACCTTCCTCCTGTCTGTCTCCTTTGTTAAGTAACTGAGCTGTGTGAAGCTTGTGACATAACTTTTTTTTGGTGAGATGCTCAGATTTCACTGTTACGCAGGCCCTTATTTCACCATGCTTTGTTCGCCCATCACTGAGGCTTGCTTGTGTCCGCTCTTCCTGCTCCAGTTTATTTTTATGGTATTTTTCATAATGCTATGGCTATTTTATGTAAACTAACTTGTCTTGAGGAGGCATTGTCAGTTTTTCTTTTACGTTGACACATAATTTTCCCCACCTTGCCCACTGTGTACAGTGCTGTGCAAAAGTCTCGAGCCACCCCTCATTTCTGTATGTTCTGCTTCCAATGAGTCAGAATTTCTTGTCATTTTAAAAGTGGTCTTGGGGCTTTCTGAAGATCTTTCAAAAGTTTTTTTTTGGACATTGGCTGTTTTTTTCACCCATTTCAGGGGATTTTGTGTCTCTTCAAACTTGACATATCTCACCATGGTGTGCATGGTGTCCTTAAAAGATTATTTTAAAAGATTTTTAAAAGAAACTGGACATGTGGAGGACAAAAGAAGAAGTGGCAGTGGAAACCATGTGATTGGTTTCATTTGTCAACATGAAAAGCTTTCAAGCTCATAAGAATTGTACAAACTGTTTTTGCCTTCTACTCTGTTTCCCTTTATGTTTGCACATGTTTCAATGAATTGTTTTAGCTTTTTCCCATTTCCCAGCAAAATATAAAGAAATAAGGGGTGACTCAAGACTTTTTCTTCCTCCTTTCTGTGTTTCCAGGTGACCTTCCACTTCCGCACGCAGTTGTGTGATGATGAGCGTACAGTGATAGACGACAGCAAAGCGGTTGGAACACCCATGGAGATAGTGATCGGCAATATGTTTAAACTGGATATCTGGGAAACCCTGTTGTCCTCTATGAGGACTGGTGAGGTGGCGGAGTTCTGGTGCGACACTGTTGTGAGTTCCAAAAAAGCTTTGGTTTTGCTTTTATTTGATTGCACATTACCTAATTTTCTCAATCGTCTGCCTCCAAAGCAAAGTGGATTACATCCTGTTGGTCCAAAGCCATTCTGAAAAGTGTGTCTGTGCAGACAGAATGACATCATGCTGCAGATGTGCAAGTTATAAACAGCGCTTTAAATAGCAAGCAAACAAAACACCACAATAAGATGAGTTTTATGTGTTCCAGATTTAAAGGCCTAAAGTAAAGGTTCAGGTATGTGACACATGAGTCTTTATAACTTGTGAATGAATCCCCTGGAAACACGAAGCAGGATAATAGCAGGGAAAAAATCTACCACTTTGCTAGATATCAAACTGGCTTCAAAACTGAGCCATCGTTTTTGTGGTTTTTAACAAACATTCCTAAGTTAGGATCGGCTTTAGTTTTACTTTCAGTTCAATGTACTTTTTTGTTTTAATGAATAATATCATCTCATACACGTGAACAAAGATGGATATAAACTGTTATGCTCCAAACCCTGCAAGAGACTTTATAATACAGACATGCTACCTCAGAATATGTGATCATATATTATGTAACATAACTTTTTATGTGTGTGTGTGTGTGTGTGTGTGTGTGTGTGTGTGTGTGTGTGTGTGTGTGTGTGTGTGTGTGTGTCTGTGAAAGAGACAGATGGGTTGAGGCATACTGTCATTAATCCGCAGCGGTCTCACTTTTCCCTAATCGGCTCTGACTTCTGCTGAATCAGCAGTACAGCCTCCCCTCCACTCTGATTAGATTTGATGGGGCTTAGAGCATTTACTCACTCTGAACAACAGGGCTGCACCACATGCACCACTGAGCATGTGGTGCACTATCACTCCTCATCCAGCAGAGGGCAAACCTAACTTGTTAAGCAAACAATAAAGGGAATGCTGAATATCTCAAAGTGTTTAATGTAAAGCTTATGAATTGCAGTGTGATCATCATGTTACTTTTCAAAGCGACAAAATGACATCTGTGCACTGGAGTTATTATTTTCTTAAAAGCAGAAAAAATAATAGTATCACAATTAATCTAAATGTAACCTCAGTTCAACTACTAAGCATGTTTCGCCTGTTTATTTGGTGTAAAATATATAAAGTATGAGCAATGTTCAGTCACCTTGATAAAAGTGTTTTTTTTTTTTAGTTGCTGAATGATGCCATCTTACACAGAAAAAATATAAATATTTAATAGAGACACTGAATAATGCAACAACTCATAGGTTAAGTAGAACTGTAAGGCACAGTCATTAGAGGGAGACATTAAAAGTCGACTGTTTTATGACAGACCTCAGTCACCTTAAGTTTTGCATCATCTTGTGATCTTCTCCAGCACACTGGTGTTTATCCACTTGTGTCCAAAAGCATGCGACGCATTGCTGAGGGCAAAGACCCAGTCGACTGGCACATCCACACGTGCGGCATGGCCAACATGTTTGCCTACCACAGCCTTGGATATGACGACCTGGATGAGCTGATGAAGGAACCAAAGCCGCTCTACTTCGTCCTGGAGTTGCTCAAGGTGAGAAAGAAGAAACGCGACTCGCCTGGCAAACAAAATATTTCTAAATTAGGAATGGTTTTTTTTTGCATTAAAGGGGTTTAGCATATCTAGACTGTCCTCCGTAATTGATGGAAAACTGAAGAACAAACTCCCATGTATGTGTGCGTATGACTGACAGGTGCAGCAGCCCAGTGAGTACGACAGGGAGTCGTGGGCTCTGAGTGACGAGGAGAGGCTGAAGGTCGTTCCGGTGCTGCACGGCCAGGGAAACAAACTCTACAAACAGGGACGCTACCAAGAGGCCACACAAAAATACAAGGAGGCCATCATCTGCATTAAAAATGTTCAAACCAAGGTTACTACATTTAAAAAAAGTTCCAGGATAGAATTTAGCTTTCATCTACAAAGCAGTCAGGTTTTTTTAGGAACACAAATTTTCAGACAGGAATTTGAACTTCTTCCTCTTCAGGAGAAAGCTTGGGATGTCCCATGGATGAAGCTGGAGAAGATGGCCAACACCTTAACCCTTAACTACTGCCAGTGTTTACTCCGCATGGAAGAGTACTACGAGGTCATTGAGCACACGACCGACATTATCAATCAACACCCAGGTTTGTCACTTGTCATATGTGTTTTAACTCGACTAAGTGAGGGATTGTGTAGGCATTTTAAAGCATTAAAGTATTCTTTGCCTAGAGTATCATCACACTTTCCAAACGGTTGTGAAAGACTGTCACGTTGTGTAGGCATTACGTTTTTTTCACGCTTTTTATATGTTGGGCATGTTTTCATATTGTGAGAATGAGCACGTGAATGTTTTTTTATGATTGCTGTAACTGTACATTACATCCATCTATTAAAGTCAGATCCTGGTGCCTGTGCATTTTCTTCATTCATAAATACAAACTCTGAAGAAACTTTTACAACAGTTGTGTCTTCACTCTCCACAGGCCTATGACATGACTGCCTGCTCACAAACAGATGTGTTTATGTTTGTCCTCCAGGCATAGTTAAGGCCTACTACCTGCGAGGGAAGGCCCATGTGGAGGTGTGGAATGAGGCGGAGGCTCGGCAGGATTTCAGCAGGGTGCTGGACCTGGATCCTGGCATGAAGAAGGCTGTTAAGAAAGAACTGGCCATACTTAACATGCGCATGGAAGAGAAGAACCAAGAAGACAAGAGCAAATACAAAGGCCTGTTTTGACCTGATGAGACTAAGAACTGATTGACTGCAGAAGATTTCAGCTGTTAAATATCAAACCTCAGCAATTTAATTTTTCCTTCACCACAGCCAGCTCCCTGCCCTGATTTCCACACATGCTTTGACGCTCTCCTGCATGGCAGTATGCAAGAAAATGCTCCAGCCTATTAATCACATGTTATATTATATTAAATTCCAAATTCTATCTGACAATATGTATTAAAGTTAAAGGGAGGACTTTCAATGTTAAAACCTGAACTAGCATGGTTTATATTTTCTGGATTTGCATGAGGATTAAATTTTTTTTAATATTTCTTTGTAGTTTTACTATAATGTGTAGCAGGGCATAAAGATGTACCCAGATGCTGTAAAGTCAGTTTAAGGAGTACAGTAATTGGCTTTCTTACCAAGATTTAGATGTAAAGGTTGATGCCCCTCTCATTAATACTACTTCAGAGTAAGGTCCATAGGTTTTTGGACAATGGAATATTTTTTGGAATTTTGGGGTGGGAGAATTTTGTCTACATCATTATCCACTACAATTTTAAAATCAAACAAAGTGTGAGTCAAGTGCAGATTTTCAGCTTTAATTCAAGGGCTTTAAAGGAGTATTGCATCAGCTGCTTAGGAATTACAGCCATTTTCAGAGGCTCAAAAGTAATTAGACAAACTTGCATCATTTTAAATGCAATGATTGTTTTTAATACTTGGATGAAAATCACAGTGAAGCACAGTATGATCAGTTTTGCAGCATTTAGCCGAATCTGAGCAGAGTATATATAGACCTGTACACTTCAGAATTCATGTTGTTACTTCTGTCAGGAGTCACATCATCAATAAATATTAGTGACCCAGTTCCACTGGCAGCCATTCATGCCTGTGCCATAATGCTGTCTTCACCATGTGTGACAGGTAATGCGGTATGTTTTGGATTAAGCGGATTTCTCTCCTTCTCCACACATCATTCTGGTAAAAGTTCATCTTGGTTTCATCTATTCATTTTTCTTTCTTTCAGAATTGTATGGGCTCCTTTAGATGTTTTCTGGCAAAGTCTAATTTGGCCTTCCTGACTTTGAGTGTAACCATTAAAGTGCAACTTGTGGTAAACTCTGTTTATACTCATGAAGATCTCTCTTGATTATAGACTATCATAATCATACGCCTACCTTGTCGAGTATACTCTTGACTTGGTTGGATGTTGTGAAGCTGTTTTTCTTACCCATGGAAATACTTTTGTCATCATGTGTTTTAGTGGTCTTCTGTCGTCTTTCAGGCCTTTGGATGTTGCTGAACTGGCTGGTGTATTAATTCATTTTAAGAACCAGACTGTTGATTTTGCCGTTTCCCTGACAGGTTTATTTTGGTTTTTCAGCCTGATGATGGCCTCTTTCACTTATATCTATATCAGTTTGACCTTGCATTGAGAATTTCAGGGAAAAGCTATTACATATAAGCTCGACAATCACCTCAGTTTGCTTAATGTGTCGTGAAATAATGCTAGAACAGGCCTCGCTTGGCAGTGAAACTGTTTGTCAGTCAATCATCCAGTTACAACTGAGCCTCTGAAAATGGGGGACGTGTAAATGGCAGTGATTCCTAAACAGTTAATACTGTGCTTTTGTTAAACCTCTTGAATTAAAGCTGAAAGTCTGCAATTCAGTCACATCTTGATTATTTTATTTAAAATCCACTGTGTTTGTAAACAGAGGCAAAATTACAAAAACATATGGAGCCAACTGTTTCTCCCTGAGGCCAGAAACCATTAAACACAAAGCCTGGGAAGGAACAGGCCGCTTGACAATCTCCTTACCACCAAAACAAGACAGCAGGTATATTTTGTTGCTTTTGGACAGAACCTGGCTCTTTTTTTTACACCTTTCCTGTCAGTGCTATGCCATCCATGGTTATGTGGTTATGTTAACTTGACATTTATTCTACTGTACAGACACGATTGTGGGTATCTTTGTATTTAAAGTCCAGAAAGAAAGTGAATACTTGTGTTTTCCATAATGTCAAACGTTTTTTTAAGAATACTGTTCTGGTTTGTAGTGTTATTGTGCGATACTTATTTGGTGTGTATTAAAAAAAATCAATTCCTGTATCATCTAAAAGCTTTTCAGTTTCTGAATGACTGGATTGTGGATCATGAGTGTGCCGGCAATTTAACTAAATGATATTGACTGAAATAGTGCCCATGTTGTAAAAACATTCCACGTTGTATATATTATTTAATTTAACATTTTATTATACCACAAGATGGAGCTCTAACTATGGAAGCTCGTTTCCGCCACTAAAAAAAAAAAAATCGCCATCCATAACTCAAAATTTTGAGTTATTAACTCAAAATTTTGAGTTAATAACTCGAAATTTCAAGAAAATAACTCAAAATTTTGAGTTATTAACTCGAAATTTTGAGTTAATAACTCGAAATTTCAAGAAAATAACTCAAAATTTCGAGTTAATAACTCGAAATTTTGAGTTAATAACTCGAAATTTCGAGTTAGCAAAGCCAATCAAGATGCGTGGTGATGGTACGTCATTTCCTTGTTACGGAAATAAAACCCGGAAGACACCAGTTATCAATGCTACAGCTAAGCTACCAGTACAGATCCGATCATGAATGAGCAAATTGCTAAGTACTTTCAGCGAGGATTTACAAACGATGAAATCCTTGCGTTATTAGCTGAATCACATGGCATCATTATCAGCAAACGCACCCTCGAAAGGATCTTACACAAGAACAGACTTTGGCGCAGAAAGAACAAAACTGAGGTGGAAGAGGTGGCGGCTTTTATACAAGCGCAACTGGAAAACTCAGGTCAGTCACATGGATATCGCTGGATGCACCAGAAGTGTTGGATGAATGGAATTGTGACTGACAGAGAAACAGTTCGTCTTCTGCTCCGTTTACTCGACGGTGAAGGTGTGGATTTAAGGTCCCGTAGACGACTGCGGAGGCGAGTGTATCATAGCAGAGGCCCCAACTATGTGTGGCACATCGACGGATACGATAAGCTTAAGCCATTTGGAATTGCAATAAGTGGATGTATTGACGGCTTCTCAAGGAGCGTTATATGGCTTGAAGCTTACAAGACAAATAATGACCCCAGAGTGATTGCTGGTTACTACATGGATGCCGTGATTCAACATGGTGGATGCCCTGATCGAGTGAGATTAGATTTAGGAACAGAAAACGTCCATGTGGCCCAGATGCAAAGGTTTTTACATTTTTCAGACAGTGATTCAGAAACTGATCATGTCACTTTTGGAGCAAGTACAGGAAATCAGCGTGTTGAAAGATGGTGGCTAATCTTACGAAGTCAGTGTGTCCAGTACTGGATCGACCTGTTTGACAAACTAAGAGAGGATGGACACTTCTCAGACTCGTTCTTGGACAAATCATTGGTCCAGTTCTGCTTTCTTCACATTATACAGGTGAGTTTACCTACTGATATCTGTTGTAACTGACTGTTTTAGCAGCATACATGGCCTTTGGCATATTGCTGAAATACTGTATACATTAAAGTACACATGAAAATTATAGTTTTAAATCTGATCTCTTTTTTTCAGATAAATATATTAAAATGAATATCAAGGTACACATATTACAAATTCATTATGTGGGTTTATATGTGTCTCTGAAATTGATCATTTATAGTGGGCCAAAACTAATAAATAAATAAGAATTCAAATCCCCATATTATACATATACAGTTTTAGCTAAAAATAAATTAAAATGCATACATCATAATCTAAGCCACAACTGTGCCTATGTATATACATTAACATGTTGTGCATTGTACTGTGTATAACTGCATGTGACAAATAAACACTATCTTAATCTTAATCTTAAAAATAGTGAAATTAGAACAAAGTTTGCATTACAAAGGTACAATAATGGTGTCACGTAATCTAACATAATTTATGCAGAAGTTAGTTGTTTTTTGTACATGTTTAAATTAAAAATGTTACTTGTGTGTATTTTTGTCATCAAGGAGGAATTAAACGAAGTTGCTTTGGCTTGGAACGACCACAGAATACGCCCAGTCCACAACTCCCGCAGTCCTCATGGTCGACCGTCTTTTATGTATGCCCTCCCAGACATCTATGGAGCGAGAGACTGTCTCCAGCATGTCAATATGGAGAAAGTTGAAGCCTGCCTTGAAGAATGTGTGTTCAAAGACTTTCCATGTGATGAGGATGTCTTTCATCTCTGTGTAGAACTGATGGCTGAACATGCTCTGGGCTTCACAAATGATGTGTTTGATACAGTGGATCTGTATGTACAACTAAGGCAGCTCATGCTTGCTCAGTTGGAGACATTGCCTTAAAGGTTATACCTATTTATGCATTTGACAGAGCTGTTGAAAGCACATGTCCTTTAACCTTTGTGCTTCCTTAGGAACAGTTAGTCCTCTGGCTTAGAAGAATAAAAATTAAAAAAAAAAAAGTAATTCACACTGTATAGTATATAGAGTATAGTGTATAGTGTGAATTACTTTTTTTTTTTTTTATTCTTCTTATTTATATGTGTGTGTATATATGGTTGCAGGTACAAAATACATTTCACTGTGCATTGTACTGTGTATAACTGTGCATGTGACAAATAAACACTATCTTAATCTTAATCTAGTCTTTTTTTTTGTTGTTATTTCTACAGTAATTGTTGTCTGCACAAAGAGAACATCCCAGTTTTTTCATGTACAAAGGCTTAAATCTTACACATGCTGCCTGTCAAACCTGGTATTTGGAGATCATTAAGGTAAAGTGATATGTCTCATGGTGGATTTATGATTTTAGCTTTCTGAAGATATTTTTTTTAATCCTTGTTCACTTGTATCTCATTTTTGATGTCTCTTAATTTTATTTTTTTCTGATAATGTTAAATTACTAATTTGGTTGTCTAGATTTTTTTATATAGAAAATCTAGCTTATAGATGAGCTTAACTAAGCAAGGTGATGATTGTCTGTCCAAAAATATATATAAAAATGAACTGAGCTCTGTCATTGTAGTCTCCTTGAATACTTTATTATAATACACAAATCTCAAAAACAGGGACACTTAGCAATTAACATTTAATCCAGAGCAGTAAGTTAAAAAAAAAGTGACTACACAAATCAAAAATGTGCAAAACTTGTAAAATATCAAAGAATTTAAGATAAGAACAGGTAAAATGGCAAGATTTTACAAAGATGTCCTAAACTTTCTGAAATAAGAACATAGTGGCCTAAAATTCTATGAACCAAAAACATTAAGGTTTAAAGCTGAAAAAATATTGGGGAAAAAAGTTAATAAGAAAAATCAGTCATGCAGTGCAATGAAAGAAGGGAGAAACAAGACTTTTATCCCTCCTGATACATCAAGAAACAACCCCCAGCTGAGCACTTGTTGATTTCACTTAAGTCCAAAATAAAAATATATCAATTATGCTTTATGGCCACTCATTTTAGCAACATAGTCACCATAACCCAGATGGCTGAATAGAGGTGCACAAAAAATAACTATTGAATTACTGGCATATAATATAAAACTGAACTTGTAAACATTAAAACTTGTGCATTATAATAGAACATGTTAGATATATTAACTATATTACTGCAGGGGTCTCAAACTGTAACTTCTGAGGAGCCACTATAATCTCACTTTATAACATTAGATAACTAAACTGTCAGATTTAAATTAAGTTTTTCCTTCTTTTTTTGGATTGAGTATGGCTAATGAAATTATAGAAAAAATTTATAAATGTGTAAAGATACTTTGATTTTTAACTTGGTATGCGCAGATGCTGAATGAGGCAATAGGAATTTTTATAAAAAGGCCTCCAGGCTGCCACTTTGACACCTCTGCAGAAGTGCATTAATCAAGTGTTTTCAAAACATATTGCCGTGTAATAAGAACACACACAAATAAATTCAAGTCTCTAATTTTGTACCTCAAGTTGAATTCAATTAGTGTTTCACCAATAACTTTCTCAGGAATCAGTTTTGAAACATGTGATTCACATTGTAACAGTTCTGTTTTAGTGCACAACTCAAATACAATCTCTTGTACAAATCTGTGGGTCCAGATCCAGTGTTTGTGAATTAAAGTATTAGATAATGTCCATGACCCACACATTGGATTCCAACACTCTGTTCATCTCAGAACTAAAATCAGGATAGCTGTCATAATTTATTGACAGCTCCAGTACACATCCACATGTGTGTGCCACAGGTCGCCTCTGGAAACCTTCAAGTTCGTTAAATGCAACAATGATGTTCTTTCCAAGATATAAGTCTGAACCTGTGCAAAACCTAAGGAACAAGCACAAATGTTGCTTCTCAACATTCTTCACATATGTAGTTAGGTATTTCTGAATAACCTTCTGATGGGTCGTCATTGTTTCAGGAAAAGTGAAACACCCGAGAACCTTTCTCACATTTGGTTGGAGGGCTTCATATACTGAAGACAGATCACAAAGGCTTTCACCTGCAGTGCTGAGTGTTTTCGCCCACTGTTCGATGACATAGGCAGGCTCTTGGACAAGTGTTTTGTGTGCAAGCTCCATTAGGACTTCGGTAGCATTGCAGGCTGTTGGCATCCTTCTGCAGCTCTGGTTATCAAGTATGTCTACAAGTTCTTCTTGGTCCACACTGCTAAAATCTGACTGCCACGCCTCTAACACTGTACGCTCAGATTCAGGCATGAACTTGAGAAAATTCTCCACAATATCACTCTTCACATATCCAAAGGCAGCTTGTTCCAGAATGGCAGGGGCAATTTTCACAGGGAGATATTTCTCTGTGGCCCATCCAAATGCAATGATTCTGCCCACACTCTCCCACTCCTGCTGCCCAAAATCATGCCTTAAGAAGGGCACTTTGTAAGCAGTTCCAGTGGTGCACTGGTCATAGAATTCCTTCCAGAATTCTGAAAGACAGTCTCTTACAACTCCTCCATGATCATAAGCTTTTTCAGGTGTTCCATCAGGCAGTACAAGCTGGATTTTAATGTCAACATCTTCGAGATCATTAGCACTAAAATGTGAAATGAGCTCTGGCATTACCTGCCCTCTGTGAATGACTAGTACTCTTTTCATTCTCTCACTGGTTGGGCCAGGTTGTGGAGTTAAAACCAGGGTGTCGTCCAAATTTATTGACTCACTGTCAGAGACGGGTCCAACAAAAACAATGTCACTGCTGTAAGAAGAGTTATCACTTACAGCCTGCATGGAAGAGAGTGAAAGGTTATTGTCTGTAGTGTCTACAGTTTGTGTCACATCAGGGCTGACTTGTTCAAAAGGAGCAAATGAAGAAACTGTAGCAACAGTAAAAGAAGAGGAGTTTTGGTCTTGAGAAGATGATTGCAAACCTGGGCTGCTTTGGGTTTTTTTTGTGGTCAGGTAAAACCTAAGGATATTTAGTTTTGTAACATTGTACATTTCTCCAACTGTTAATCCACCATCAACTGTCATCTCTTGATAATCCTTTAGATCACATTCAAAATCTGTTAAGGGCCCCCGAACATTTCCTCCATTTGGAAAGAACAGATCTTTTGCAACCTGTAATATGTCACTTTTCTTAGCGTCCTTGCAAATTACCATTTTTCTTGTCCCTCCTCCTCGTCTAGCTCTAACCTGCTTGAAAACATCAGCATCTTCATCATAATGCATCCATCCTATTTCTATTTTTCTCTTTGTCTTCAGAGCATTTCTTTTATGGGTTGGTTCTGAATGTTCTTGCGCTGTGCTGCTGCCATCTTCAGATGTTTTTCTTTTGGACAATTTGGTTTTCAGACGTTCAAAAAGCGTCGACTTTCGGCTGTTGCCCTGCCGTCTGCAAAATCCAAATACTGCAAGGCGATCACCATATGATGGTAGATAAGTCTTCAGCTCCTCATCTGACATCAGATTTATAACACTGGCATCGATCTACAGAGGGAAAAATAATTCACTTTCACACACACACACACACACACACACACACACATATATATATATTTGAAAATACAATTATATATTGAATGAAAAAAGTAGTATTTAAAAGAAAAAAAAATTAGAATTATGTACCTTCTCATTCTCCAGGGTTTGTATTATTTCCTCAGAGACTTCTCTTCGTCTCAAGAAGTCAGTCAGGTCTTCCATGCTGTAAACAAGTATGTACAAATGATCACTTATGAATCCACCATATGATCATCAAGTCTCGGTGTCTAGTGTACTTAATGTAGTTGAGAAGCTTGTAATATAACTTCCTGGGTAATATACCTTCCCTGCAATTAAACACTAATCAGTGGTTCTCAAATTGTGGGGCGAAATGTCATGACAGGTGGGATGCGAATGACCTGGGAGAAAAGTCATGCGGAACATACGTTGAACATCTGATTTATTTTCACAGCGGAACGAGGAAACGTTAGCAGCTACGTTAGCACGGCGACTAGCCAAGCCAAGCTGTGCACATAGTGCCGTCATGCCGCCACTTCAACATCGACCCCCAGACCGATCTTAGCGTGTGGTGTTAAAATATTTCATATAAGTGAGGCATAACGGAAAAAATCTGCACTGATTACATACCTTTTAGATAGTTACCACTCGTTAGACTACATCTCTACCTGAAAACCCTGGCGACAATGCAGCACAGTCTCTACCCGAGTGCGGCTGTGCCCTGTGCTTCCGGTAACAAGGAAATGACGTTCCTGCATCCGTTCCTGCATCCTGATTGGCTGTGCTAACTCGAAATTTCAAGTTAATATCGCCATCTGTAACTCGAAATTTCGAGTTAATAACTTGAAATTTCGAGTTATTTTCTCGAAATTTTGAGTTAATAACTCGAAATTTTGAGTTATTAACTCGAAATTTCGAGTTATTTTCTCGAAATTTCGAGTTATTTTCTCGAAATTTCGAGTTAATAACTCAAAATTTTGCGTTACGGATGGCGATTTTTTTTTTTTAGTGGCGGAAACGAGCTTCCATATCTAACTGCTCTAACTGTACCTCTGCAACAAACTGATCCCTGATGGAGAAATTATCCTGTGTCCTGAAAACGGCTCCTTCCTTCCTTCCTTCCGTCCTTCCTTCTTTCTTGAAATGCTTGTGTGTGTTGTACATTGAGATAATACGCTATCTCCATAGCATGACATCATACTGAGAGTTGAGTTTCATTCATGGATTCCCCGTTCATCATCATCATCATCACCCCCACCCCGCCCCAAGTATCTTTAAAACAGGTCCCTGCTGGACGCTAATGCGCCATCAAATGATGATAAAAATCAGTAGCAGTTTAAGAGAAAACACATTCACACAAAAAATTGACATTCAACCCAGGCCATTAACGTTCCCTTTATGCATTTCTTTGCCTGGTGCAACGCAAGTAAACAAGTAGAAAAACACGGTGGGTTACAAAGAGCCCATTAGAAACCGGATGCTGTCTATCTTTACACATCTAACAACGTATTTTTACATACACACACACTCCAAAAAAAAAAAATTCATCTGAATTTCCTCAAAGCCTGAGTTATAAAGATTTGATTTGTGGTGCGAAACTGTGGCACTGAAGTCTTGCCTATCCATGCCACAACAGCAAATTCTGCATAGCAGCACAGTCAGCCGCTGGCTCCTCTCCATAACCACTGGTGCTGATGTTGGGAAAAGGGCAAGAAAGGGAGGAGGAGGATGAGTAGAAGGGTGGAAGAATGGAGGGGGCTCGACAGCCCTGCTTCGCCCGCTTCCAACATGGGATGCGTCAAATCAGCCAGAGAAAGCCACTTATGTGGCGGAAGTACGAAAATCGTGTAGGCAAAATAAAAAAAAAAACTGCGACTGTCACATTTTGGAGTAGCGGGAATAAATGAAGGAATGTGATTTGTTTTGGACGGGACTCTGTGTTTTAGTGTAAACGGATTTTTTTTCCTTTTTTTTTTTTTGCTTTGAATGCCTCATACTCTATGGCTAAAATATGCTCCAAATTGCTTTTTGTTTGTTTGTTTGTTTGTTTTTGTTTTTTTTTTTGTTTTTTATATTGCAGTAACTTGGTAAAGGCGTGTGTTCAGAGAAACTTCCAGAGAGTTCAGGCTGTGTTGAAGAATAAAGATGGTCAAACCAAATATTGACTTTCAAGCTCTTTAGAATTGCACAAACTGTTTTTATCTTATATACTGCATTTCCACTTTGCACATGCTTCAGTAAATTGCTGCACCTGTTTCCCGATTTCCCGCCGAAATATAGGCTACAGAAAAGAAGGGTGGCTCGAGACTTTTGCACAATACTGTGTGTGTGCAAAAAGTGGAAAAAAAGTGTTTTGTCTGTTTCTTATATAGTACTCGTAAATGTTACCTTGAAAATGAACATGCTGACAATCAAAACTGGAATAAACACATCCCCATATTGTGTTTTGACTGTAATACCAATTGTGTTGAACTCATTTCTTTTCTCTCAAGTGGGTCTTTGTTAGAAAGCTCAAGCTTTATTTTGTGCATTATCACCGGAAGCGCCCTGTTTAAATGCGGTTACCTGACAGTGGTCCCAAGTTGAGTTCAGTCGCGGTGCTGCTGCGGCGTGGAGACAGTGGGGCAGAAAGTGTCTCGTTTGGGGGGGGTCTGCTTCGAGAGTCACGTTTCACCTTAATCTTTCTTTCTTATGAAAAAAGAAAGAAAACATTTCAAGCTACTTTTGAATGAACAGATAAACTCGGGCTTAAGAGGTGGGACTGGACTGGATCTGGATGGGTGACGGAAGCTCCTCTCACTGATCTGGATGTGTCAAAGAGGAGGGAAGCTTTATGTTCTGAGCTCCTTTCGGAATGACTCGAGTATCGGGTGTGAACAGAATGCAAGGGACTGAAGAAGAAAAATGATGTTTACAGGAATCGCGCTGCTTTCACCTGATTTTATTCGTTTCTTTTAGGAAGTTTAGCCAGCGCATCTGAGCCCACAAAGCAGATCATCTCATTTGTAGCCGTCCACCACACCTCGGTTTGTCAGCCTCCTCATTATCAAATTGATCCCAGCTTTAAAGATTAATTGTAAAAACTTCCATTTGACTGTGTGAGGAGATGCTGATATTCACTGTTTTGTAATCAGTCTTGAGCCTTTGTTTTTGTTTTGTTTTTTTGTTTGTTTGTTTAGTTTGTTTTGTTTGCAGCTTTATAATATATATATGCATATCTAAGAGGTAAATATGGCCATCAACACGGACGCCAACTTCCAGAGGTCCAACTTGGGTGAAGGCGGAGGAGGCGCTCAGCCGGCAGACTTCCAGGAAACTGAGAAACTACTTGCAGTGACCACCGAGCCTGGAGGTAACGAGATGAAAATGTCCACCTCTTTCACGGTCAACGTGGGCAGTGACAAGGGTCTGGAAGCCGAGGAGAACGGCCACAGCGTCTCCGTGAGATCGGGCTCCACGGGGCAGCTGGCAGCCGCCGCCCCTCTCTCCCCCTCCAAGGCGAGTCTGAGCCGCTCCTCCACCGGGAACGCGGTCCAAGAGACCCCGAAGCCCAGGGATTACCTCATCCTCGTCATCTTCTCCTGCCTCTTCCCCGTTTGGCCCGTCAGCATCGTCGCACTGGTGTACTCCATTATGGTGAGCATCTTTTCGTTACTGGTTCATCAAAACTGTTTAAAAAAACATGATTTTTCTTTTTTTTTTTTTTTTTACTACTGGACCATAGAATGGGTCCACAGACATGAACAGGGGTAATAGGCTAAGTGAATCAAGACAGACCACAGGCTGATCTTGGAACAGACCAGTGTCTTCTTGCAGTTAAGGTTCACTTCATATTTAAGAATGCCCCTTATCTTTACATCCTTTTGATATCTGAAGGAATTTGGTTTACATATATATATATTTTTTAAACATAGACACTTTCCTTAACTAATAACCATATTTTCCTGTGGGTGGATGTTCATCAGAGTGCCAGCTTATTTATTTAAGACAGAAAGACAAGTAAGACAAGACAAGCAGAGGTAGGATGACAATTTAAAAGAAAGTTTCTGACACTTTTAAACTTAAAGGTATTTTTATTTTATTGATATATAAAGAACATAAATGTTAATCCATTTGAAAAGCTGGCACACACCTACATATACAAACAGAAGAATCACTGCCCCATCAGCTTTCCCATTGCTGAGGCATTAAATGATCTCACGCTGGCTGTTTCCAAACTCAGTTGTCGGATGGTCTGCTTCAGAAGGGTTGATACTTGATTTATCTCCTTACAGAAAATTTCAGGATGCTGCTTAGACACCAAAGCCACTTCACCCAGCCATGCCATAAATATAGCACTACTGTACTATATTGTCAATCAAATGCCGTGTTTTTGCAAACCTGAGCTTTATAGACCCATGTGGTCTTTGCATGGGCCGCATTCCAAACTGCAGCACATGTAACCGAGTCTGTGATGCTGAGGATGCACTTTCCTGTTGTCTCCCTCTGCAGTGGTGAGAGGTCTGGAGCAAAGATGGTGGAGTTGTTGTTCAAGGCTTTGTTTTTGAGTTTATTACACAAAATTATATATATATATATATATATATATATATATATATATATATATATATATATATATATATATATATATATATATATATATATATATATATATATATATATGGTACATAAGTACTGATGTGCGGATATGCTGTTACTGTATAAAAGCTTTTCGGCATAAAACAGTGCCAGTTTCATTGTTTACACTGCTAAGGACACCAGCACAGCAGACAGTGGTGTGAGGTTAAGCAGTGTCTTCATGGTTATTTGTGAACTAGTTTGTCAAAAAAAAAAAAAAAAAATGGCTTCCAGACTTCCAGTTTCCTGGTTAGATAAAGTCACATTTTTGTTTTTCCTTCACCAGACAGCCCAGTCAACTAGAAGAAGGCTACACCTTATTGATGGTAACATTTTGTCCACTTTTGTACAAATATATTAGTGATTAAAACATGTCAAACAGTAAGGTTGAAAACAATAGTAAAACATGACAGTTTAAAATGGCTCAATATATTTAAATCAGGTATTCATAAAAAAAAACAAAAACCTTGTGATCAGTAAATTTGCTGTTATGTAATAATACACACATATACCTTTTGAAATAAAGTTATACATTAACACAACATAATACATTTGGATTTTCTCCAAGTCTGGAAGGCCACAGATTCTTGGTATCTATATTCTTGTCTGCTAAGATGTCAGAGCTGCACATCAGTATCAAATCGCTGGCTAAAGTCCTTTCTCCGTTGTCGCAGTAATGGTTTTTGTTGTTACTACAGACACTTTCAGCTGGGTTTCTGTTTCATTCCTGATCAAAGTTGTAATGAAGAGTAAATGTGTCAAAAAATTAAAAGGAAGTAGTTTTGTTTGTTTGTTTTCTATATTTAAAATGTACACAATAAATCCACATGGTTCAGCTAACTATAAAATGAACCACACAGCATTATATCAGTTAAAAACAAATAAGAATTACACCAAAATAAACTGAAAATTATGCCGCTTCAGAAGATAATATATGTTTTTATTGTTTGTTTTGTGCATTTTCAGAAAATCTAAGGTTTTGTTGGATGAGCTGTGGAGAATTCAACACAGTTTCTATATTCTTATTCATTTCCACATTTCCAATAAACAGCTAAAGTATAGGTAAAAAAAAAAAAAGAAAAACAGATCCATTAACAGTAGTGTTTAAGGCTTGCAAACTACAGAAATCATGTGTATATAGGCTCATCAAGCTTTGTTACAACCACAGTAAAGCTGAGCGGCGTGTACTGGTAGCCATAATATGTAATCTGTTCTGCCCTGTAAGTTTAGATAAAGTCAAGCTGCTGTTGCTGAGCTGTACAGATACATACAGCTTATGACAAACCTTTGCAGCGACTATATGGAACTATTTTCCCAGAACTTTTTTAGCACCATCGGTCATAACTTTCCTGTGTCAGGATTTTAACTCCTGCTGGTTGATGGCTGCTTAGTTTCCACTGGCATGGCCGCTTGTGTTTTTCAGTGCACTTTACTTCTGACTCTCTACAGTAGCCAATTCTCAGATCTACAGAGAAACAAGGCAAAGGCAATGCAGTAAACCCATTAGTTCTGTAATATCACTCCTGCGGGCACTACACACCAAAGGGAATATCAGACGGTATCCACAAGACAGCCTGTACTTCCCTGAGCCATCATCATGAACCCACTGACATTCACAAGTCAGCTGCTGGCTAATGGTATTGAGAGAGAGAGAGAGAGAGAGAGAGAGTGTGTGTGTGAGAGAGAGAGATAGAAAGTGTGGGAGAGAGAGGTTTTGACAGAGGGCAGAAGAAAGAAAAGTGAAGGAGGGAGAAACTGGAGCTGGCCACTAACTCGATAGAAGGCGAGAGAAGTCAATTTAGTTTCTCTGCAGAGGGCAGATTGCAGCAGTTAGCAGCTCAGTAGCAGTGATCAACATCCTCTCTCTTTCCTGGGGGGTAAGGAAAGGGAATATAGGCCTCCCAAAGAAGATCAAAACATCATTGGCTGCATTATTGATGAGCTACAAGGGCAGATGGGCGTGAAAGAGACAGCAAATGGCCATAAAGTAGTTCTTATCACTTGATTAGAAAGGAGCTGAATCAGATACCACAGTCAGATAAGTGCAAGTGAGTCGGAACAGGAAAAACAGAGGTGTACACCACTCGCTGTGAGCAAATGAATCAAAAGTAATGTGGTTCATACCACACGATGCAGCTTTGGAGTGCAAGATTAGTGCTAAGTGCCAGTATTCTCTTCTCATCATCCACTGTGAAATGGATACTGCTGGAAAGACACATTAAAAAAGATCAGCTTTCAAAATGGTATCATTGAGGAGATGTCAGAGGAACTGCCCACAGGAAATCATTCACAAGAACAGAAACATAAAAAATAATATCTTAAGGGGTAGCCTAATATGAAATGCCACAGTAGTTGGTTGGCTGCATTATTGATGAGCAAGTAAATCCTTTAACTTCCAGTGACCTGGATTCAGACTTCAGTTCATGCCAAGAGGTTTTGTGCTTAGCAGTCATGTGCTATTATGCAACATTTACTATACTGCTTACTACTCTGTGTATTAAAATGAATCCCAATGTAAAGCATAACCTCAGCTTTTGTTGTCTTAGTATGCAATCTGAACTAAATAATGGCTCAAATGACTGTATTGTGATCACAGTGAGAAACCAGCAGTAACTCAGCACTACCCCTTAGCTCTAAGTGGCATTTAAGCCTGTTTCAGATCATTGCTTTGGTTCTTCAGAAATACATTTGTTTTCAGCACCAGTCTGAGCAACAAAGCTTTGACAAATCCACTATACGCCAGCCTGTTCAACACAAAACAGCAGATAAAAGTGGTGCACACTGGGCTGCAACAGACCCAAATTATCTTCAAAAACTGAGAGCTGGAAAGGGATGTCAATACTGGGTCATCATTCATTTGGAGTGAGTGCATTTATATGCAGGTGTTGTGTTTTTAGATCATACCCCTGTTTCCCGCTGCAGTTTTAAACATAATCAAACATCATTCAGTCACCTGCATCTAACTGTAGATGCAGACAGACTTGGCAGATTCTACTATTATACAGAACATAAACCACATTTCACAATTTGAGCAAACACATATTTTTGACATAGTGTAGGAAAGGCACAGAAAATCTAGATGTCTAAATCTAAAGGGATAACAAGACACTGCAAACATCAAATAACTAAATAGCTAAAAATAACCTTATTTATAGGTCTCGTTTAACCTTGTAAAAGAGTCAGCATCTTTCCACACTGGTAGATGGTGCATTGCTAACAACAGTAACAACATTTCTCACTACTTTCAGCAGCAGGAACACCTAAAAGCTAACTTCCAGCTGGCTGCCGCCAAAGATCTCTCAAAGATGCTTGTGGGAAAGGCTTGTGGCTGAAAAACGTGGAAGATGTGCAGTCAATTATGGGTATTGGAGAGGTTGGGGTAATAAGTTTTTACAGTCTGCAGCAGCCTCTCCCAGTAATGGGAATGCCCAAACTGCAGGAGCATTACTGCATGCTCTGCAGATTTGCTTGTAAAATATGGTCCCACAATGCTGCACTGGAGGGATGACTTTGTTTGTTTGTGCGTGCGTGCATGTACACGCGCGTGTGTGTGGGTCTAGGTAAATGAGTTCTTATTAGTAGTCAAATGCTGCAGTCCCTGTCAGAGAACATTTTATACTGTTCTTACCAAATGTGAGTTTGTCACAGTGTTGCAGAGGGAAAAGAAAACCCTATCACTTATTTATCATTTTAAATCACTGAATACTATGGCCAGTAAAACTGAATTCATAGATAGTCATCTTGTTTAGTGGCTCAAGAAAGAGTAAAAAAAAAAACATCCCTCTGAAAATGGTCTGTGTTTGAGAAAGCTTTTGATTGTAATCAAAAGCTTTCACAAACACAGACCTGTCACGGTTTGCGGCTGCATTTCAGCCAGTGGTGTTGGGGATCATGTCGAAACAAATAGAATTGTGAACACAGAAAATACTGTCAGATTTTGATCCACGATCTGGAAAGCATCAGACTGGCAGTAGCTTCATTTTTCAGCATGACAATGATCCCAGATATACTGCCAATGCAGTAAAAGCATACCTGGATAGAAAAACACATTGTAGTACTATCAGTCATGGATTGGCCTCCCTATTATGGAAGAAGTGTGAGATCATGTTGACAGAGAACAGAACAAAAGGCAGCCAACATCCAAAGAAGAGCTTTGAATGTCCTTCGAGAAGCCTGGAGAACTATTCCTGAAGACTTTGCTGAAGGATAAATCTATATTTGGTCATACCAAATATTGACTTTGAAGTTGGTTGTACAAACTCCTTTTTTTCTTTATGTATTGCATTTGTATCTATGTTTGCACAGGTTTCACTAACACAATGCACCTATTTCCCATTTTACTAACAAAGCTATAAAGAAATGAGGGGTTGCTCAGGACATTTGCACAGTGTTGTATATTCATTCATTCATTACATATAAACTATTTAAAAAACTGGACAAATGCAACAGTATATTAGTTTGTAATTAAATACCTTCAAAAAATAATGACATTTCCACCAGCTTCATCTGTGCTTTCTGATTGCTAAGTAACAAATGTTACATTTTATTGTTAAAATTTCAACAATGATTCACATAGGTGTTTTGCATCAAATTTAGTTTTCCTTCAAATAGTAGCTGCAGTGTAACCAGAGACTGCGCTTTGCTTTAAAAATCTCAGCTCTGGTCAAAACACGTCCTATTTGCTTTTTAGTGTTTCTTTCTCATCTGCTCTACATGTGTTTAGATGTGTTTGCTCTGTTTTGGACTGGATAGCCAGCTTTTTGTTTTGTTTTTGTAGTTTTACAAACAGATTGCTAATAATGGCATACATTGTCTTGATAGTAGTCTACTGTGCTATGAACTAAACTGTGAAACTTGACCCTGTGTTATCTAAAGCCCTGCAGTGGTTCACTTATAAGAGATCTGCTAATGGAACAAGGCATTCACCATGATGGCCGAGTCTTTTCATGACGTTAGTTTGTTTGAATTCACAAGCTATTCACAAGATATAAATACAATCATAATTTATGAGCTACAGCATCATCTGCGATGCATTTTATAGTTAGAATAGGAAGTGCGCCATCATGCTTGCGGCAGGTTTGATCATCTGGCCACATGAGTCGTTTGCACTTTAATGGAAAATTTCTGTAAAAAGTCTAAAAGCCCTGCTAGCTGCTCCCCACAGACCATGATGCTCCTTATCCCCAACCAGGCCATGTGATTTCATTTAACATACTTAAAAACTCACCAAAAGCCTTGTACTCCCTCATTTGGGGTTAAAAATGACTATCACTACTAAATTATAAATTGTTATCATCTTTTAACTTTAAAAAAAAAAAAAAATCATATGAAGTTTAAAAATTAAAATGTGAGTAATTAAACGACTATAGAAAGGAACATTTTACAAGATGTAATCATATCCATGAAAACTGACAAATCTGTTCATAGAAGAAAACATCCTCCTCATTGTACACGTCTCCTTTCCATCATGGCTGCTGTTGGTTCTCCATTATTAATGGGGAGTGCTGACCTACTACCACCCACCTCTCTGCTGAACATCTGAACATATTACAGAGAATGAGCGTGTGTGTGCACAGAGGCAGCACAATGAACACTACAATTAGGGTAGAATTTCCCATTTGGAAAACAAATATGACCCATTGTAGTCATGCTGTGAATCAATCTGATTCAGGCAAGCAAAGGGAGCCTCCCTCTCACTACACACAGACGCACACACACACACACACACGCACACACACACACACACACACAAATGAAAAGCCTCTTGCAGGTCTCAAAGGTAACATCAAAGAGTGCTGACACAGAAGCCTTACTTTGTTTATTTTTCTTTTCTTATTTTCATTATGCAAGTAAAATACCATCTTTTTAAATCACCTTTCTCCATTGATGGTTTCTCTCTAAGCTGGCCTAATAGGCTGTGTTTTCTGAAAGGGACTTCCATTGATTTAAGGTGCTGATGCTGCTTTTCTCTATGATGTGAGTCCAGATCAATACAGGCTCCAGTGGGACTTTGCACCATAGCTTCACATTGCAGTCTCCGAAGAGAGAAGCTGGCGTGTGTCCCTGTGTGTTAGTGAGAGTAAAGAAATTTCCTATTTTGTTTTCACTAACATGAGCTGGGATTGTGGGATGGTACATTATATGTAGTAGATGTTTAATTCTTTATCAAATTTGAAGAATGCTTAGAAATAAGTTGTGAAAATTATTAATGTTAATGCAATGAGTTGCAAATCATTTAAAGTCTATATTTAATGAAACTGAGAAATCTTATTGTTTTTGAACTATGTCTTAGTTTCAATTGTGATGCAACATCTTTCAAAAGTTGGATTTTACTCTCTCAGAAGTAAAGATGGGGGGGGGGGGGGGGGGGGGGGGGTTCATCATGCTGTGAGAAAATCAGTCAGTAATTTAAGAAAAATGTTTCTCAGTGTCAAATTTTAAATAATTTACTTATTTCATCATGCAAGTTTAAGTTCCTCATCACCACTGTATTAAAAGGAGACATGTAGTTTCTCAGGAAGACTTTTGAAAACCATTGCCAGTGCACTCCATCTCTGCATCTGCTATATATGTAGTAGTGCAGAGGAAGAAAGCCGTAGTGATAGATGTTGCAATACCAAGTTATGGCAACATCAAGAGGAAGGAACACGAGAAGCTCAGGTCTGAGAGAAGAGATAGAGAGGATGTGGAAGGTGAAGGTAATGCTGACCCCCCAAAGTGGGAGAATGGCTCCAGGAGATTCCAGGAACAACATCCAAGATCTGTGTCCCAAATTTATTAGGACACCTGTCATAAAAACAAGAAAAGACAAATATTTTAGAAATCTGTCAAAAATCTGTTCAAAACAAAAAAAAATTTTTGTTATTTTTAGGCAGATAACTAACTGAATTCATGTATTTTTTTTTTATGCCCGACCTGAGCAGGCACACTGGGCTTCGCTGAGAATATTAATCAAGCATATGGGGCGCCTGGGTGGCTTGGTAGTGAAGCCGGCGACCACGTGCGTGTGCCGCGTTGCGGTGCGGGTGGTGTGGGTTCAAGTCCCGGCCTGTTGCCAATTTGCCCACGTGTCCTCCCCTGTATCTTTCCCCCATTTCCTGTCTCTCTCTTCGCTACCAAGAAAAGCCACTGTGGCTTTTCAAGCATAACATTCAACCACATAAACCACTTTTTCTGTTCAGGAATGCAAGTAAATAACTTTAATTTGGCATTTTAATCAAAAATAATAAATAATATTGTCCTTTTCTATTTATTTATTTCTGCTTTTTTTTAAACTGTTAATTACCACTTCCTTTTTTGTTATTATTGAATTCATTATGTACTGGGCAGCTGAAATCCTATATCATGCAAGAATGTGGAACATTCTGTTTTGAAACTACATCATCAGTTGGTCTTATTATTTCCCGTACAAGAAGAGGTGATGCAATAATGGGGTAAACCCCATCCCAAGATTTTTGAAATGTGTTCCTGGAATCAAATTCAAAAGTTTATATTTTTTCAAAACAATAAAATTTTCCCAGTTTCAACATTTGATTGATTGTCTTTACTATTTTCATTTTAAATACAGACTTTAAATGATTTGCAAATCATTGTGTTTTGTTATTAGTTTATTTTATTTTATGGTGTCCCAGCTTCTTTGGAAGCAGGATTGTAAACAATATGTACTGCTTAACTCACAAATCCACAAATTAGACTGTAGTAACTTTTGCCTAATTTAAAAGTAGTTTTCTACTCCACCCCAGGGTTGCACTGTCCCCAACCCACATGCACCAGTGCACAGTAGTATCTTACTACCAGACAGCCTGGAGGCAGAGCATCTCATGGGAGTGAGAGGATGAAGTAACAAGTTGGTAATCAGGAGGAATAAACTGTATTTCTTTCTGAATTCAAGGTTTTTTATTTTAAACCATTATACTTTATTTAAGCTACTTTCTTTCAGGTTACTTTTAATGTTTTCGCTGCTAGAACACAGTGATGTCACAGCTTTTGAAATAATCTTAGAACCTGGTGAACACCTTGCATGAGCATCACTGTAGTTGTGACCACAGTTGCATAAAGAAGCAACTGCACGCAGCCTATAAGGACAAATTTTGAGCTATCTTTATAACCTGCATTTTCTCCTTTAGTGCAAGTACATTCAAATAGGAAAGATTCATGCTGTCATTATTTTTCAAGGACAGACAAGCATCCCTAGTGTCACCTGTACACTACACTCATTTAAATGATTTAATATAGAACAAACAGTTTAAGTGAAATTTGTTAAATTATGAAGTAAATACTTGAAGTGAATAGTGAATAAAAATATATAAAGAAATGAAATGTAATAACGTATTGGGGTGTAGTTAAAAAACACACACACACACAATGAAACTTAGTTTTTATGACTGCATAAATAAACAAGAGTATCATCATAAAATGTTTTTTTTGACTTGTGCATGGTGCAAAATTGTGAAGTGCCATGTTCCTTTATGTGGAATCCATTTTATAAAATAAAAACATGCATAGCTGAAAACCAAGCAAGTCCAATGAAAAGCCTGAGCCCAAGATTTGATGTTTGAGGTGACTCACATAAAAGCAGTGCAGAAGGACTGAGGATTCCCATCCATCATGCCTCTCACACATACACATAAATCATCCTGTCCCCATATATGCAGTATACATGCAAAGCAATATACATTCAGCATTAAAATGATATACAATCCCTTATAGTGCTGCACTCACTCATCCAGTTGGCTCTGCAAGCCCCAATCTGCTGATCTGAAATTTGACCGTTTACAGTTGAAGTAAATGACGCCTAGTATTTCACAAGTCAACATCACTGGATTGTATGTGTATCATTTTCTTTTTAAAATAACTTTTGATCTTCATAGCCACCCACACTTCCTCCTTACTAATCCTCTGCACTTCCTAATTCATTTTGCTCCATCTGTCCTCTCTCTCATTTTCATAGTACTCCTTCCATTTTCTCCGCATAATCTCTTCCCTCGTTAGTACATCCTTAATCACCCTAACCTGCTGCACATCCTTTCCAGCTCAATCTGCCTGCTCAAACAGTACAAGTCCATTTCTCTTTACTTAATGTCCAGCCTCCCATACAAGCCTTTTCCTTTGCCACCTGTCTCTTTGCTGTACACCTAGCCTCCCAGCACAGTGGCCACTTTTTCTTTGCCAACTTCTTCCTTTGAATACTTTCTTGTACTTCCTCATTCCACCTCTTTGTCTCTTTGCCTTTTTTCCTCTGTCCAGAGGATACACCAAACATCCTCTTGGCAGTTTCCCTCACCACAGCTGTACTATCCCAGTCAAGTGGCAACTCTTCCCTACTACTGCAGCATTCATCTTTCTTCAACTTCCACCATTTAATCCTTGCTTCCGCATTCACTCGCTTCTTCTTAATTCCTAAAGTCATCCTACAGACTATCATCTGATGCTGCTTAGCTACATTCCCTCAGAACACCACCTTGCAGTCTCCTATCTCTTTCAGATCGCACCTTCTACACAAGATATAGTCTAACTGTGTGCACCTTCCCCCACTCTTATATGACTCTTATATGTCACCCTATGTTTCTCCCTCTTCTTGAAGTGGATTCACTACAGCCATTTCCATCCTTTTGTCAAAAACCCACTACCTCGGGGCGCCTGGGTGGCTTAGTGGTGAAGCAGGCAACCACATACATATGCCGTGTTGCGGTGGGAGCAGCGCAGGTTCGAGTCCCAGCCTGTCGCCAGTTTGCCCGCGTGTCTTCCCCTGTATCTTTCCCCCATTTCCTGTCTCTCTCCACTGCCCATAAAAAAGCCACTGTGGCAAAAAAAAAAACACTACCATCTGTCCTTCTGCTTTTCTCTCCTTGACACCATACCTACCCAACAACTCCTCATCACCTCTGTTCTCTTCACTTACATGTCCAGTGAAGTCTGCTCCAATCACCAATCTCTCCCCCCCTGAGGAAACTCTCTACCACCTCATCCAGCTTACTCCAGAATTCTTCTTTCTCTTTTGACATCCAGCTTGTGGGGCATACACACTAACAACATCCAATATCACCCCTTCGATTTCCAACTTCAAACTCTGGGGTTGTACACTGTTAGCGGATAGGACTTGGCTTCTAGGGAATTTGAACCATGAACCTCAAAAATCTCAAATAAGTTCAATTAATGACTAGTCCGTTCAGAAGAAGTCTGTTCTATACAACTTCCTCCAAAGGTCATCACAAAGACAGAATAGATGCAAATGTCAAAGTCTTATAACAGTAAAATGTCCATTTTGATTCCAGAGATGCTGTTCCATAGCTGCTAACTCCATCTGTACACCCAGTTACTTAACCACATATTCATTTCATGGTCGCAGAGGGGTGATGGAGCCAATTCCAGCTGACCTTAGACGAGTTGTTTGCATATTATAAAACCTATGGAGGAATGGACTTCTCAATCAACCATAGGTTGTAGTGTGAAGAACTATTAGTACACCTCACTGGATATGCTGAAAAATTCAGCCATGGAGAACATATGGGGATTTTTTTTTTTTTTTTTGCTGTTTTTAGTATAAAATGTGTCCTAATGTAGACCTTTTTTTTTTGGTAATAAGCCTTTAAGTAACTGTTGGCACAGTGATCAACTAAGTTACAACTTTTGCTTGTGAAAAAATTTTTTCAAGAACTTTTCACATTTGTTGCAAAGTGCAATGCACTCTAATACAGAAGCTCAGTGAACAATAGTGAACATCTCAATGTGTGTGTGTGTGTGTGTGTGTGTGTGTGTGTGTGTGTGTGTGTGTGTGTGTGTGTGTGTGTGTGTGTGTGTATTCATGAGTTAACACAATTGATTTTAAATTGCCTATTTTCATATTTTAAAAAAAAACTTTAAATGTTTCCTGATGTTTATAATTGCAAACAATGTGATCCTGATTACTTCAGAGCTACGCATGGGTGCTGTGAGTATGAGTAGTGGGAGGAATTTTAAGACATCATGAAGTTTTCATGCATCCAGGTCTTGTGGTTTTAGCTGCACAAACACTTTAAGTGTGTAAAAATAAAGACAAAGTGGAAAAACTGGAATGATTGCAGTGAAGCAGCAGGACTGCGTCACTGTTTGCACCTCTAATGATGTCATCATGATGTTGACCATTTCAGGCTGGTGTGATGTTTTTGTTTGCTTCGGATCTTCTCAAAAATCTTCTGCTTGGTGCACTACTGTATGCATTGTATTGGTTTGATAGTCTTGCTGCTTCTGTGTGTCCCCAGTCCAGAAACAGCCTCCAGGCAGGGGATATAGATGGAGCCAGGAGGCTGGGTCGACTGGCTCGCCTGGTCAGTATTGTTGCCATTATCCTGGGCGTGGTCATCATCACAGTCTACGTCTCGGTTCAAGGTACATTAATTAAAACAAGTAGGACAATTTTTTCATAAGGTGTCCAGTGTACTGCAGACAGATTTCAATTTAAGTTTAAAGAACAGCTGCAGATGATGCAAAGGAGATTTTTTGGAAATAATGCATGACTCCACTTACAAATGAAACAAGTGTTCAAAGAACACTAGATTATGATTACAGGGTCATATATGACACTGGCACACAAGCTTTAGATATGTTTCCTGTGTTCAACCTCAGCACATTTACAACTTGGGAAGGCAGAGGGTGGGATAAATGAAGGTACTTACTTTCACTACAACAGTGAAAACAATGAATTTGATCATGAGTGTCTGACACGCCTCTATCTCTCTCTCTCTCTCTCTTTTTTTTTACAGTTACCCATTGAACTTGTGAGAGACGACCTTTCAGCAAGTAAACAAGTGAAAAATATCACTCAGAGATGCATGTATTAGAATCTGGTTAGCATTTGCTTGACAAAAATAATGAAAATCCTGATGTAAACTTGTCAGGTTAAAACAGAGAAGGAAGAAAATGCAGATTTGTTTGTGGTCAGAAGGACTCAGAAATGTTTCCTTTTGGAATACGAACTTCTCAAAATGAAGAGGAAGAGCGACGTATGAGGAGAGAGTGACTTTCTCTGTCTGAGACGGGGCTTTTGGATTTTGGGTTTGGTCTCCAAACTTTGGACAGCTGCATATAATCCTCATATATTCCTCATTGAACCTTTTGCATTCAAAGCATATACAGCTACAAATATATTTGAAATGTGGATATAGCAAAATACATATGTACATTGTACATGTACATTTTATATAATGTTTGTATGCCAAGTGGTGCTGGGTTTGTTAAGACCACTACAGTGGCTGCTTTGTCAGCGTCTGGATTATCAGTAGAAACTCGAAGGTTTGTGAAAGGGTGAATTGGACGTGATAATTTTTATTTATTATAATCTTTCATTAAAAAAAAAAAAAGACCAACTGCATGTCTGAATGTAGATCACCAAATCTCTGCCTTCATTTTGACTGTTATTAGATCTTTCTTTTGTTGTTAAGGAGTCCAAGAGGCTAGCAGGTTTGCACATGGAAGACTGATTTGTGTACAACTAATTATCCTCTAATTATTTACCACAAACTTCACTTGGTGTCAGTTACAACCTCAGTTTTGTTGGTGTTCAACTTTTACCCTTAGAATGCATTTTACATGTCAGATTTACTACCCACATGCCGCGCGTGTGTGTGTGTGTATGTGTGCGTGTTTACTACCTTTCTAAATCATAGCTCCCTATTTTGCATTGTTACACATTGACTGTTAAATGTCATTGAGTGTTTCACTGAATGTTTTTCCAGCTTGTTGTATTGGTATAAAATGTATTTATATGGGAAAATATATATGCAATATGTACGCATGCTATGGGCAAAATGGGCTGACACAAAAACATTTTTAACAGTGAGCAGGTCTGTAAGTTTAACTTAGTAACAATGAATAGCATTTGAAAAAAAGAGCATTCCTTGAAGTCCAAGCCTGACAAATTGTCTGTATTCATGATTTTATCATAGAGATGCAGTATATTAATCCCCCTGTGGATACGCAGAACAGTGTACGAAGTACCAGGCTTATGAGCACAGATAAAATCACTGTAATGCCATGTAGCTTTTCTTTGGGCAATAATCTTAATTGTTCTTTTCATCTTGTGCAAACTTAAACTTTTTTTTTTTTTTTTTTTGGGGGGGGGGGGGGGGGGGGGGTGCATAAATTACAATGCTTGTTTTTATTTGCTCATGCAACTGAAACAAGCAAAGCCCTATACTGTGCCGCTAAAGTGATATTACCAAGTCCTCAACCTCATCAGTGTAAGAACATATAACTGCGAACTGTCAAGTAAACACACTTTCATCATCCCCATTCTTAATCATAGTTGTACATAAAAGTCACTTTAGCAAAACATCTGAAAGCAGCAAAATCCAAAGATGCCCTATTGCTTACTCAATGCAAGCTACTGCTCTGGTGTTTTTCTTACATCGGAATTTTTCATCTGGAAAAACTGGTGACCAGAAGCCAACTGTCTAACACAAGCACTGCTCTGTCAGTAAAACAGTTCAAACTTTTTCATTCCATTTCTGTGTATTACTGTTTCCTTTCCAGTATATTGTATGTGCCATTTCTCATCTCTGTGGTGTACATTTTGCATGTCAGGAATAAATATTACCATGCATGGTCCAAGTTGTGCCTCGTCATGGTAATTTCCATTTCACAAGAATATCAATGACAGTATCAACGTTCAATGTGTTTATGCATTCAGAGATGCTCTTCTGCATCCCTTGGTTGTAGTAAGGGGTTAATTACATTACTGTTACTTTTTTAGCTCAAAGTAGTCTGGCCATTCTCCTCTGACCTCTGGTATCAACAAGGCATTTTCACCCAGAGAACTGTCATGTGATTGGCTGATTAGATATTTGCATCAATGAGAGGTCAATCAGGTATAACTAATGAATTGGCCAGTGAGTGTGAGTTTGCCACGTTAGGATGTTATTCGTCACTACGGAGGATGGAGAGAATATTATTAACTTTGCAGGTATATGATCATAAACCGAAGTATTAGGCAGATTTTAAAAATATGCTCAACGATTGTCCCAGAAGAGAAGTATGGGGAAGTATGGGGAGCGTTATTATATCCTGACAGGAAGTCCATCCATTCTCTTTTGCTTACCCTATTCAGGGTCGCAGGGGGTGGGGGGTTGAGCCTATCTCAGCTGTCATGGGGCGAAAGGCAGGGTACACCCTGTACCGGTCACCAGCCTGTCGTAGGGCTAACACAAAGAGACAGACAACCATTCACTCATACCCACAACTATGGCCAATTTTGAACCACCAATTAACCCCACTAAGTGCATGTCTTTGGACTGTGGGACGAAACCGGGGTACCCGGAGAAAACCCACACAAACATGGCGAGAACACGCAAACTCCCGGGGCCTGGGCCAAGGTGGATTTAAACCCAGACTTATACATGCCATTTTAGTTACTAATAATCAAAACATTTCCTTTAAAAATTCAGTTTAGTGGTGGCACCACAAGTCAGTTGGTTAACCGACTAGAAGTCTCAAAGGCAGTCTTTCAGTCAGTCACACTTTGAGACAAAATTGTCAAATCCACCAACAACCTTTTTTGCCATCCATGACTGTTTTTTTTTTTTTTTCAGTTTCATCACTGATGAAAAATGTTGCCTAAGAAAAAAAAAAAAAGCAGAAGCATTTCTTGCACTTTCCTTACAGACAAGAAAAAAAAAACACTACAGTGCATTTGTGAATGTAATATTTGTGGATTGTTCAGTTTTTATTGAGGGTGACAGGAGAAGATATTGATATTGATTCAACTCCATGCTGCTGCTGCAGTCTGCAGTCCTGTATTGGATTGCACTATATTGCACAGCTGTTGCTGTTTATATTGGATCTAAACTCTGTACATAAAGCACACACAGTTCGACTTCAGGGAACACAAACACCATTCGTCATGGCCACCACAGCTACAGGCTGTAGAGGAGGGGAGAACTAGAATTTACAGCTGTCTTCAACCACACACACACACACACACACACACACACTGCAGAATCCTGAAAAATTTGCATCCCTAACACATAAAGGTTTACCATGGTTTCAGATACAGAAAGTGTTGTCTGTCCTTTCAGTTCCTAGTTCATGAAAATGCTTCATTTGGACTAAAACATCCTTTAAATTTATCACTAAATATTTGATTTGTTCACAGAAGATTTCTGTCTTACAAGTTGCCATAGCACAACTCTTCTGACAGAATCTGGTGGTTAGTTCAGCATCTGAAATATTCAGGAGTTGCACCTCTGCGGTACTTAAACAGCATGTACTCTTCTGAACTACACTTAGGCTTCAGCACAGGGTTTCCTTCCTAAAAGGCGTAAGATATTAATGGACAGGCTGGCAGTGTTTGTCTGACTGCTATAGAATAAAGAAAAGGCTATTCTTTTTGTAACACCAGGATCTAGAATTTTTTTTTTTAATCTTTTAGTCTTTGTGAGGAAGGTATCAAACAGAGGGGATGAGGACAAGAAACCAAATGCATTCTCTTCAGTCCACAGGCGTGGACTTTTTTTTTTTTTTTTTGGATTCAAGTCAACTGACAGCCTGAAGCAGTGAGAGAAAGGCACATTGATGTTTCTCACAGCACTGCTTTGCTTTCACATTCTAACACCAACACCAACAAACTAAGACTTTAATCGAATGAGTCGAACTCTGTCCGCAGTCATTCCCTTCTCAGCTGAGGGCTTTAGTTCCTCTAGTGCCTCTCTGAGCTCCAAGTGGATTCAAATCAAACGCAGTCAGTCACAGGCTCTGCCAGGTATACTGTGCTGTGAAATGTGCAAAATGTTTAACTCCTTCCGTGGCTGGTCATCACTGCTTCACTTTTCTTTCATAGAAACCTTGCAGTGGTGCGGTTTGTTAGTGAAGATATTTCACCCTTTTTTTTTTGAGAACAGTTCTTTAGTCAGTAGCACAAATCAAACCTATGGATTAACTGTCAAAAATCCAACAAAGAAATTAAAACTGCCATTTATATAATGCTTTTTATATTTAACAATTTAGAGCTGATCTTCAAAAATGAAGTTGCAAAAACTCAAATGACATTTGACAAATATGTGCATTTTACAGCTTAAAAATTACAGTAAGACGTGTGAAAATGCATATATTAATGTGGATGTGTGCAACTAATGACTGTTTTCATTCTATATTTTGACCATGTATTATCCTTTTATTTCAATAACAGTCGAATATGTGGCGACATCTACAAAAAGGAAGAAAATGTTCACATCAGAGAAGCTTTTTGTCTTGCTTTAACAAGTAATGACTGCTGATTAGTCTGTTAGTGGATTCATGTATTTATTTACAGTACTCTGCAAGTCTCAAGCCACACTTCATTTCAAGAACCAGGAATAAGAAGTGCTAAAATCATAATAAATATAAAGTACTGAGAATACGGTCACTTTCTGTGACTGACATTATGGTAAAAACTAACTCGTCCAAGATTGCATCTGTGGTATGGATTTGAAAATCCTAGGTCACATTGTTCTCGAGTCATCAGGTTCACAAAGTTGAAAGCTGGCCCGCCCGGGCAGCGGGATGACGAATAGATGCTGCATAGGGTAAAAACCTATGCAGCAAACCTGTACAGCAAAGACCTGACACAGGACCTGAGAGATGCACCTGGCTCTTCAGGGGATCCATTTAGTGTTCCCCGAAGCCTCATCAGAAATAATCTCAGGGGGAAAGGCGGTTCTCAAGAAGCCACAGAAAAATACAGAGTGGAACACTCAGTCGTGGATTGGTCTCCCCAGACCTTAACATTACTGAAGTAGCTTTGAATGTCCTTCAATAAGGCTGGAGAACTATTCCGGAAAACTACTTAAAGAAATTACAAGAAAGCCTGGCTAGGACAGTTCAGGCTGTGTTGAAGAATAAAGGTGGACAAACCAAATATTGATTTTCAAGCTTGTTAAAATGTGAAAACTCAATTTTTGCCTTATAAATTTCAATGTAGGTTTACACATTAAAAAAAAAATGCTGCACCTTTTCTCCCCATTTTCCCAGCAAAATATGAAAAAATGAGGGGTGGCTCAAGACTTTTATTCAGTACTGTACCTCTGAACATTTAAAGAAAAAAAAAAAAAAAAAAAGATGGCTCTGACTTTGAGCCACATCAGTTTCTTGCATCTCTCTCTGAACCGTCATTTCCTCTCATCTTTATAATATCCACTTTATTATAAAAGAATAAAATACTCCCAAAACACATAAAAATTGGGCAGCTTATTATCATTATAATTATAATTATTGGAGCCTTGCTGTGGCATTAAATGTATGCAGAAATGTTGATGAACATTCAAATGACAGTTTATGAAACGTTCCAAATGAGTATCTGCTAGTGTCGCACACTTTGTTGCACATACTGATATGAATAATTTATTAATTCACATTGTACAGCCCACAATTAACTATCCATCCCACTCCACCAATTAAAAATAACCATTCAACTAAAATTCCTTCCACCTGTGGAAAAAAAAACAATCCATCACATAGTCTCTTTACAGGACAGAGTTGCTCTCCAAGTGATTTATCAATATATATTTTTATCTAGTCTTATTTGTAGTTTTGGTCTCCATTCCCTTGTTGGCAGAAGAACACCCAACCACCAACTCTCCATCTGTCCCGCTGCTAAATACAGGTTCAGTCAAAAATGTTGGCCAAAATTTGTTCCTGTCTCAGAACTGGACCAACTAATTGTCCTTCTGCTCAGGAACGTCCCGGGTCCTCCAATCACTCAGCTCAGCCCCCAGAGTGTTCCCGTGCTACAAAGAGCAGATGAATCTTGCTTCTTTACAGACTTCACCAGGGTTGGTTTTCAGTGAAAGGCATAAAGCAGGAGGAGAATGGTGCAAACGCCGATCACTGTGCCAAGGATCAGAGAGTCTCTCCTCTTTCGCAGGTTGATTCGCTGGATGAGGTTGTTGATAGCTGGGAAACGGTCTGGAAGAGTGACAATTAAGGAAAAGTAGACAAATATGTGCTCTAATAACCTCAGTAACACTGCTGCCTGCTACATATCTATAAATCCTCATAACAAAGATGTATTTTCTATCAAAGCAATGTGTGATTTTTGAATGACCAGTAGTGATTTCATACCTTCAATCCTTTAAGGTTAACTGAGTCCCCCACTCACACACACACACACACACACACACGCACACACACACACACACACACACACGCGCGCACGCACACACACGCCCAGCATAAAGGATACTGGCCAGTGTATTGACCTTGCTCTGTATGGATTTCAGCACGCCCCTTTGGGAGGTTATGTTTTCCTTGGTCGCCATAGCAATGCTAAAGAAAAAGAAAGAGAGGTTGCAAATCAGATGAGTGGCAAGAAGTGACAATCCTTTATGTCTTTGTCCTTTATTGGTACTGTAAAGTGCCTTTGACTGTCAGTAAGTCAACACTGAAAATTCAATTTTTTAAAATTTATTTATTTTGGTGGTCTTATGTCTCCATCTTTAGTGATGCTTGAAACACGTCTCATTCAATATTGTTTGAGAACTATTATTTTGTGAACCAAAACTACACAAAGGATTTTAAGGGTAAAACCTAAAATGGAGAGAATATCATTTATATTCGACTTTATTGTGCATTCAAATTAGGGCTGGGCGACATATTGAGTTTTTAAGAAATATCGATATATTTTAATAAGTGATATAAGATGAGGACAATATCATTTATATTGATATAGCCTATGTCACCTTACAATCATACTTGTAGTTCACCTTTCTCTTCTCCAAATTTGTCTCTGCACAATTTCACACTGCCCTATCTCTCCCCCTCGCCACTTCACGCATAAATCATGCAGGAAGTGACAGCATAGCAGTGTTGCCAACTTAGTGACTTTGTTGCTAGATTTAGCGGCTTTTCAGAGTCCCCTAGCGACTTTTTTTCCCCAAAAAGCGACTACCAGCAAATTTAGTGAATTTTTCCGGTGACGTCTGCAACTTTTGGAGAGTTTTGTAAACCTGAAATCCTCCACTGTCGCCGTGTTTTGTGTACATACAGCCTTCATTCTGCATCCGTTCATACACTTTGGCATCGCCCGGACCCCCGAGAGTACCTGGCTGCAGGCAAGAGGGTGCCACCATACCACAACTCCGTAGCGGAAGTTGGTTTGTACCGTAAGTCACGTGACCTTGAAAGCGGAAGTGGGTCTTTTTCGTGTGTTCTTGATGCAGTCAGCGGATACATAGACTCCGCATTGAGCTGGTGGGCTCATTGCTGTGATACGCCAGTGCATATGTCTATGGATTTACTGAGCTGGCTAGAATCTTGCTGACTGAAGGATGCAATTGTATTCATTCAGTCTGTTAACAGGTTTCGTTATTTGCACACAGTACTAGATGTACAGGAGTACACACAGGAGGAAGTACTTTGGTGAAGTCTACTTCACTGGAGACTGGCTTTTTAAAGAATAAGTCAGCCTTTGCTATTTTTGCTCTGTATCTTTTCTGTTTGTATTTTAATAGCACAGCTGTGAGGTTTTTTATAGTGGAAAAAAGCATTAATTTATTTGAGGAGCATTATTATTTAAATACATTTAAATAACATTATTATTTAAATAGTCAATTGTTGATTTTTAAGCAATTTCTCATGTACATCTACAACTAAATGTTAATAGAAGTGCCTGTGTGACATTTGGGACATGTAGCTTTGACTCAGAAGTGCCTTTTTGTTTATACCTTTTGGGAAGAAAAAATATCGAAATATATACATCATATGTCGCCATTCAGCTAAAAAAAATATCAAGATATTATTTTTGGTCCATATCGCCCAGCCTTAATTCAAATACATAAATCTCACTCCAAGAGTGCTGATGTTAGATGTGCTGTCTCTTTTTAAATAACTGTATGCTTACATCATAGGATTTAAAGTTATTATATTTACATTATATTAACATAGCAGATGTTTCTTGTTCCCTGTAAGGATGAAATGTTGTCATTAAGCACATTCACGCTACAATGAGGGGATATCCAATCATTCTGGGGTCAAACACATTACCCCATCTACTTCACCTTCCTACTTACTGTATCTTTGTGAGACGGCTAGGATTTTATAAGAACGGTATTGTGCCTCTCCTGTTCTCAACCTTAGGCCTCAGCAACCTTTGGAGTGGCAAAGTGCTGCTGGGCAGTTGACAGGAAAAGTTTCAGGCTTTTTTTTTGCCATCTGTGGCATCTGTTACACAAAATAATCAACACAAGCTACTGAGCCCACCACAATCAGGTTATTTTATATATATTAATGTTCACAGACAGAAGGGGGTTATAAACTGAGGAAAGAGCTTAATTTTAAAAAACAAAGTAAAGACAACAATGAGGAGCATGTGCATAGTGGTCTGTGGAGTGAATTTGTGGAATAATTTAGAAGAGAAATTGAAAACATGTTCCAATAGAAATCAGTTTTAAAAATTATATAAAAAATAACACTTAGAAAGCACTATATGAAAGAGGCAGAGTGTTACATATTTATATGGATGTTCTGTGTGTGTGTGTGTGTGTGTGTGTGTGTGTGTGTGTGTGTTTGTAACTGATTATTATGACATACTGTACTATCAAATCAATACTTCTGGCTAGGTATAGTTAATTATAAGTTAATTCATAAAGACAATACAACAAGGGAATATGTATTATGTAATATTATGAATATGTATATTTCTGACTGTATAATCACAACAAATATAAAGGATTAGCAAGTTAGGGGTAGGAATTATTTGAGCATTTGCTTCCTCCGACTCCATGTGAACTTGATTTTTATGTTTATTAACTTGTGTTATTTACATGTTCGAAATAAAGATTTTGATTTATTGATTGATATAAACTTTAACTAATGGCCAGAATCCAGCAGTAGTGACTGCCAATGCAAAAAGAGAAATTACTTTTAAGTGACATGCCATGCTGAAAAGCCTCTCTGGGTTCTCATTTAACCTACTGGGTTAAAATGGTGCTTTGTTGAAAGATGATCTTGAATGTGATATCAGACCATTTTGAAAGGCTTTTGAGTTTTAATGACTAGTTCTCAGAACTTTTTGATCACACTTCATATATGACATAACGAATAACATACATACCGTATTTTCCGGAGTATAAGTCGCACTTTTTTTCATAGTTTGGCTGGGGGTGCGACCTATACTCCGGAGCGACGTATATGTGACATTTATAACACATGAACCAAAATACTCCAGCCACTTGACATCTCCGTGAACCGGAGCTTTAAGGCAGTCTTGCGTAATCTGAGGGCGCAGTGGATGATGGATGGAGAGCACAGCTTAACGGCAACTGGGAGAATGGGCCACCCAACTTTCCTGGAAGTCATTGGATGGATCAAGAAAACATGGGCTTCAGTGACAACCAAACCATCCTGTTGGGATTCAGAAAGGCTGGAATAACTGGAACTGCAGCTGACGACGAGTCTGACTAACGCGACACAGAAGAGGAAGCGGCGCTTCGTCTACGGAGTGTACGGAATTGTTTAGAAGTGACACCGAGGATGAAGAATTCAATGGATTGATGGTTTGGTTAACTTGTTAGTATGTTCTTTATGCTATGGTTATCTGAATAACTTAATGTTACGTTAACATACCGAACACGTGTTCGTTGTGCGTCATGTAGCTGAATGTGCTACGTTAGCATAACGTAGGCGTAACCGTGTTCGTCCTGTTCTTTAATCCATTATTATTTTAAATTGCCGTTCAAGATGGAATTTCTGCTCTGGGTCTCGGATTCTATCAACCCCCCCCCCCCCCCCCCAAAAAAAGTGCGACTTATAGTCCAGTGCGACCTATATATGTTTTTTTCTTCTTCATTATGCATTTTTTGGCTGGTGCGACCTATACTCCGGAGCGACGTATAGTCCGAAAAATACGGTACATACATTTTTTTAATAACATAATGAACATGTCATTATGTCAATTAGAAAGTTTTAAAAAATGCTTCATGCTAAAATTGTTTAATTATTGTGATTTTTCATTACAAGTAGCATTATGCTAGTCTTCAGCAGTGTGACAAACAGACCTAGTCACAGGGGACCAACTCCTCCCATCCCAGAGTGAAAGAGCCCCAGAGGAGGCAGGTCAAAACAAAGGAAATGAAATCTCCACAGTTGTTTACTCTTCTGCCTGGTAAAGATGATGAGCTGCAAGCCTGGTGTTTGTGTGTATATTTATTTGTGCATGTGCAGGTTTTGAGTGAGCACAGAGAAACTGTGAGCACTGTATTAGTCTGAATATGTTAAGAGTGAGATGTGTGTGAGCACAGGTGAGTGAGGTTGCAGCATCTCCTGTACTTTGGAGGTTGCTGAGGGGACAGTCTGCAGTCTTGGCCGGGAGCAGTGTTTTGGGGATCATGTTCTCATCAGTCAGGAAGAAACACTATGCTGACTCCAGCAACCTCAACTAGTCAATGTTAACCAGCTCATGAGAATCAGTGCTGGAGGATAGAAACACACTACGTAATCAATAATGTAATAAGGAAATAATATTACAAAAACATCTACAAAACAGAACCTTTTACAGGAAAAAAGAACTTCAGGAAGAACAAAAACCTCAAAACAAGACCGACATTAAGCTACAGTTCAGAAAACTATATTGCATTTAAGGATACAATATCATTTGTTTTTATATTATGAGTCATACAGAAGAGAACTAGGGTGAAATCAGGAGAGGATGTAGTTGGGTCTTTGGGTTTAAAATGCTTAACAAATAAGACAATTCAACTTCTTTCAATTTTTTACCTCCAATTTTTTTTTATATAGCCAGAAACCTGAATAATAGTCAGCTTAAAGAACTGTAAATTATAATGAGAAGACCCTGCAACATTATAGAGAAAAAACCCTGCAAAGCAACAATGCTATGTGAGCAAATACTTGGTAACAGTAAACAAGAAGAAACCCCTGGCAGATCCTGGTTCAGGGCAGCTGTTAGGGTTGGGATGAGCAGGTAAATAAGGGTCTTACCTTATTGTGTCATCCATCAATCGGTCTGAGCTACAGACAGTGAGAAGGACAGAAAAAAGCAGGGGAAAGGCACTAGTTAGACACAAGGCATTGTGGAATAAACATATAATAGTAATAAAAAAATCACATACATATACATATTTACATATGCCCCTGCGTGGCCATGCTACAGTATTTTTTTGGTCTGCTGGTGTTGCTGGAAGACTGATACACTTTTTCAAACTGAGAAAAGTGGTGGCAGATTGTGTATAAAAATAATTATATGATAAATATGGGACTAATTGTATTAAAAAAATTGTGATTGTCTTCTGTAGTGCTGAGGTCCTGTTCTACTATATAAATGTTACTGTAGTTCTAGGCAAAATGTTGACATATTATGCATCATTCAACTTTTGTGGATTAGTTAAAATGATACAATGCTTTTCTAAGGCATTATAGATGGATAAATGCTACCATTGGGTCATTTTAGCCAGTTGGTAAGGTACTGCTGCTAGGCAACATGATGATGATGACATAATGTGTCATAACATATAATAGAGCTAAGAACCGTCAGAGCCTAAAGCTGCATCCACACTGGTCGTCTCACACCGCTTTGTAGCTGAAGGCTGGTCGCTTGCGGACATAATAGGCTCAAGTTACCTTGGTAGCCCTCTAATGTATTTACTACCAGGTCATATGTACATCAGCAATATCCTGCTCTCTCACTGGTAGTCACTTCAGTTGCTAGCCTGGAAGTTGATAAAAGTGTATCTCAGATCCACCCACTTTGCACCGCAAGCAGTTATTTTACACATAGTATATATATATATATATATATATATATATATATATATATATATATATATATACACACACACACACACACACACACACACACACACACACACACACGCACGCACGCACACACACACACAAATGCAGGGGTTGGACAATGAAACTGAAACACCTGTCATTTTAGTGTGGGAGGTTTCATGGCTAAATTGGACCAGCCTGGTGGCCAATCTTCATTAATTGCACATTGCACCAGTAAGAGCAGAGTGTGAAGGTCCAATTAGCAGGGTAAGAGCACAGTTTTGCTCAAAATATTGCAATGCACACAACATTATGGGTGACATACCAGAGTTCAAAAGAGGACAAATTGTTGGTGCACGTCTTGCTGGCGCATCTGTGACCAAGACAGCAAGTCTTGGTGATGTATCAAGAGCCACGGTATCCAGGGTAATGTCAGCATACCACCAAGAAGGACGACCCACATCCAACAGGATTAACTGTGGACGCAAGAGGAAGCTGTCTGAAAGGGATGTTCGGGTGCTAACCCGGATTGTATCCAAAAAACATAAAACCATGGCTGCCCAAATCACGGCAGAATTAAATGTGCACCTCAACTCTCCTGTTTCCACCAAAACTGTCCGTCGGGAGCTCCACAGGGTCAATATACACGGCCGGGCTGCTATAGCCAAACCTTTGGTCACTCGTGCCAATGCCAAACGTCGGTTTCAATGGTGCAAGGAGCGCAAATCTTGTGCTGTGGACAATGTGAAACAAGTATTGTTCTCTGATGAGTCCACCTTCACTGTTTTCCCCACATCCGGGAGAGTTACGGTGTGGAGAAGCCCCAAAGAAGCGTACCACCCAGACTGTTGCATGCCCAGAGTGAAGCATGGGGGTGGATCAGTGATGGTTTGGGCTGCCATATCATGGCATTCCCTTGGCCCAATACTTGTGCTAGATGGGCGCGTCACTGCCAAGGACTACCGAACCATTCTGGAGGACCATGTGCATCCAATGGTTCAAACATTGTATCCTGAAGGCGGTGCCGTGTTTCAGGATGACAACGCACCAATACACACAGCAAGACTGGTGAAAGATTGGTTTGATGAACATGAAAGTGAAGTTGAACATCTCCCATGGCCTGTACAGTCACCAGATCTAAATATTATTGAGCCACTTTGGGGTGTTTTGGAGGAGCGAGTCAGGAAACGTTTTCCTCCACCAGCATCACGTCGTGACCTGGCCACTATCCTGCAAGAAGAATGGCTTAAAATCCCTCTGACCACTGTGCAGGACTTGTATGTGTCATTCCCAAGACGAATTGACGCTGTATTGGCCGCAAAAAGAGGCCCTACACCATACTAATAAATTATTGTGGTCTAAAACCAGGTGTTTCAGTTTCATTGTCCAACCCCTGTATATATATGTATATGTATGTATGTATGTATGTATGTATGTATATATTTGTTTTTAGTATGCAACACACCTGATGTGACATCTTTCTTTACAAACCTTGTGACATATTCAGAAATGGGTAAATTCAGTCACATATTTTAATATTAGGACATAGTAACAGGTGCTGTTATACAGGGAAGTGTTTCCAGCACACTGTGCTTAACTAGAGCTACAATCATAAACATATAATAAAACTGCAATAGTACTAAAACCTTAACATTTTGAGCTTGGTTACAATAGATGACGACTGTATAATTATACCTCCTTAAGGGCCCATTATATTTGCCACATTGGTCATGTTGCAGGCAAACAGTGACCAAAGCTCTTTACCATTTATACCAGCACTGAGGATGCAAGCATTCATTGCAGTATTCTTTTTTTTTTTTTTTTCCCCATTTTTGGCAACAGCAGCTTTTTGTGACAGTGGAGAGAGACAGGAAATGGGGGAAAGATACAGGGGAAGACACGCGGGCAAATCGGCGCCGGGTTGGGACGCGAACCCGGGCCGCCCGCACCGCAACGTGGCGTGTGTATGTGGTCGCCGGCTTCACCACTAAGCCACCCAGGCGCCCATTCATTGCAGTATTCTCCTGAACAAAAAGCATCGCCACTCAGACAAAACCTCTACATCAGTGCCGGTAAGAAGTCAATACCAGAAGCAAAGAAATCATTCTGTTTTTTTTGTTTGTTCTTCAAAGTTATTTTCAGAAATTCTCATTTTTTCATGCTGTTGCAACATCTCCCTTCTGTATAAAATGTGAATCACTGGGCTTCATACATCAATCATACACTCATGTCGTCAACCTGGTGTCACTGGCCACGACAAAGGCGCAAGGTTACAAAAAGTTAGAGGCGCACAACTGGCCAGAACCACACCAAATCCCTTTTGCCATGTGCCATTCGTGAGGGCGAGAACAACAAGTATAATCTGTCTATATGGTGGCCACTGGGTTAAAAAAAAATGAAAAGGTATTATTTTAATCGTATGCTTCAAACAGTGTGACTGCTGTTTAGTTTGCTTTGTTTATCCTCATGAATGAGTCACCTCAAAGAGCCTGGAGGTTAGTCTTCTGCATCGCTACATAAAAGAGGGAAAATTGGAAGGCACTCCTACACTCCCAATCCCACACAAACCTCTTATGCTCTAACACTTGTTTTGGGTCTCAGGTTGCTCATAAACAAAAAAGCTCTCAGCGGTTTATCCTCTAATTGGAATCAATCTGGATAATGTTCCACAGAACTAAAGTCAAGCAAACAAGCAAAACTGTCAGGATTGTATTTCATAGCTCAACAATCATTCAACATCCATCCAGTAGCTCCAAATCTTCCACCTGCATGCTCACTATTGTGGTTTCCATTAAGCTGTAAACATTAAGATAAGGTAAGAGAAGGCTCTTAAAGATTGAAACCCAACTTTTTCCCCACACCAAAATACTGGAATCTCAAGATTAACACAAACATTTTTATTTCATGCCTGAATCCATCCTTTCAGTTTGGTGGTCAGTCACACTGCCTGTAGTCCTGAAGACCTTTTATGATTTTGTTTCCTTTCTAAAGACAAAAAACTTCCTGATCCACATCTCACTGCAGCATAGGCTCTTTTGTGGGGGGTCATTCTCTCTATTGGTAGGCCAAACAGGAGGGGAACCTCTAGGGCTGAAAAATGTGGCCAAAAAAAAGGTGCTGCTTTAGCTTGGCTCCAATGCCCAACTTTTCAACATTAAAAAGCTGATGTCTTTGTATCCAACAATGGGATAACCAACATGAGTAGCTGTGATCAAGTCTTTTCTCTTTTTTTTCTCTCGTTTGTGTGTGTGATTGTGTTGCTGCTTTAGTCAGCTGTTACTTTTTATTTTTTTAAATGCACCCCTATTTTTACTCATATTAGTACTGCGAGTGTCATTTATATTCAGACATTGACTGTACTTGCTAAAATTGAATGACAGAACAGATAGTAAGTATTGAGAAAGGGAAAGAGGGTTCTTCATTATACTGTACTTAATGTGTGGTGATTATGTGATTTGGACTGTTTAGTCCATTAGTACTGGGTATGTCCAACTTTCATAATGTCTATCGCCAAATGTGACTGACAGTAACCAGTAAATGCAAATTAGTTTAAGAATTCAGATTTTTAATCAAATGTCATGGTCATTATTATTATTATTAATAATAATAATAATAATAATCATCATCATTATTTTATGGATTTCCACATTTGTGAGTTGATAGAATTGTCTTGATTTCCTGCTCCAGTGGATTTTATTTTTGTACTGCATTCAGCATTGGTCCCGAGAGTTTACAGGAAAGGTAGGAGGAAATGCCATGCCTAAGGAATGCTAACAGATGTCACTGGTGTATTACTTAGATGTCACTTAGGTGTATTACTTGTTGTGTTTGGGACAATCACAACAAGGGACTTTTTCCACTAGAGTTCCCAACAAACTGTAACAGTCAATGTTGTGTCTTTTTTTGTTTGTTTTTTCCTCCTTTTTCCAGACAGTGAATGGGCAGGGACAACTGCACTATATTGCATATTCACAGTGTGGGCTAGATACCCTTCTGTTCTTGGATCACAGATGCCCGCACTGGCACCCATCTGCTTTTTTGGCACTAGTTTGTAATATCATAACTGTATTTCTCTGACTGAATGGAATCAGATACAGGAATCTAATCATTGGGTGAATTAGCAACTGGCATCTAAATCATAATGAAAGCTGGCAGGCCCACTTGTAACAAATGCATTGTGGGAGCAGGAGGGTGCAGTTAAGAATACCGCAAGTAGACAATTGTGCAGTGGGAATATTACTTTACAGTATTAAAAAGGCCAGAAACTATGCATGTGTACAAACTTGAAATGGACTTGAAATTTGGTTATTAAACATATTAAAGCCACTAGTGCAAACACTAAGTCTGTAAGAGGCCAAAACCCAACATAAGAAAAATGCAATATGAACATTGGCTGCTCAAAAGATGGAAGGAGGACAGACCGAGAAAACTAAGCCTTTAACTGTCTGTCACCTGACAGTGCTCTACTTATAAATCATATGCTGGAGAGAAAAAGAGAAAGCTTGGGAGCCGCCTTGATTTATGGAGTTTTTATATGCAGAGATGAGATGTGGCAAAAGATTTATGCTTTATATCCTCCATAATCATTCCGCAGCTATAGTGGTGAGGTTGTTGTGCCCTTTATGAATATTAGAGTTTCTGTGGTTTCAGCTTTGAGTGAAGTTTTTTTCCATTTCCCTTGGTCAGCTGTTTTGCTGCAGTCATTAAGTCGCTCATTAGTTTCAAGCTAATTGCCCTTTCCAGTGGGATGAATCAACCCTTATTGTCCACATGATCTACTGCCATTCACTAACACATGACCATACAGATAGAATGCTTACTGATAATAATGTCCATTTTGTCTTTTCTAAACAGTATGTTACCTAGAAGGGCACACCAGCAGAGCACATACCTCCCCCACCCCAAATTTTGTGTGCGCCAATAGTACACTGCAGTAGATACCACCCAATGTTGTCCTAACTCCATCATAAATTGCTGTTTTTGTACAGGGTTTGTAGTTCACTTTGCATTATTGTGATTATTTTAAATTAAAATATAAAAATACAATGAATTAGCCAAGGAACTAACTGAAACTTAACTGACTTAAAAACAAGAAGTCAAAACAAAATACAAGTGTTGGCAAGCACCGAGATAACACATAGATTCTATTACCGTGCCCATAATTTTCCAAGGTTTAAAGGTTGAACTAAAATAACTTTCATTTTATAGACATTTTCATTTTTTGTAAAAGCTTTATCTCTTATACTGAGAAATTACATGATTTGTCAGGTAGGTGATAACAGGGGAATGGAGTGATTGGATTGATAGAGTCAAAAGTTCTGTGATATATTCATATATCTTGATCATATCCCAATCAAACATTACATATCCATGAACAATAGTGATTTGCTTCTTACTTCAACAATGAGGATATTGTCTTTTTTCAGCTGAGATATGGCCAAAAATATGCATTAAATATAGTTTCCTATGTCAAATTCAAGTAGCCTGCAAATCCACAATCTGGATCAGCTCCAGATGGTGTTCAGTTTGGCACAATTTCTTTGCCCTCCACAACTGTGTACCAAATATCAGATGAATCTGATAATTTTTCTGGATTTTTTTTTTTTTTTTTTTTTTTTTTAAACCCTGCCCCTGATCCAATTAGGGCAAAATTTTAATCAGGTGATCTAGGGGGTCACTGGCCATCTTTTGTGCAAATTTGGTATGAAATGGACTGGTAGTTTTGCTGTAATATTGTTAAAAAACAAACAAACAGATCAAAAACAATACATCCCCACCCCCCACCAAACTAATTAGAAAACACAAAATTATAATAACTCTGTTCCACAGTTAACAATTCACAGAACTGCTCTTTGTGGCAATGCGGCCATTTACCAACCTGTTACATAACACCAATCATCACCAAGACAGTCTTCATTATAGGGAAGCAAAAGAATAATAAAAATACAGAGTGCTCTTAAATCTCAAAGGGACTGAAACCATTGTGCTGTGGTAATTACTGTAAATAAATAAAGCGTATTAACAAAACAAACAAACAAAAAAAAAAGACAGACTTCTAAAATGCTGTGCTAGCATTCATAGAGTGCGTCAGAAGTAAGGGACAGAGAAAACCCTTTGTTCAACAGCCATTTTGATCCCAGTAATGCTGATAATTGTGCCAGTGTTAGCAGACAGGCAGTGATACAGAACATTTGACTAGTGCATCTTCATTCAATCTAAGAAAAACACCATGGTAATATATCAAATGGGTATGTGGTGCCACTAACAATTAGAGAGTAGAACTGATCAAACAGGAAGTCCCAGAAACATTAAGTACCCAGAGGACAATCAGTGCATGCCAGTAAGCAGCTAAAAAACAACTCAGTGGAATCAGTTAGAAACAACAGCATCGCCTAGCGGGGAAAAATATGCCCATCGCACTGTATTAACCCTGTTCATTGTCACATGAAAAACAAAGATTTAATAATTATGTGACCTTGGCCTTTAACCCTTTAACAGCGGTGATCAGCACCGATGCACCTGTTTCCTGCCCTTACTTGCCGCGAACAGCTGATTAACGCCGAGCGTATCACCGCTGAGACATCTGATCAAACACGCTTTGAATTACCGTAATTACACGACCATTTGTCCTATCAGAAAAATTCAAACGGTTTCTGAAAGCTGAGAAATTGCGCTTCACATCCAATATAGGGTTATTATGGTAAAAGTCAGCAAAGGGCAGCACTTTTGAAGTTAACGGGCCCACCGGCGGGCCCATGGTAAATAAAGGGTTAACCTTGACCTCCAAGAGTTGATCTCTGAAGAATGTCTTGATATAGAGAATAATTATGCTGGGTTTCACCAAAATCCTTCAAACAATTTCTTGGATATGAAGTGGACATGAAAAAACTTCACAAAAAACAAAGATTAACCATGTGACCTTGACCCCAGTTCTCGAGTTACTGAGCAAACACCGTTTTTCTATTTTTAGTAACAGTGACCGCATATACAATCCCATCCTTGTTTTGGTGATACGCTATCTAACCATAAAGTTTGGTAAGAGTAGGCCAAACAGTTCTCAAGCTATTGAGCAGATACTTCAATGGACCCCACCCAGATGCCCACCATGGGTGATCACATAATACGCCCAATCTTTCGATGGGCGTAAAAAATTAGTATTCTCTTACAATGTAGCTATAATTGGTAAACAATCTTAATGCTGAAAATGTCTTTACAGTGAAATGGACTTGAAATATATCATAATAAACCTCTCTTTGTGAGGCAGTGAATATGGTTGATACACTCAAAAAACCTATGTCCTTATATCTTTAGAAAAGTGTACAGAACATCGATTAATTGACCACATTGGGCAACATAGACTGACGTGTTTGTCGAGTAAATCTCTATTTAAACTTCTAAACTTCTTGTGCAATATTGTATCATTCATACTGAACAATATCTATCACTTCTATATTGCTAGCTGTCAGCTGACCGGACTATCGAGGTTCGCTTTAGCCGGAGAGAACGTCCGACTGCTGTCGGATCATTTTCAACCTCCCGCTGGTTTTCGCCGCTGAGTGGAAGTTAAACACAGATATAACTCATTCAGACAGGGGCGTGGTGGCCATCGGGAGGTTCGGGAGGTTTCCCGAACGGCCAGTGATCAGAAATTTTTTTTTTTTAACCCAATTAAGCACAGCAGCTGCAGCTTCTGTGGCCACAGGTGCAGTCCACACCTGCAAATAAAGTTCTCTTGTCTTAAAATTATGGTTTGTCGGTTTGCCTCTCCAAACCAAGCTCCCGGGCTGAATTTTAACCCCAGCCAGCCCCTGGTTGCTTATGTATATTGATTCATTCATCAACCAAACTTAAATCAATATTTCTCATGTTAAATACTGAAATGCGATTAAAATGCGATTAATTTCGATTAATTAATTACAAAGCTTCTAATTAATTAGATTAATTTTTTTAATCGAGTCCCAGCCCTAATTTTTATACATTCTCTTATTTTCTGTATTTTTAATACATTTTATTTTCTGTATTTTTTATACATACTGTTTTATTTTCTGTATATTTTATACATACTGTTTTATTTTCTGTATATTTTTAGATTATTATATTTTTATTTAGAAAGTTTGACTTTCTATTTCATGGCACTGAACAGGAATGGCCCTCCAATCTCATTGTACATCCTGTATAATGACAATAAAGGCATTCTATTCTATTCTAAATTTCCTGTACCAGTTTCTATATTAATTTGTGCCTAGTATAAAATTAATAATGCACCAGAAAGAGTACAAGGAGAGCACTTTACCATCTATCCTCAGTGCATACAATATCAGGGAACTGGCAGCTCAGATCAAACCTAAAAATCGGCAACAGGCCAGGCAGACTAAATGCAGGCATCTCAAAGAGGAGAGAGTGGCAGAGAGAGACTTCAAACACTTGTTTAAAATGCTGGGTAGAAAACCTGAAGTACCTACATCTCGCTTTGCCTCCAGCATTACTCTATCCACCACAGTTTCCAATGCAGTTTTTATAATATATGACATTTTACTATGACCAAGATCTTGCAAAAAGTGATGAAAGAGATATGACCATGATATACTGGCCATTACTGTTTTAAAAGTACCAATCCTGGCTATTTGAGCCTTTCAGTCATTTAGATGGAAATAAACTGCCTTGGTTAAATAATAACTGCTTAACTGAACAATTGTGAAGATGACTAAACCACACTGCCTGACCGCTGTAGTTGTAAAAGACCAAACTCCAAAAAAATTTCTATTGTTTACTTTTGCTAAATTAGTTTTAGTCGATTTAGTACTGGATGAATTCAGCAACCATGCTGGTCTTCATGATTACAGTACAGAAACATTCACCAGTTGCAGGGGTCTTTGCAATAACTGCTAATGTGGCTTATGGGCCCTGTGATATAAATGCCCTGATTCATTATGCCATACTTACTTTTTTAACTGTTTTATTAGTTGCTGAAATGCAGCATATCCAAATGTGTGTTAAATGTGTACAGGCTTTCAGGAATTTTACATGCTTTGCCATTTGAAATAAAACCTATAAAACTAAACTTGCAAGTTAATGTTTTTAGCACTATATCCAGTTCTTATGAGCATGATGAAACGGGGCTTACACATTTGTAAGCAGGCAGACCAGAGTCCACACAGTATGCGGAAAAGTGTAAGCTGCTGAGATTTGAGACACTGATAGCATTTACTGAGGTAAAGACTCAGGGCCTATCTTAGACATTGATGACTCCACTCTGTGAGGGACAAGAACAGTGTTCAAAGGAACATCATTGAACTTCCTTGTGATTTTTGAACTAGAGATGCTCTGCATAAACACAGACAGCAAATACAATTCAAATGTACGTAAATGTGCCTCACTTCATTTTGATACTATTGCTATGCCCCCCCCACCCAAAAAAAAAAATCCTGTTTGACAGGAAGTCCTGATGTGACCACTACATTACAGCTGTTCCAACATGAACTTTTAATGGACCTACCCCTCCCTCCCTCTAGTTTATTTATGAAGACTAACATTTCTGGTGAGAGAAATGGAAAAACAGATCTACGAGGATGGAGAAAGAAGCAGTGATGGGGAGAAATAACAGATCAGCAGCATTTATAGTGGCTTTTATAACTAAATAGCATCAAGTTACACTTGACAAACATTATTACAAACTCTTGCTAAAGAATTGAGGATCAGTAACAGCTCTGCAAACAGCTTTCAGCTCTAATATGTAAGAATGTCTGACTGGTGTAGAACAATACATAGAAATACAAAAGAAGACTACCTTGAAAATGTACTCACAGATGTCTGTTTTAGTGGGTTCTGTTGAGAATCAGTGGAGATTTGCAAGCACTTCTCTCACTGCAGTAGTTTGTACATTAACTGTAAGAAGGTTGTTTTTTAGGCTCCAAATTAGTCTTTGCTGATCAGTATGGCAGTGCTCATGCCATCATTTGCCAATTTATAACTGGCTCAAGCAGAGTCTTTACATAATACCTCCTACTTCCTACTTACATTATTCATGCTAAATTATTGGGACAGCATAATGAAGTGAATAAACTCAATAAATGAAAACAGATCATGTAACTTTATAAAGAAGACCTCGTTATTCATGGTACTCTTACTTAAAATTCCCTTTTGAAAAGAGAGCATCATAGACTGTCAGGAATCAGGAAAGGAGGATTTCCACGCAGATCTCTCATCTTTATTGGGTATCTGTGGACTTCAAACAATTCACCAACACATTACATCCATTTTCTCTTCAGGCCCTCTTTCCTGTTTTATGGCTTTAATAGGATCAATCAAGTGTAACTCAATCCTCATCTCCAGTATCCACTCTCCCCTTGTATCTTACCCCAATGGATGGGGGAAGCCCTATAGTATGAGCTGTGGTTTAATAACATAATTTAATAAACAATGTCCCAATCAGAGCTGAAGGATTGGCACAAAAGCATGACTGCTGGGAAAGCAAGTGGCGATGGTAATGTTCAACAGAATGTGTGTGAGTGTGCTTTTTCTAAATTCAAATTTAAGATTATGTTATCTTATACATTCAGTAAAGCTGTTCGGAGCCACTATGAATAAATAATATTTATAATGACTGAGAAAAGTGTTCCTTTACCCACTCGAGCCCTGAAAGCATTAACTTGTCTCCCCTAGTGTGCATATTCACTGATCAGCCACGAAACTAAAACCATCTGCATAATATTATGTAGCTCCCCTAAAACAGCACTAACGTGTTGCAGCAGTAGTGTCTGGCACTGGGGTGTTGTCAGAGCATCCTTTGGGTGACATGGGTTGTGTGGTGCATCCACTGAGCAGTTTCTGTGGTGTGGTAGGTTACACTGTTCTCTGAGGGAGGCCACCACCATCAGGGGTGTGCTCGTTCTGCAATAACGTGGGTGATAATGTGCTGAAGTATCATCCACATGCATGTCAGGACCAAATATTTCCCAGCAGAACAATTTAATGTAATCAAATAATCAATGTTATGCGATTCTTGAACGCCATTGTGGACTTACACAGTATTCTACTGCAATTAACCAGCAAATAATCCACTTAAAACGGCCTGTTGAGTGTTTTGTGAACACTAGAATACCTTTGCTCATTTTTTATTCTGTTTAACTCAGCAAGAAATTTTGATTATATCCTTGAGCTTTAACAAATATGTTGAATGTATTTCCTTCCTCTGCATTATTTACATCCATTTCTTTTGGCCTGTAGTCTTCTTCTTCCCTGTCTGTGTTTGCATATTGTTGTATCTGTAGCTCAGTTATAGAAGAGTCAAAGTATTTGCAGCCAAGCATTTGTTCATCACTCATGAGTACATGAACACCCTTGTATACAATAAAAACAAAACGGGGGAGCACAAAGAAATATAGATTCCATTGCATTAATGGAGGTCAAACCCTCCGAAGTTAATCTATAATGTCAAACAGAAGTCACACTTCATTTGACTGCAATGTTTTGGTCCAATTGTAATCACTTTGGAACTAGAGAATCAAAGCCCAGATGAGAGATGAGGGTGCCCTGAATACTATTAAAATAAACTATTAAAATAACTAATACTGTTTATCAAAGCTATTACACAAGTGCTACAAAGACATACTGACAAAATATACTAGACACACTTACACTTAACTTACCTTTTCATATGAATGGGTAAGTGTGTCCAAACTTTTGACTGGTACTAGGGCTGGGCGATATATCGAGTTTTTAAGAAATATCGATATGTTTTCATATGTGACATAAGATGAGACATCATTTATATCGATATAGTCTATGTCACCTTACAATCATACTTGTAGATCCACCAGCTCACCTTTCTCTTCTCCCAATTTGTCTCTGCACAACTTCACAGTGCCCCACCTCTTGCTCTCACCGCTTCACCCGTAAATCACGCATGGCAGTGTTGCCAACTTAACAACTTTGTCGCTAGATTTAGCGGCTTTTCAGACCCCACCTAGCGACTTTCCCCCCCCCCCCCCCCAAAAAGTGACTAGCGACAAATTTTGCGACTTTTTCCGGTGACGTCTGTGACTTTTGGAGAGAAACCTGAAATCCTCCGCTGTCGTGTGTTTTGTGTACATACAGCCTTCATACTGCATCTGTTTGTACACTTTAGCATCGCCCAGGCCCCCAAGAGTACCTGGCTGCAGGCAAGAGGGCGCTGCCATTCTGCAACTCCATAGCGGAAGTTGGTTTGTACCATAAGTCATGTGACCTTGATAGCAGAAGTGAGTCTTTTTCTTTTTCTATTGCTATTTTTGCTCTGTATCTTTTCTATTTGCATTTTAATAGCACAGCTGTGAGTCTTTTGTTACGGAAAAAAAAAAATCTATTTATTTGAGGAGCATTATTATTTAAATATGCCAACAGTTTATTTTTGAGCAATTTCTCACGTACATCTACAGCTGAATGTTAATAAAAGTGCCTGTGTGACATTTGGGAAATGTAGCTTTGAGTCAGAAGCGCCTTTTTGTTTATACCTTTTGGGAAGAAAAAATATTGAGATATGTATCGTATATCCCCATTAAGCTAAAAAATATCGAGATATTATTTTTGGTCCATAATGCCCAGCTCTAACTGGTATATATATATATATATATATATATATATATATATATATATATATATATATATATATGGACAATAGAGCCAAACTGATGTAAGTTTTTAAGACCAATACTGACATTTGGTGATTTAAAAATCCAATATTTCAATATATTAGTCAATTTTTTTCTTTCACACAGACAAAGCATAAACAGATTTCCCCAACATTTGTTGTGTAGTTACTTGTTTATGTTCTGCCCAACTCTCCTCAAATCAGCTGGTCATTGTTGTTTGAGGCATTCCAAACACATTGTCAACAGGGATGTTAGAATGTGCCCTCTGGTGGACAAACTTTGCAACATCAATGCTCATCACACTGTTGAAGGGTGTTTCTCCCATCTCTTCTTCACATTTTAATCTTCATTTATCAGCCATTGTAAATGCTGATAGTGCTAGATCAACAGATAGCTAATATTGGCTGATAATATCAGCATGCCTGATATGTTGTTCGGGTTTCAATAGAAAAAACAGTCTTTATACCTAGATATGTGTCTACATATACTGTATACTCTATGTATACTAGGGTTGTCACAATACTAGTATTTCAAACTCGATACCAATAATAATTTAAAAAAAAAACTCAATACTCGATATTGCTTTCAATGTCACGAGGGCAAAAAAAAAAAAAAGACAAAACAAGAGGCATTATGTTGTTTGTTTTAAAATAAAGATTAGAACAATACAAACAATAGGCAGGACCAATAAGGCTTGCTGCCAAGCTCCCACATCGTTAAAATTTTATTATTAGCCACAACCGCTAGCCATTACGTTAATGATAACATATGGCTAACGTGGCTATTGGGTAACTGCTAATAGTTAATTGACTAATGTTTTTGTTAATTTTGTAATTTAAATGCAGACTATTTCATTGCACACACAGTAGGAAAGTTACTGCTTTGTTTTAAAGATGTTTAAAAAACAAAAATCTCCAGAAAATGCTTTGGGATTAAAGTTATTTCACTAGACAGCACTGTATTTTAAAGATTGCTGAGTCATTACATTAACATCATTTTCAATATATAAATACTACTCATGCACTGTAGGAGCAGGTAAATCCTGTTAGGAAATAAATTGAGAGGTCTTTGAGTGGGAATAATTGATACATTATTCCTTGGAGAACTTGATATGGGAAACACACGGGAATACTAATCACACTGCTATGAACTAGTCATATAAAAAGCACTGTGGTTAATTTGTGTTTTGTTTCTTTGTGTGTCTCCATCCATGTGTCTGTGTGTCCTGCTGCTATTCAATTTTACTTTCCATGCAGGGTGCATCTCACACCTCTCGCACCAAAGAACCACATGTTGTCCTGCAGAGCATGAGACTCAGCCAAAAAATAGTGGGATGTTAAGGTTGCTTGAGATCATGATTTGACCTACTATGCCATGCATGCTCACATATGACCTTAACTCATGAATTTACACAAGAACTTCCAATCTGTTACAAAATAAAAGCATAAAAAGTTCTAATGTATGCACCAGGAAAAGCATTATTTTGCTTTGTTTTTCCAATTTGTGGAACTGTACTATCACGTTGAGTTATTAGAGTTTAAAGTTTTTAAAAACAGTTAAATTTTTTCATCTTCCTCAGCTAAGAACACCTGTACAGCCCTGGGGAAATGGCAGTGTTAGTCTACTTTTAACTGCTACACATTACACAGATTCTTTGGGAACTTACTTTCTCAGATGCTCATGCTCCTTTAGAAACAGCTCTGTTCTTCTGTTGTTGACCCCAGAACCACTCTTGTATGTCCTAAAAAGGCATGCAGATATACTGGTGAACACATATTTTTTAAAATGAATAGTAATTTTCTACATTCAGGCAATGTCCAAGGTATTTGAGCATCAGGAGAAGTGCTCAAAGTTTAGAGAAGAAATGAACCTTAAGATGCTGACAGAACAAGCTAACAGTTAATACTCAATGGCTGTGATCCTGACACTCAGCTGTCGCCTTTTTAGTATGTCTGACATTACAGACTCTCGTCTATAACTCTGTGTGCATCAGAATCAGAAATCAATCACAGAAAGGAGCACTGGTTACTAATGTAGCTTTCACGGGCAGATTACCACAGGGTAAAAATGGCTGGCTAACTTTCAAAGCAAGGCAACAATCTGTCTGTTTTATCCACCCTTTCTTTAGTAAGGATCACCAAAATACACAGTAAAATACAAATGTAAAGACCTTGTTCTTTGCACTGAACATTAGGGATGTGATGGCATGGTTCATGGTGTTGTTTACCTTAATGGTATGGTGAAACTTTATTGATCCACAAAAAATGTAAATATATGTACCACAGAGCTATTTCATATAAATAATGATTACTTAATCTGAAAGGCCAGGAAGTGCAGCTAAAGCGTGTTTTGAACAAAAAAAATTTTGATTTTTCGAGGAACATTCTTGTACTTTATTGTCTTTATGGCTCTTTTGATGCTGCTGATCTCACTACTGCATTTCTTCATAACAATATGTCAAATATTTCCTTTTTGTTTTTTCAGCCCAAAGACGGCCCCCTTGCATCAACAACTCTTCACACCAAATATTGAGATCTCCCATAAAGAGCTACCAAGCTGTTCATCTCTCTAATTTGTCATGAAATAATGAGCAAACAAGCCAATAGTGGCCATGTTTAGTCAACTCTTCAACTGGGTTTGAATTGCAGGGAAATTTGAAAATTATGACTAATTTAATGTATAAATGTATTATTCTTCTCAGACGACCTGAATTAAAGTTATTGCAGTGAACAAAGGCAAAATTAAAATAATTGTATCCTTGCCCAAAAAACAAACAAACAAACAAAAAAACAACCTATGGTCATTTTTTTTTTTAATGGTTAATGAAGAAGCAGAAAAACTGTGTTCTTCACTACTAAGCAATCAGGAGTGATGAATGGGTGTTGTACCACTCACAAACCAAACAGAGGGAACCCATTGTCTTCTGCTTGATGCATCTCTAGCTATCAGCAGCCCTGAACTGCTGACTCCCATGTCTTCTTGGTTTCTGGTCATTTAACACAGCCTCACCCTCTAGCTGAGCAGGGGAGGAGGGAGGCTATGAGGCTTCAGAGTGTGTGTATATATATATTAGCGTGCACATATAGCACACCCCAGAGTGGCTGCCTTGAGCCCAATCTGACCACCCCAGCAGCAGGGCTGATGCTTCTGTGGGACCAGAATTCTTTGTACTGACAGCCCGATTCATCACTCCAGAAAGGCTGTTTAAGGGCACCAATGTAAATCACAGAAAACTGTCATTTTTGCTGCTGACATTTAAAATCAAAGCAGGAGAAGAAGGAGCATTATGTCTGAGCTCAGCTCTGCTCTGTGTTATTACATAGCTGCACACAAGAGGTGTGCCTGTGTGTACTTCAGTGGAGTCTGTAAGCACACTACAAGATATTGACATGGCATTTGATTAAATGTCTCATTGTCTCATTTGAGTGCTTGCATCAATTAGATAGTGTGCATGCTTCCTTTTTATCAGTATGGATTTATGCATGCATGTACCCCTGATACACACTCAAAACATACAGTGAAAAAGTGTGCTGGTCAGATTTACTTCACAGCCAAGACCTCTACTGCCCTCTACCTAACAAAAGAGAAAATGCTTGGCTGCACCAGATATTCCCATTATTGTATCAATGCCACGAAATATTACCCATTTCTGAAATTACCTTAACATTGTGGTTCCTAAAAACATCTTAATCTGAAATACATGTGACTACATTCGTTTTTAAATTAGGCTGATAAGAATTTATATCATCATATTGTTGCTATGACAAAACATCTGAAATCTGTTCCTCTTGGCCGCTCCCTTATTCACAAAGGGTTGCCACAGCAGGTAGCTTTGCAGGTTTGATTCACCAGCTTTTCTTTTTAAACAGGATGCCCTTCTGGATGCAAATGAGGCGTGTGCAGTTGTTTACCAAGAAATGGGTCAGAGTGTTTTGGGTTTTTATTTTCCATTAACACAGAAAACGACTCTAGCATGTGTATTTACTTTACCAATATGAGGTGGCAACAGCTCTGTGATTTCATCCCTTATATTACTGCCCGTATTGGCTTCTCTCAAAATGTAAAGGAGCCCACCCACTACTTTAATCATACTCTGGATCTTGTCCTGACATATGACATAGAAACTTAAGACTTAACACTATTCCCTGAAAGCCCCCTCCTGTCTGATCATTTCTTAATAACATTCACATTTACTCTAATGGATTACACAGCAGTGGGGAATAAGTTTTATTACCATAGAAGTCTTTGTGAAAGTGCTGTAACTAAGTTTAAGGATCTAATTCCTTCATTATTATGCTCTTCAGTGCCAACACAGTGCAGAGCAGCTACCTAAACTCTGCTCCCAGTGAGGTAGATTATCTCGTCAATAGTTCTACATCCTCACTGCGTACAACTTTGGATACTGAGGCTCCTCTGAAAATCAAAGCCTCAAATCAGAAGTGCCTGACTCCGTGGTATAATTCACAAGTGCACAGCTTAAAGCAGATAACCCATAAGCTGGAGAGGAAATGGCGTCTCACTAACTTAGAAGATGCTCATTTAGCCTGGAAAAAGAGTTTGTTGCTCTATAAAAAAGCCCTCCATAAAGCTAATCATTAATTGAAGAAAATAAGAACAACCCCAGGTTTCTTTTCAGCACTGTAGCCAGGCTGACAAAGAGTCAGAGCTCTGTAGAGCCGAGTATTCCTTTCACTTTAACTAGTAGTGACTTCATGGATTTCTTTACAAATAAAATTTTAGACATTAGAGAAAAAATTATTCATAACCATCTCAAAGACTTATCTTCATGGTCGGCTGCATTCAGCATTGCTGGTATTTGTTTAGACTCTCTAGCTCCAGTTAATCTTTCGTAGTTAATTTCAATAGTTACTTCCTCCAAACCAGCAACATGTTTATTAGATCCCATTCCTACTAGACTGTTCAAAGAAGTCTTTCCAATTATTGATGCTTCAATCTTAAAAATGATCAATCAGTCTTTAATAGTTGGCTATGTACCACAGACCTTCAAGGTGGCTGTAATTAAACCACTACTTAAAAAGCCATCACTTGACCCAGCTGTCTTAGCTAATTATAGGCCAATCTCCAACCTTCCTTTTCTCTCAAAGATTCTTGAAAGAGTAGTTGTAAAACAGCTAACTGATCATCTGCAGAGGAACGGTTTATTTGAAGTGTTTCGGTCAGGTTTCAGAATTCATCACAGTACAGAAACAGCATTAGTGAAGGTTACAAATGATCTTCTTAGAGCCTCTGACAGTGGACTCATCTCTGTTCTTGTCCTGTTGGACCTCAGTGCAGCTTTTGATACTGTTGACCATAACATTTTATTACAGAGATTAGAGCTTGCTATAGGTATTAAAGGTACTGCACTGCAGTGGTTTGAATCATATTTATCTCATAGACTCCAATTTGTTCATGTAAATGGGGAGTCTTCTTCACACACTAAGGTTAATTATGGAGTTCCACAGGGTTCTGTGCTAGGACCAATTTTATTTACATTATACATGCTTCCCTTAGGCAGTATTATTAGAAAGCATTGCATCAATTTTCATTGTTATGCAGATGATACCCAGCTTTATCTATCAATGAAGCCAGATGACGCACACCAATTAGTTAAACTGCAGGAATGTCTTAAAGACATTAAGGCCTGAATGACCTCTAATTTCCTGCTTCTGAAATTCAGATAAAACTGAAATTCTTGTACTCAGCCCCACAAATCTTAGAAACATGGTGCCAAACCAGATACTTACTCTGGATGGCATTACTTTGGCCTCCAGTAACACTGTGAGAAATCTTGGAGTCATTTTTGACCAGGATATGTCCTTCAAAGCACATATTAAACAAACATGTAGGACCACTTTTTTGCATTTGCGCAATATTTCTAAAATTAGAAACATCCTTTCTCAGAGCGATGCTGAAAAGCTAATTCATGCATTTATTACTTCTAGGCTGGACTGCTGTATTTCATTATCATCAGGCGCCCTGAAAAGCCTTCAGCTGATTCAAAATGCTGCAGCTAGAGTACTGACAGGGACTAGAAAGAGAGAGCATATTTCTCCCATATTGGCTTCCTGTTAAATCTAGAATAGAATTTAAAATCCTTCTCCTCACATACAAGGTCTTGAATAATCATCATCCCTGCATCCATTTTATCCTCTCCAAGTCTCATTTTTTCTGTGCATCAATTTATAGCTCTAATATCTCTGTATATTTGCAGTTTGTATACTTGTATATTGTCTTATAGTTTTTATACTTATTTGTTTTTTCTGTAAGCACGAAGTACCGCAGCAATTTCCTAATGCTGTGAACCTGTTCACCCATATGGCAATAAAAACCTTCTGATTCTGATTCTGATAAAAACTTTGTTCTAGTTTCTTTAATCTGCTGACAGTGCTTTCCAGCACACTGCACCCTCCACCTACGAGCGCAACACCATCATATACAGTCTATAGCAGGGATCCTCAAATCCAGGCCTCGAGGTCCGGGGTCCTGCAGGTTTTAGATGTGTCCCTGATCCAACACACCTGATTCAAATGGCTGAATTACCTCCTCAGTATGCAGTCAAGTTCTCCAGAGTCCTCCTAATGACTTCTATATTTTTACAGTTAACATTGTTCAGTGAATTTAACTGGACAGATATAAGCTGATTGATGTACAGTAAAATAAGTTTTTGGCTTTTTTATTTTTAAAGGTTTCGCCTGCTTTAAGAGATGTCTCCAGCTGTGAAAGTTACTTTGGAGTTTATGTTTGTTTGGTCCTGTTTTTAACTGGTTCTTTTCTTTGCAACATGAAATGGCCTCTGTCTGAAAATTGCTGCTGGTGGTAATGCTAGTCATTTTCTCGCAGTTTTAGCCACTATTTGCTGCCTGATTCACCAGAATATCTGTCATTCCACATTTGCCTTTCCACTGGCATTTTGTCATCTTCACCTGCTAGACTCAAGACAGACCCGAGGCTATAATGACTCACGACAACATCTCGTGATACAAATTGGCATTATACAAACGTCTGTTTAGTACCCTGAAAATTCATTTGATAATTCCAGACTAATTTCTAAAACTGAATACGCAGGTGTTTATAATATCATAGCTGTTGTTTCTTCACATTCTGTTGACAGCATTAGTTAATTTTAACTTTTGGTCAGTACCTTTAGGAGCTTTTAAATTACTTAAGTTCTAAAATTTGTATATCTATATACAGTGACTACATTCCTGTTGAAAATGTATGTCTGCATGACATCTCTATGTAAGGCCTCTTCTCTGTATTCTAGGTGGATGGAAAAGGATCAACAGGAATCCTGCAGTGCTCACAGTATGTTATTTTCAGTGCCTTTAAAGATCAGTAAGCCATTACAAAAAAACAAACAAAAAACTAAACAAAATCCAAGACTCGTTGTCTAGGGGAACCTTCATTTCAATACACTCACTCACAGCTGAGCTAATCTGAGGAGAGATGCACTTCCATAATATAAGGCCAAAGAGAAAATTAATCTTCAGAGGTTTCAACTGTTCAAGCACATGCCAAACAGAAGTCAAGTTTCAACTATTTGTTTAACTCCTTCGGTCACGATACAGGAATTTGGTGGAAAGAAATTCATCTTCTGCCTACATAATTATTTTTAGGTAGGAGATGTCAGAAAATGAATATTACAGTACAAGATATAACTACAGAAAGTGATGTACACAACTGTGTATGCAGTGACCAATAGGGGTTAAGAAATAAGGCCTACAACAGTGCTTGACAGCACCCACTAAGATAAAAACACAAGAAATGCATGACATGACAATATTATCTCTTTAGTATGCAGTATCAGTGTGTTGGATCTGACCTCTAATTTATTGTCCATTAAAGACTCAGTGTGTAATGATCTATAAGCCGATGAATACACTGGAATTTCATAAATATTAAATCATAAACTGAATAATGAAAAATAAAAAACCAAAAAAAAAAAAAAAAACATGGTGCCAACAGAAGCTGTGTGGCCAAAAGAAATGATAAGGTGCTGTGACTGAGTACTCACTCAATGTCTTTCCTGACAGACCCTAGAAGGTCTTCCCTCTCCCGGATGGCCAGAAAGTTGCCTTTGGTTTTGTGAAATTCATGTGTGTAATCCTTAGAGGAAAATAAATAAAAGTAAAAAAAGAATACAGGGCAGACAGTGAAACAAATGGTAAACACTAAGAGGACAAAACTGAAGCACCAAGCAATGTATATGCTTCATAAAGGAGTTTTTGAGTTCCTCATTGAGGTTAATTAGGGCTGGGCGATATGGACCAAAAGTAATATCTTGATATTTTTTAGCTGAATGGCAATATACGATATATATCTCGATATATTTTCTTCTCAAATGGTATAAACAAAAAGGCCCTTCAGAGTCAAAGCTATGTGTCCCAAATATCACACAGACATTTTTATTAACATTCAGCTGTACATGATGTAGATGTACACGAGAAATCGCTCAAAAATCAACTTTTGGCATATTTCAATAATAATGCTCCTCAAATAAATAAATTATTTTTTTCCTCTATAAAAAGACTCAGCTGTGCTATTAAAATGTAAATAGAAAAGAGACAAGAGCAAAAACAGCAAAAGGCTGACTTATTCTTTAAAAAGCCAGTCTGGTGAAGTCTGTTTCACTGGAAAGTGCTTCCTCCTGTGTGTACTCCTGTACATCCAGTACTGTGACACACTGAATGAACAAAATTCCATCTGCAGGATTTTAGCCATCTCAGTAAATCCATAGACATACGCGCTGACGTATCACAGCAAAAGGCCCATGCTCAATGCAGCGTCTGCAAGCACATGTAAAAGACCCACTTCCGCTATTAAGGTCACGTGACTTACGGTACAAACCAACTTTTTTTTTTTTTTTTTTGTACAAACCAGCTTCTGCTGCGTATGGCGGTACTCTCTTACCTGCAGCCAGGGACTCTTGGGAGTCCAGGCGATGCCAAAGCGTACAAATGGACGCAGTACGAATGCTGTATGTACACAAAACACGGCGACAGCAGAGGATTTCAGGTTTCCAAAACTCTCCGACCTCACCAGAAAAAGTTGTTAAATTTGTCGCTAGTCGCTTTCGGGGAAGAAGTCACCAGCGGGGTCTGAAAAGCCACTAAATCTAGCAACAAAGTCACTAAGTTGGGAACACTGCCATGCAGTCGCTTCCTGCATGATTACCGGGTGAAGCTGAGAGAGGCGGGGCAGTGTGAAGCTGTGCAGAAGCAAACTGGGAGAAGAGAAAGGCAAACTGGTGGATCTACAAGTATGATTGTAACGTGAACTAGACTATATCGATATAAATTATATTGTCTCATCTTATATTGCGTATGAAAATATATCAATATTTAAAAAAAATAAAATAAAAATCAATATATCGCCCAGCCCTAAGGTTAATGTAGATAATTCAATGAGTGCTTTAAGAGAAAAACATTTCCTTAAAATACAGAAAAAGAATAGAAAATAGATGAGCAAGAATGACAGAGAGCAAACCTGTAGGATGTCTCTGTGCCTCTGGAGCGTGTGCATGAGTGCAGCATTGAGAGAAGCCGTGCCCGGAGCGTTAGTGTACTCCGCCATCTTGTCATTCACTGCAGTCAGCTGAGAAAGAGAGACAGAAAGTGAGTGAGGATGGATGGATGGATGGATGGATGGATGGATGGATGGATGGATGGATGGATGGATGGATGGATGGATGGATGACACAAGGAAATGAAGGACAAAGCATGAATCTATTTCTGTTCTTGTATCTTTTTGCTGGCCTTTCATGAGCCACTGCCAAAAGACACTTTACTTACTTTGGCTAACAACTGTTCAATCTCCACCGACATGGTGTCAAACATTCTGTCCTGGGTAGAGTTGTTTAACAGAGGGGTGGTGTCCGACCTTAAAGGAAAAGCAAGAATGGAGAACATTTAGAGCATTAATTTAAAACAGTTTATTTGTAATGTTTTCTTTAACTCTTGTGTTTAGCATACAAAAAAATGTGCTTTATTTCATAGCATAAATGACACTGCTCAAATTAAATGTTAGTAAAAGATAAATGTATGCTATTAAGTTAAATTAAGCACCATTTATACACACTGCAAAAGAAGTAGGCATGACCTAAGACACTCATTAACTTATAAGAATTCTCCCTCCATACACATTAAATGTGGCACTTTTAGATTAATTTACATGGGCAGTAACTATATCTTAGTAGGTAATGCAGTGAAAATCTGCTTGGTCAAAAAATCCTTACAGTCTACAATAAGTGCCTTAATTCCCAAACAAAAGAAATATGCAGTATTAGTGTTATAATATCATCCCCACAGGAAGTCCTTGTTTCCCTTCTAGGTTACTGCAAAGCTTACTGTGAACAACAACCTTAGTATTGGCGGTATTCATTGTATTCATGTGTGTTCAGGGATATTTCCATCCTGCACCTCACCCTTTATTGTGCTGGCAAGCAAATATGCAGGCGTTGTGACTATTATAATTCAGGCCAGATATGAAAACTCTGAATTGTTAAATATATTGATTATTATGACTGTGATTAACAAAAAAACATTTGACTAGTAACCCAAATGAATTACAACAAAATAATAATTAAAAAAGCACTCCCTTTGAGGACTGCAATATGCCTTTGTTTTCATTACATACTAATCTTCAAGTTATTTCCCTCATTATTATTTTAGCAATATTATAGTTTTCTGTAATTTAGATTCTGTTTTTAAGAATAATATTAAATATGTGATCAAATATGGCAATAAAAAGCAATATATTTGGAATCTTTACATTTAGTAAAGATTCATTTATAGATAATCACTTAAACTATTTCAGCTTTATGGTGGTTGTAAACTCTGCCGGTGAGTCAGAAGACAATCTTACGTGTCGCCTCGACGTCCATCTCTGGAGCTGCTGTAGCTGGTGCATAATTTACTGAAGGAGACCAACTTCAAGTCGAGTTCGTTCTCCAACTGTCTAGCCTGCTTTCGCAGATCTGTAACAGATGCACACAACCCAGGGAAAGCACTTAAAAGTAGCTAAAGCACTATCACTTAGGTACTGTAGAAATCTGGGAATTAGATATACATCCTTATAGAATATTGGTTTATTCAACTTTCTTGTAATGTTTTTTACCTAGTTATCACTTTATCATGAAGACACAACTTGACTCTACTGCTCAGGTTTTACAAGTGTTACACACAGTGCAGACCGTATGGCTCTCCTACTCCATTAGGAGAGCTATACAGGACAAAATTTCACCAATTTCAAAACTGAGTCTTTTTTCTGCATGTTCTATTGAAAATGTTCTATATCAGCGCATGTCAAAAATGTTTATACTGAAACTGATATTGAGTGATAATATATAATATACACTCACTTTGTTTGACACACCTGTTCAACTGCTCATTAAAGCAAATATCTAATCAGCCACATGGAAGCAACGCAATGCATTTAGACATGTACACAAGTCAACATGCTGAATTTCAAACTGAGCATCAGAATGGGGAGGAAAGGTGATTTTAGTTACTTTGAATGTGGCATGGTTGTTGGTACCAGATGGGCTGGTCTGAGTATTTCAGAAACTACTGAGAAATGATACTGAGGTATTCCTGCACAACCATCTCTAGGGTTACAGAGAACGGTCCAAAAAAAAAAAAAAAAAGATAATATCCAGTGAGCAGCAGTTCTCTGGGCGAAAATACTTTGTTGATATCAGAGCTCAGAGGGGAATATCCAGACTTCTTCAAGATGATAGGTATGCAGAAGAGCATCTCTGAATGCACAACATGTCAAACCCTGAAGCAGATGGGCTAAAGCACCAGCAGCAGCAGAAGAAAACACGAGGTGCCATTCCCATCAGCGAGGAACAGTAAACTGAGGCTGCAATTCACACAGACTCACCAAAATTGGACAACAGAAGATTGGAAAAACATATCCTGGTCTTCTGAGTTTTAATTTCTACGGCAACACTCAAATAGTAGCCTAAAACATTAAATCATGGCTCCAGCCTGCATTGAATCAACAGTTCAGGCTGGTGGGGTGGTGGTGTAATACTGTGGGGGATATTTTGTTGGTCCCTCAATACTGACTGAGCATCAATGAAATGCCACAGCCTTTCTGACCACAGCGTACCCCTCTTCTGATGGCTGCTTCCAGTAGGATCACACACCATGTCACAAAGCTCTAATCATCTTAATCTGGTTTCTTTAACATGGCAGTGAGTTCACTGTACTCAAATGACCACCATAGTATCCAGATCACAATAGAGCACCTTTGGGATGTGGTGAACCATGAGTTTCACAAATTGGCAGCAACTGTGTGATGTGGTCACGTTAATATGGACCAAAATCTCTTGAGGAATGTTTCCAGCTCTGTGATAAATCTATGTCATGAAGAATTAAAGCAGTTCTGAAGGCAAAAGGGGTCCAACCCGACACTAGCCGGGTTAACTAATGAGGTGTCCGGTGAGTAATCGTTAAGAGTCCTCACCTGTCCGGGGTGTACCCCGCCTCTCGCCCAGTGACAGCTGGTATGGGTTCCACCCTAACTCTTCTCATTTTTTACAATTTACTGAAAATATTCTAATTCGTAGTAAAATATCAAATGTATATTTGTATGTGGCATTTCTCCTTCTACTTAGGTAAAACACCTGAACACTTCCATCACTGTTGACCCTTACAACAATTCATGTGACTGCGAAAGCTAAACAACGCTCATTGTTTCAACACTGCACTAACCGAGAGAAAACCGCTGGAAAATGTATCTTCTCATTGCCTTCAAACTAATGAAGCAGCTGACATACTCACAGCGCCAGACTGATAAGCCATTTACAACAACGACATGGCTTTAACTGCTTAAGGAACCGCGTTAACTTAACGACGATGTGTTAGCTAGCTTGTTGAGAGCTAACTTGTTGTTGTAGAGACACAGAGCTTTTTAAAGCATATTTGTAAGAACCAAAGGCGGTATGACAGGGGCCAACGAACCGTTGATATTACGAATACGGTACCAAGTGCTGCTGTAATGCTGTTCACTGTAAACTGACTCAATTGTTACCTTACCTTCCCAGTAGTTGCTGCTTCCTATTCCTGCCATCTTTGTTGCTCTGCGACGTCACCAAAATGCGGGTGGCGTCACGTGTCAGCAGAAGACGTACGGGACGTATCGCGTGATAGTATTAGCTGCAATACACAGCGTCACCTAGAGGCAAGTTGGAACCTCTACAACAGCGAAGGTTGCAGCTGTAAAGAAGCATCCTAGTGGATCGGGAAAAAAATGCTGATTATACTGATAATCCATAGAAAGACTGTCGTCTATATTATATATGTGTGGTTAAACTGTGTTTTTTATATTTGTATTTCCTTTTATTTACAGCAAAACTACTAAGATTAAGTATTTACATCTCAGTATGTGAGATAAGGTTTATTTGTCACATACGCAGCTATACACAGTACAATGCACAGTGAAGTGTATTTTGTGTACTGCAGCCAATAGTAAAATATATAAATACAAATAATTAATTCCCACATCACAGCACACAAGATAAAAATATATAAAGAGTGAAAATATAAAATTCTACTCAGATATTTATGAGGGCATGTTATTGCAATAAGTTCATAGTATAGTCCAAATCAAACAGAACAGAATCAGTTACGTTGTGCATAACAGTCCTGTTTGGGGTTCAGAGCTGAGCAGATGGATGGCTTGTGGATAAAAACCCTTCTTCAGTCTTAGTCCTCAGGTAGCGGTAACGCTGGCCTGACGGGAGCAGGGCGAACAGCGTGTCTGGGGTGGCTTATGAATTTAGGACTATTAACCTGAGCAGCTACGTTTCCCTTTGTACAAGTCACCACCACATGCAAACATCTGGGAAATATATATTCACCAAACATGGTTTTTCTTGTTTTGTTTTTTTTTTGTTTGTTTGTTTTTTTTTTGGGGGGGGGGGGGGGGGGGGGTGCTCCTCACTAATGGGTCAGTTTTAAAAGTAGTAGTCAAACATGCAGAGCCACCCGCTGTGGCAACCCCATGAGAATAAGGGAGCAGCCAAAAGTAGCTGCCTCTTATTCTTCTTTATCATGCAAGTGAAAATGAAGGCGTAAGATGTTGTGAGAAGCTTTATTTCATTGTGTTGTTTTTGCACACATCACAAAGAGGATTTTATTAAATGTTTTGTGTGTAGACTCATAGTTAACATGAGATGCACCTCCCCACACCTCTTTACAACTGCCAACATTATTTACAGTCGAATCCAGTTCATATAAAATGTTCACACCAAACCACCTGACAGTGGCACGCACGCAACTTTCAAAAAGTCATACACACATTAACAGAGTTTAAAAAAAAAAAAAATGTACAAAAGTATCTGCCTACACAGATGTCAAGAAATCTTTTCTCAAAGGAACTAAAAATCAGGGCAAATTCTTTAGAGAATAAGTATATATTGCTTTAAACTACTGCATGTGATGAAATCACAGTGAATTTCCAATCTTTTATCAATGATCCAGTGTGGTGATTTGAAACCATCCTGCCAGGGCCAGGTCCTATCCCAGCTGTCACTATTCCTCACAGTAACAAATGGATTTAGATCCTAGAGCACAGAACTACCAGCACAAGGTGAATCTTTATCTTGCACCATTTCACAACTTCATCCAATCTCATTATCAACTGGATCATGAGGTACATTGTTTGCCATCCAATTTAAAATAAGGCAGGAAAATATAAAACCTTTATATGGTGTAGCATAGGGGTTTGTTCTTATACATCAGTCATTAACAGACAAACCTGGTTTTCATTCTGTGATCAAAATATTAAGTTAAAAAAAAGGGGGGGGGGGGGGCAAACATTCAGATGAAAAAAAACAAACTATAGTGACAGATTCGAGATGTGGTGATCTGTGATCAAAATATGACAGCCAAAAAAGCCAGAAATAACTTTCCATATACAAACAAATTATCTTACAATCAAAGATATTAAAACAAAAAAATAAAAATACATTCTTTTAACAATTACAGATTTTAAGATTTATTGTTTTTCATGGCCAATAATGAGGGATGATTTTTACTTTCCAATTAGTGCAAATGGCCTCCAGGCACGCATCGATCTGCACTCCACTAGCTGGGAAACCTTTCATTCAAGCCTGGTAACACATTCTCCCTGATGCTTTGAACAGGACTGCACCCAAAGCAATTTTGTCCACAACACTGACAAACTGAAAAAACTCAAAAGCCACTGAATCCAGGTCAGCCATCCAGGTCATCTTTGCAGCAGGAAGGAGAAAAAGAAAAAAAAAAAAAAGTTTTTCTTTCACACCACCTGAGTATAGGATGGATCAAATTCCAGTATTAGGTTTTCATGGTTACTTTCTGCCACACATTACAGCCTGACTGGGACTGTAAACTTTATAGAAGCCAAGGCACACTACTGGATTCAGTCTCCCAAAGGCTTGGACACGCAGAAATAACCTACTTTCTAATTCAAAGTAGTTTTAAAATAAATACATGGTGGTGACAGACATCAGTGAGGAGAAATAAGGGAGATAAAGCACTTTTAAAGTTCATTTGGACTTTTCGGCTTGATGTCTCAGCCAGGCAGGATACATAGTTGTCTTGGAGGATTCTTAAATGGCTCGGGGAAAAAAAAAAAAAAAAAAAAAAAAAAAAAAAGTAAAGCTGCTGATATAAAGGTTGGATGAGGACAATAGAGTGAACCCCTTTCTTTACCCTTCTTTTGATAATTTCTTCCTCTCTCCATTAGTTGAACAAGTCAATCAGAGATGCTGCAGGGTGGGAGGGGTTGGGGGAGAAAAAAACTGGCCCTGCAATCCAAACAGGATTTATTAATTTAGTAGCAATGACTGAACGACAGGGAGAAAGTCCTCAGAATATACTGATCTAATAGAAACTGTCTCAATCACTCTTGAATCAGCCACAAAGAAAGAGACGCTGAGTTCAAGGCGTTTGATCTTTGGGGGAGAGGGGTGAGCTCAAAATAAAACACTGAGCCATCAAACTGGTGCAGTGTTTCTCAGATTTTGTTGGCATATAAAGTCTCCTCATCGCTTTCGCTTTCGTCCTGAAACTCATGGGCGAGCAGCGACTTCTTGGAGCCCATAGAGGTGAGCCAGACCTCGTCGTCATAATCATCTCTGTGCTGTCGCAAACGGTGGAAGCCATCTTTTTGACGATTAGACTTGGCTACGCACACACACCAGATGATGCACGCAGTTACCACCAGTGCTGTCATGGAAGCAGCTGCAGGCAAGAAGAGAAATGCAAAACTCAGCACGTCTGCATTCAGATACCATTTGTCAATTTAAAAAAATTGATCGTGCATACTAAAATTATAGTCTTGCTCTAAAGAGATCTAATAGATGATAATTAAGTTGGTGTGACAGAACCAACAGTGACTGCCAGTAGATTTTTAGCATCATTAAGACACAGGTCTCGGCCTTGAGGCAACTGTTTGTTGTGATTTGGCCCTATATAACTAAAATTGAATTGAAGTGGAACCACATAATACATTGGAACATGGAAATGAATCTAGGTGGTGCATCAATAAGTATTCAAGTGCAGTCAGCTCTAGTAACAAAGAGCTGCATTAAAACATGCTTACCTGCACTGGCCACGACAAACTCCCTGGGCAGGCCAAAGATGTTGTTGTCCATGTCAAACTCAATGATGATGAAGGTAGCAGCTTCAGTCGAAGATACCACAACCTATAAGATAGCAAAAATATTTAAAAGTTAGACAGCAGAAAGCTGTCAAATATAAAAGTCACTTTTTTTTCCTGTAGTTATTTGAGGTGTGGTTGCCTCTGAATGCAAACTGAAAGCTCATGGTCATGTTAATCAAGGCTCCTTAAACACATTTGCAGGATTTCATAAACAACTGCAAAAGCAGTGTATATAATGTACCATTCAAAGGGGTTTGTTTATTTTTTTTGTTAAAATTACTTGAATTTAGATAGACTTATAACTTTAAAATGCAAAGAGAAAAGAAAGCATCACGCTTTTGCCAAAGAGAGTTAAAAGGCTTTTAGCAGTCAGCTAAAGCTCCTTAGTTGGGGGTGCTAATTATCCAATCAGTGAGAGTCACTTGCAGGTGTGACTGCTTTGTATAATCTGGTGCAGGTTGTGTCAGATGTCTGAAAAAGTGCCGGCCCATAAAAATCCAAATGTTCTCACCCCAGAGGTAAATTACAAGAATCTGAGGACTCACTTGATTCGCCTGCTTCATTGTTCTCAACAGCAAAGGAACTGTTTTACTATCCAGTGTCATTATTAATGTGCAGGATAAAGAAAAAAAAATGGATTTAAAAATTTCAGAACTGATTCAGTGATGTTGACTGAAAGTATTACACAAAGTCTTCACCGAAGAGTAAGTATCTTAATGGTTTCTTTTTTCAGTATCAGTACATTTTTTGTCGCAATTTCTGAAAGACACAAAAGGACCTAAAGGAACATCACTACTAACTGACGGCACTTTTATTTCCAGAGGTATGAGATGCGTCCCTATGGCCTAAGGCAGAGTATTCGATGTCCTAAGAAATATGGGGAGACAATTAAGGAGAGAAAATACATGTTAGCTCCAGGTTATGATTTGGACCTTCTTTTGGAACAAAAAGAAACAGACCCCAAGAAACCCTTGGATGACAGATATATAAAGAATGCTGCCATTCTGCCAGATCTTTTAGATCTCCCACACAGCACCAAAGTTGTCCCTACTGAAGAGGAAACCTCCACTGATGACCTCATGATCCACGGTTTCACAGCACAAGACTACCAGCAGACTTATCACTCAGTGGTGGACCCCCTGCTCTTTAGGCCTTGTGGGAAGCTCGCAGCCTACACTCTGGAGCTTGGACATACCATAAAGGAACATCTGTTTAGAGAGCTGGCCTACCCCATGCTTCAAATGTTAGAGCATCCAAATGGAAAGGTGGAGGTGATGGAGAGGTTTTGTCTGCTACGCCCTACGCCTTACATAGACATAGACCATAAATGAGAACTGTAGTAATCGAGCTATTCTTATTTATGTCTTATGTTGCTGCAATTTGTCAGTGCAGCAACACTGACAAAATGCATTGTGTTGGATGAATGTAGTAGTAGTAGTAGTATTTCCATTTTTTTTTTTTGAATAAAACTCTCTGTTTTTAAATAAAGCTCCTTATGATAAACCTCTGAACAACAAATAATTATGCAAGTAATTTTGTCTAATATACATATGTGTTTACAGCAGGGTATATGGTGTTACACACAGGCCAGAGGTCATCTGTGTTTTTCCAGTACTCAAAACCTGACATTGACTTCTGTGTTACTCATTATTTCTGGCTAATTTGGCAGTTTTCTATGAAATAAATATAAACCTAAAGGCATACTCCATGATTTTAACATTAATGATACACATATTTTCATCCACTTTTCACACTAACCATAATGGAATAACTTAAGAGTTAGCCCTTGTATTTAAAAACTCCACTAGGTTTACAAGGAACTGTGGCTCAATCACAATCCACACAGCTTCTACGCCACGAAATAAAGACAGAAAAGTCGCCAACATCATTAAGGGAGCAAATTTAGTTGGCTGACTGGCCAGGTCTCACCCACAGGCATGGATGGCTGCACTGAGCCAGGTTTTTCTCACCACTGCCGATTTGGGATTTGGGGCAAAATAGTGCACTCCACGTTTCTCCGAATGATGACATTTAGCTGTCTATATCTGCATAAAGTGAAGTTAAAATGATAAACATTAAAAATATTGTAAAGTTTGGTTCTGCTTGCATCATTACTTGGCTGCTTTCTCTATCTGCCTCTTTGGCTGGCATTTTGCATGCTGTCTTACAATTGGGTTAAGGTTCAGTTCTTAATAATATTTTGGATTACCTGTGCATTATTATATGCCAATAAAATATCCTGAAATTGGTTTTAGTTAAGAATAGTAAACTATAATATTATTCTTTCTGAGAGCTAGTATATTCCTAGCTTGCATAATATATTGAACTGAGTACCTTTTGACGCTGCCGCTGGTAGCCTTCGGCAACTGCTTCAATACTGTGACTGCCCTGAGCCAGCAGTGCATGGAAGTAGCCGCCTTCTCCAGTAAACAGTCTCACTCCTCCATTCAGTACAACGATCGCCCCAACAATAGGCTTTCCACTCTTGTCCCTCACTATGCCTCGCACCCCTTTATGGACCTGGAAGAAGCAGAAATGAAGTAATTGTATGGCTGTATGACAAGTCATTAAAATATAAATTATGTCTTACAAACAGCCTAAGTCATAAATTCTAAAAAAAAATAAAATAAATAATAATAAAAATTTAAGTGGCAACATTGCCCTGATAAAAATCTTGTATCACACCTCCACCAACATGCTTAGCAGAGACTTCTTGTTCTCAGTCCAGAGTGTGGCCAGCTGCTTAGCTGGAGGGAACAGACAGCAGCCAGTGTACACTGTGATTTCTGGACAATGGCCAAAGTCCATACTGAAGTCCTGGAAAGGATATGTAGACATAAGCTGATACGGGAAAAAAAAAAAGACCTGCTTTGCTTGACTTCTCATGTTTATTTAAAACTCTCTTAATTGTTAAACAAGTTTTCAAAAAATGAACATTTCCACTGAAATATGAAGTATGCCTTTTTCTTTTCAGATTGTATCAAAGCCCAAATACAACACAACGTCATTATGGATGCCAATTTAATTACAGAAATTGATAGCACAGACACTTACTTTCATGCTTCCCAGGTGACTTTGTCTCTCTGCTGCTCTCATAACTCCATCTGGAATGTTGCCTGTTAAACAAAGGAAAACTTTACCGTTAAACACTTATTTACAACTGGCATGCATGACTGACATGACAAGAATTGAGAGTACTCAAATTACTTACTCTGCCCATTATTTGGACACTCCGTGTCCCCAAGGTGCATTTTAGGGTGATTGTTGGCATAAACACTTGCCAAATACTTTGAGGTGCCTTCATTCTCAACTGAAAAACAAAATAAACTATTCAATAATTCCACACAGTGAAAACCAGCAATGTAAAGCAAACAGTTTTAAGGTGATTCATCAGAACCACGTTTCGCCTGACTAATGAATGCCAATGTTGCTCCCTTCCATTTTCTGGTCCACGCTTAAACTGGACTATCACAGTTAATGTCCTTGAGCAATACTCAAAACACAAGGGTCAGGAAGGTTGTGGTTACTGGACACCTGAAGGCACTTGTAAAGAAAGCTACTTTTGGCTTATTCACGAGGGGTCACCACAGCAGGTGCTTCTGCATATTTGATTTGGCAGATTTTTACACCCTTTCTGATGCAACCCCCAAGCAATTTGTGCCTGCTGCCTGAAGGCACATGTAACTTTCTCAAAAGTGAAATGCTTTAATTTTGATGTTTCCTGAATATCACATATGTGAAAGGTTTGGCAGAAAGGTGGCATCCACAGACGCGGCAGTCATGATAGAATCATTACACGACAAATTGTGGACGACGAAGATTTTAAATTGAATAATAAACTAATCTGATCACAAATTTAAAATAATTTGCTCTAGATGGGCAAATTAAATGACACAAATCAACATCTTCAGACAAGGTGCCGTTTCAAACCTCTTCATTAAAGTGATTTCCAATTTTTTCCACAACATTTTTTGTCATAGTGGTATTACCAGTCTGGACAGGCTTGTCATAAGGGTAGGTGGCAACAAGGGCGCCTCCATCAAGGGCTACAGACAGAGTGAAACGCTGGTTTTGAATAAAGTTCATCATCGCTCTGGTCTCAGGTTGGGCTTCGACCAAACGCTGGGATGCATTGCCTATTAAAGTAAAAACACAGAAAGAGGACAGAAAAAAGAAAAAGAGATGTTGGAATATCCTTATTTTTTTCTTTTAATTATTTTTTTCTTTTTAATTCACAACCAATCTTGACCGAAAAAGCAGAAAAACTCACCAAAGAAGTCTGTGTCCAGATCCTTGCCATTAGCATTGGCCAGGCCCTGAGGGGATTTGCACTGCTTCTCAACAGCCTGTTCTCGTCCGTCAGGGTTGACAGAAGGAACAATGAAAATCCGGGTCTCGTTGATCAGCTAGAGAGGAGAAATGCATTTAAATGCAACAATTACAGGCATGTTGCACCACATATTCACAGAGACTATATTTTCCTTGATAAAAAGAAATGTAGCAAACCCTGGTGATGGCTGGGTTCTTGCCATAGTTGATGCACAGGAAGGCAGCAAACTCCAACAGCAGCTCTGTCCCCACTGGTGCATTGCCATGGATCCCTGCTACAAAGCGAATCTTTGGCTCATATGGTTCAGATTCTCCAGGTTTGTTGGAGATTTCCAAAGCCCATATGGTCCTGAACTCCACACTCTGGCCCAGGCTGGACAAAGAAGAGAAGAAAAGTTCTTTCAATATTTCAATATTAAGAATGAGAGGAGTAGAGATAGGATAGATTATGTTCTCAAAGGGGTATTGGGGTGGTTGGTTCAAATTCACAGTTTGGGGGAAAAGAAAACCTGCTTACCTGTGTAAAACTGTAATTTTGGGAAAATTAAGCGTGAGGCCTCTTAAGAAGGCCGACATCTCTTTGGAGGGTCGGTAGCGGAAGTTGCTCTCTGTGGCTGTGCTCCTGACTAACTCCTCCAAACCCTGGCCTAGAGAGAGCTCCTTGATTAAGCTCTGAAACACCCTTTCGATTGGGTTCTGTGTGGTTCGGAAGCCTCTGAAAGACTGGCCATTGCTCTCTGAGCGCAAAGGTGTCAGTCTGAAGTCCACCACCTCAACTCGATCCTTTGAGACCGTGGCGTAGATCGTCACAGCCTTATAACTAGACAAGAGTGAAAGTTAATTAAAGCTAGCAGCACTAGAAATAAAGGGTCTCAATGAGACATAAATATACAGAAACTGGATTGTATGTTGCTATTATGTTCTTTCTTCTAAAAAAAAAAAAAAAAAAAAAAAAAAAAGGTGTTACCCATGGGCAGAGGCAGTGATAGAATAAGTCCCAGGGACCAGCAATCTCCAGTAGTCTCCAGTATGAGCTGTAGTGATGTTGTGGTTTATCTTCTCCACACTAATGGTGGCATTAGGAATTCCTGTACCATCCCCAATATCTGAAACTGTGCCCTTCACTCCAGTGTGAACCTAGAGACACAAATTCCCACATAAACATGAGAAAATACAAAACTGAGCTAAAAGCACAGGATAATGTTAAGATCTATGTTTGCTACCTGATGTATAAACTGAAGCAAGGCTCGCTGGTTTTGTTCCCAGTATTTTGGTAGATCCTTGGCAAGAGGATATTTGACACAGCCCAGCTCGATGGTCACCTCAAAACAGTTGGTGTTCATGTAATTCCAGTCTTGCATGCCACCTGAAAAACAAAGCGCTCTTTTTAACTTCATATCAAACTTTATAGCCATCATGTGTAGGAAAATTATGTAATTATAGCAGCTACGATGGTACAATCTCATAATGAGAATTTCAAATAAATATATGGTGACTTTACTTAAATGCTGTTACCTGCACACAAGGAAAAAAGTCAAATGTTGTAGATGTATCAAAATGTCCAAAAATGTTGCCAAAGAATCTAACTATTACAGCAGCTTTGTTTTGACTTATTCAGATGAACCTTAAATCATTATCAGTGTAGTAAAGATGGGTAGGGTTTCACAACTCTGTGAAAAACTGTACAGGCAAATAGTCCAACAATTTAACAACATAACATAAAAAACATCTCAATGTGAAACTGCTAATAATTTGGGGATAAATTGTGTACATTTAGCAATATAATTTACAGATTCATACTGTAGGATCTGTAACAGTGTGATACTGATAATGTCAATATGGACCAAAATCTCTGTTAATGTTCCAGCACCTTCTTGAATCTATGCCTTAAAGAATTAAGGCTAGCAATCTACCTAATAAAGTGGCCATTGAGTATATAGACAGATTTTGACACAGGCAGTACCTATTCTATCATTGTCTTTTTCACACCCTTTTTATGGGGAAAGCTTTCTGCGTGTGTTCAACAGCAACAATAAACTAAAAATCTCACATATAAAGGGGTTTTTGAATTGGTAAGCTAGATAGAATGAAAGGTGTAGACATACCGGGAACACTGTACCACTGGGCACCGTTGGTTATGCCATCCTTAAAATATTCATCGGGGTACAGCTCCTCACAAGGGTGTCCTTTGTGCATCAGAGGATTTTCCTGCACACACATTACACGCAAGTAAAACCAAACAATGAGCACTGCTGTAGTCAAGTTTGCAAACACTCATTCCACAGATTTAAATTAGTTCCCATCAGTACTGAAAGTTGAAACTATAAGCAGACATTATATCACTCTGAAAGAAATCCTACAGCAGCAGTATCCAGTTACCTGAGAGTAGGCTCTAGAGACCTGCTGAAAGACCTCATCATCAGGTGACTTGCTATAATAACTATTCCCATTTTTGCCATCATCAAAGGGATAGTTGACCACCAAGGACCCTGAATTCAGCAACACAGATAATACAGAGTAAACCATTTTTAAAAAAATAAATAATCTGAATCTGTGGTTGCAAAACATACAAAATGCTTAAAGGTGACTGTGACACTTAAAGATCACAGTAGAGTACGTGCCTCCATGGAGGTTGGCTGACAGGACGAAAGGGATACTCTTCAGCCAGTTTATCACAGCAGTGGTCTCTGGCTGTCTGGGTTCTGTGATGTTGACAAACTGATCGGGAAAGTTGCGATTCAGGTCATAATTGTTGGTGTTGTTGCGCCCTTTGTAGCCCTTTTTATCGCCTGTCAGGAAACAAACATTGGTGAGCAGTCATCTACATGCATCTGTAACCACAGCATGTACACATCCTCAGCTCCCCCTCCAAAACACTGCCTCACATAGCCAAACAACAGTGGCTGTTGGCAAAGCATTAGCAAACAGAGGATGTGCACTGTCAAACTTTCCCATAAGTCATACGTTACGTGCTCACAAAAGTGAAACGAAAGCTATTTTAATGCAGATGGTGTAGCTGCAGTATGCAAGGAGATTTTGCTGAAAAGAGCAGCTACTCCTCATATGTCTCTCTCCAGGGTAAACTGCTTATTTCTTTGTGACCACTCAAGATATCATCTATACATGAATGTGGTGTGGTTTGTGAGCCATTTTCCTTAGCAAAGGCTGTAATTTGATAGCGGGTAACAACACAGACTCAACAAACACTTAATCAAATTACTGTTTAAGACTTGTAATGTTATATCTTATGTATCCCAAAGCCATCTGTCAAGCACCTGGATGATAGGCATGCAGGATATGCACGTGTCCCTTTCACTTACCTTCATCAGCTACCTCGTAGCCATCGGGGTTCATCGAAGGCATGATGTGAATGCGCGTGCTGTTGACCAACTGAGTGACCTCCGGGTCGGTACCATAGTTCCGACACAGATACTCTATGAGGTTGAGCATTAACTCTCGACCCACCACTTCATTGCCGTGCATGTTGGCCACATACTTAAATTCTGGCTCACCTGGGACAGTGTAACAGACAAAATTATATTCTCTGGTTTGCAACTGATCTTTCTGGAAGATGTAATGGGGTTTATTGCATATAAAAAAAATAAATCCATGAACTAAAATAAAGAAAGAATACCATCACATACCATGCTCATGAGCTTTAGGGTTATTTGAGATGACCATCACATACAGCTCACGGCCATCCACAGAATGGCCAACAGAGTAGACATGGGTAATAGAAGGAAACTCGCTGCTGTACTTCCGCAGGAACAGCTCCATATCTGCATAGTTGTGGTGACGGAATTCCTGCGGCTGGATGGGCTGGTGTGAAGTTGGAGAAACAGAAGGAACCACCACAGTCTGGGTGGAGTCCAAAGAGCTGGTAGTGGAATTGTTTGGATGGTTGATGGACAGCACTGAGGTTGTAGTCACAGTGGTGTTACCTGCTGCCTCACTAACCACAGGTGCCAAGGTAAAGTTAAGTTCTTCTGCTTTGCCGTCCGTGACCTGGACACCGCTGACCGACACTGATATGTAGCTGCATAGTGAAAGAAATACGTGATGAAGACTTTAATTCTGCCAACAGCTTTGTATTGTGACTACCATAGGAAATCCCTTTCTTTAAACAAGTTTCCATCCGACTATGCATGTCAGGTGCAGTTCATGTAACTATTATCAGCTGCAACAGCGTGACTGGTATTGTTTTTTGTCTCTGTGTGCGCATGGAGTGTGTTGGGAAAATGTGATTCCTGAGATGCTTGCTGTAGCTGGAACTACCACAGAGCCGGTTTGGGGTATGCAACACATGTCACAATGTGACAAAACCTGTCTGTCTCAGTTCAAAATGAATGATTAAAAACAACAAGGACTGAGAACTTACAAAATGTAATGCAATGTATTAATACAGCAGTGATTGCTGAGTATACCTGGGTCAGAATGTAAACCTGCTGATAAAAATCACAGCTCCTGTGATCCCATCACAAGACAGTTTCTAGCTGTAGTTCTAGTTTTAATCGGGAGGTTTTCCAAGTAACTTATGCAACACATCTTATTTTACTTAACAAACACAAACAAAGAGTTAATCTGCAACTTTAATATCAGCCAAGTGATGTTAGATAGTACTTCTGAGAAGTACATCTGGGTAAATCTATCTCAGCCATAGAGACAGTGTTTCAGTATTTGATGGACTTGATGTGCCAGATTAAAAAAAGATTAATTCATACACTCTGATCTGGGATAGGTTGCACAAAAAAAAAAAAAAAAGATATGGACTGTGGATTATATAAAATAAACAGTCAAACTTCAGCTAGGTGTGTCTGCGTGGGTTTGATCGAGAGTTTGCAGCGGCAGCACCAAGCCTTTGGAATAATCTTCCTTTCCATAGTCGCTCAGCCCAGACAGTAGACTCATTTAAATCCTTATTAAAGACACATCTCTTTTCCTTAGCATTTGGCTGCAATGTAACATCCTATTAGATGATTGCTGACTTCTGATTGTGTTGTTTTAATTCGCTTATTTATTTATTATTGCCTTTTTACCCTGTTTATTTCTATGTGCAGCACTTTGGTCAACCTTTGTTGTTTTTAAATGTGTTATATAAATAAATGTGACTTGACTTGACATGTGACTCTCCTCTGGGTACTCCGGTTTCCTCCCACAGTCCAAAGGCATACACTTACTGGGGTTAGGTTAATTGGTCACTCTAAATTGCCCATAGGAATGAATGTGAGTGTGAGTAGTTGTCTGTCTCTCTGTGCGACCCTAAACAGGATTTAGGCATCACTGACAATATAATACTAGAACTGGGTGTGGAGTTAGTTAGCCTCGGGTTAAGTTTTTTTTTTTTTTTAACCTTCAGTCTTTATTGTTATCAACTTGGCATTAGACTAACATATTAGGAAGATTAAGACTGGTATAAACCTACAAACTAGTGTAAACTTTGTGAAACCAGCCCCTGGTAACAGTCAACAGGGAGCAGTCATCAGCCACCTGGTTGTCAGTGATCACTGCACTGAAACTGGAGATCTGACCTAGCATTAAGTGTATCCATTAATGAATAACCTCTGTTTGTGAAAACCTATTATATGCACTCACCCTGGTGCCACAGCTGTAATGTTGTATATTCCAGGTAGCAGAAGGCGGTAGTAGTCCCCGTATTTTCCTGTCATCAGGTTGTGGCGGATGCCTGCTACCACAATGCTCACATTGCTGAGGCCAGCACCACTAACTGCGTCCTTCACAAAGCCACGAACACCGATGTGCACCTGGAAGAGAGCAGTATTTGAAGTACAAATACAACCATCTACACTGCAGATTATATCATTTTTTTTTTTTATTCAATGAAAATACTTTGCTGAATTTTTTGTGTATTTAGGCATTTCATTTAAACTTTCACACATTTTTTTGTACTTTCTTTCATGAATATTATAATATTCAGGTCAAGTTCAAGAATCTTGCTGAAGGGGAGAAACTGTATGACAGAAAATTTGATTGGGGCATTATTCTTTTATATAAACAAAATGAAGATAGATCACATTGTATCTATAATGTATTCCTTCTCTACCTGTTCTATGTAGGCTAGCAGGGATTCCTTGTTTAAATTCCATTCCCTATGGAGCTCAGAAGCAAAAGGATATTTGCAGCAGCTCAGCTCTATTGTGATTTCCAGACAGTTTCCATAAAGGTAGTTGTAGTCTTGCATCCCTCCTGGATAACAGGGCAGAAAATAAAAACATGTTACATAAGAGCATAAATTAGACATAGCAAAACCTATTTTAAACTCTCACTCAAAAATATGCATGCAAAATATGTAAAAATTGCATATTCTGCTGTCCTGAACTATAATTCACTGGTGCCTGAACTGCTCATTAAAAGAGAAGGAGGATCTGCCTGGAAAGGTTTAAGTCTGTCTTTGTCCTCCCTCAATGCCACAGTTTAAAGGGACAGTTAGTGTGGCACCAAACCATGACATCTGGAGTTTGCAAGTCACCTTGAACTCCAGTAAAGCAAACAGAAACACACACACAGAAGGGCAGGCTGTTCCGCTGGTCATCCCTATGGAACATGAGCAGGGAGTCAGATGGTTCCTGGCTGGAAGGTTTCCAGGACTCCAGGCTGGGTGGCCACGGGAACCAAATGCAACAGCCACTTTTGGCCCTGAAGCTGCATGCCAATGATCTGCAGTTACTGGCCCTACCAACAAGTGCCCACTCTTGTTTATTGTTATGTGTTTCATTGTTTCTCTATGTTCTTTTTTTCCTCCTTTTGCCACCCCCCCCTCCCTCCTCATCCTAAAGAGTTGAGACAGAGGGTCTGTCCTCCCTGAGCCTCACTCAGTTCAAAGTTTCTTCCTGTTAAAAAACAAGTCGTTTCTCCTCACTGCCGCAGCTTGCTCAAACACCAACAGATCATTTCAAGTAACCAGCTTCTGTCAGCCTCGGGCTGGAGGAGGTGTGGAAGATGTTAACCACAACACAACAGAAAATGTTGGCACAAAAAGTTTCTGATGCACAACAAAGCCACATGCAAGTAAACCTAAGAAAAAGTCCCCTGTACCAAGAACCTTGAGTTCATTACAATACCCTAATGCCACTTTACTGTGTGCTACTTGCAACTCATTTTAAAAAAAATACTATTAGAATTACTATTAATTGTGCATTATTTTGTGTGATTTTATGATTGCTTTTAGGACCCACTTGAGTATACTACCAAACATCCATACTTCTGCCCATTTAAAAATCTGGTCTGCTTCGCGATTGACAAAATGTTCCTGAAAGTAGAATTACTGAATTTACAAAGTTAAGGAAATGCAATAATGAAAATATGAATAAATCTCTCTCTCTAAGGAGAAGGGCTTGAGAGCAGGCTTGGAAAGTTATTCTGAGTCATCCCTTGTCAAGCGACAGCTGTTCAGCTGTCTGAAACTCGGCGAGACTGACTGGCTGCCAGGTCATTCAATGGAAGCTGAAAAGGGACACTTCAGAAGACGTGATACACTCTTAATATCTTTCAGATGCACTTTGTCCACCACATTCACATGAATTTTTAAGGCTCTCCTAAAAGAAAAACTGGTGCCCATTTAAGTTTGTTTTACTTTACTTTAATTGAACTTCCTGTTCATACCTGTCACTGTAAGATTCCCTTTCTAACACACCTTCTCTGCATGAGATGAGAGTCAAAATGCAGTCAATAGTTGTGTGTGTATATGGTATATTCCATCCATCCAGAACATGCAAACTCCACACAGAGAGAGGGAAAGGCCTGGGCCAAGGTGGAATCGAACCCAGGCCTTCCAGATGGTATTCTAACTGTGAGGCAGCAGTGCTAACCACTGCGCCATGCTGCTATATGGTATATTATAAAGTTAAATTTATGTGAGGTTCCCTTGTTAAAGAAGAATAAGTACACTAGCTGTTATTCACCTGTTACAACTATGTCAAAAACCCAACTGCCTGCAGTAACATGATAAAAAAAAATGCAGACCTCTTCTCTGGTCACAAGATATTAGTCATTGTCTTACGGGATTTGATTCTGTTTGCATTATCTTTCAAGCAAATGACTTAAAGTAAACATCCTGCATATGTAGGAGCTAGACAAACACACAGAAAGTCTACAGAAGCTCCAACCTTAAATGTCCTGTGTGTACCGGATCCAGTGACACACCCTGAACTCAGGGTATGACAATGAAGCTGAGTCAAACATTTAAAATGGCAATCCAGGACAAAGAGTATAAGAGACTGTTTGGTTTTTTTTTTTTACGGTGATGCACAATTAAAGTGTGGTTATCAGAGGTGTGAGTGTACGCAGACGGTGGCAGAGCAGTCAGATTATCGTGGCCATCGAGCTGTATTTTCATGCAGTAAAATTCGATTCTGGACTTTGTTCTTTGTAAGTGTATACGCAGTGACGTGTTTCTTTCAGCCCATACTGGCTGAAAGAGGCAGCAACTAAATGAGCCAAAAATATTTAAAACAGATTAGACCCTGAAGACACACATTATGAATAACACCAGATTTGGTTACATGAAACAAGACACAGTTCAAAAGTAAGATCACTCCAACAATAGACTGTGTCAAAAGATTATAGGTCATGATTACATGTTATGTTCAATCATTATTTCAAGCTCTGACTCCCAGACAAAAAAAATCTCTTGTTCCTGACGCCTGGCGCTTTGCCTGGGCAACTAATTGCGTCACACAATGTCCTGACCACTTCCATCATCTGCCATTAGCCCGGTGTTAACAGTGACATTTCGTCCACTGTGGCATGGCAGACAGATGAAAGCATTGTCAATTCAAAGGCTGTTCTTGGCACCACTTTCATCATGAGATATGAATACTCCTGTTGCTAAGAGGTTCAATAACTGGCTCATATTAACAGTGTGAACCTCCTCTGGGTAAATACTGGATGTTTTAGATGAAGATTTGTAATTTTTAACTAAAACATCAATTTATCCTTTCACTGTGCTTCAGACATGTAACAGCATACAGTAGCTACTATTTAGGACTGTGTGCACAGGCTATAGTAATGATTTCCAGTTCCCTTTTCTCCAAGTGGAAAACAAATTGAGTTCCATCTAATGATACAAACAAATAGTACTTACTTTTAAGCTATCCTGATAATCGGTGTCTCACTGCATACATTATAAAATCATTTGGGATGATGCCAGTACATTCAATTTGAACACCCAAGTACTTTTGCTTAAAGACTGCAGATTTCTCTCAAATAGCTTTGAAAAGCAAGTGAAGTTGACAGTAAAGGAGAAAAAGGCATGCAGAAGTTTAATCGCAGCAGTTAATCCAGCCAAGGCAAATGTATGCTAACACCGCCGTCACCTGGCATCTACTACTGTGTAATACACCTCAAAAGGACAAACAAACAAAAACAAAAACCTCAGACAAGCTAACAAAACAAAGGTAGAGAGAAGCATGGTGAGCCTAAATTACAGTGCAGGCACAGAAACTAAACAAACTGCTTTTAGTTTAGCTCATATACTTATTCAGGACAAAGATACATACAGTGTATTGATGGCGAAAAAGATTCAGCCCACAGGCCTATAAAATTCCTACAGCTCTAAAATGTTGCATAATTACAGGCTTTGGCAAACAAACATGATGAGCAGTGCACTTCTGGTTTTGGAGCAGTGTCAAAATCCTTAAACACGGTAAGCACTTAAGCGCTTTGTGTTTCAAAGCACCAAGCATCCAATTTCAATTCTGATATATACAGTGATACTAAAGAGGTTGTGAAGTGGCTATAATATGTTGAACAACACAGCTAAATGAGGTGTAAGAGAAAACACTGAACCCTGCTTTACAATGTCTTTTAGCCTAATGTCTTCTACGAGGAAGTCTCACTAAAAGTCTATCATGAAACAACTTTGGGCAACTTTATTTTGAAGCATTATCAAAATTAATTTTTATTTCAATAGTCACTGTCACATTAAAAACTGTAGAATCTGTGATTAAATACTGTTTTTTTTTTAAAAATTGAGGGATTTTAATTATTTTGCCCCAAAATAAGGCTTAAAAGCTTTTTTTCCATCTTGAAAATTATAATTCTATCATCATCTTTGCTGGAACTGTCTCATAGATTTCAATTCTGGATTTTATGAGTGCCGTCTCCATTTTAACCAAACTTACATTAAATGAGGAAACAAAGCGCTTTCAGACTGCCTCTAAGCAGCTTTGGTATGCAGCATAGTTTGGGGGGGGGTAACTATTTGTTACAGAGGTAACTGTCTGTTTGCCTGTTAACAGGATAACTTGGAAAATTATGAACAGATTTTGATGAAATTTTCTGGAGTTACTGGGGCTACTACAAGGAACAGTTGATTATATTTTGGTGCTACTCTGGATCACGATCTAAATCCAGGAATTTTTAAAAGGATTCTTTACCATTGTGAGATAGGGAGACTATTCACATATTTGCATCTAACCTTATGAGGATAAGTCTAATTTCCATGATCTCCATGCTCACGTACACAAGGTGTCTCAGTTTAGACTGTTCTTGATAAGTCAGACACAGGCGTGGTATGTGCTCTACTCACTGCCCCTCTAGTTCAGCCTGCTTTCTGAAATGTGACTTAATGTTTTGTCTGATGCACTAACAACTACCAACAACTATATCCTTCACATCGCTACAAAATTTCTGGCCTGCAGTACATGTGTGAAAAGGGCTCACATGTGAAAAAAACTGACATAATCTTTAGCCAAGCCTCCTGAAACAGCTGGTAGCAAACACACATTGCAAACGATTCAGCAGCAGCAGAAAACTTTCTTAGCTTTTGGAGATCTAGAACCACATCCACCCGCTTGCCAAAGTAAACTTCCAGAACAATGACTAAATAAATATCTTTTATTTGGTCAAATGGGCTTTGACTCTAAGAAATGACACACAAGTTCCACTTATCTCCATGCCCACACACACAAGGTGTCTCAGTTTAGACTGTTAGTTTTTGGCAAACAATGACACCATACACATAGTTCCAAAAGAAACAAACATGATATGATTTGCAAAGCTCAACTTAATCTACTGAGCAGGATACCGTCTCTTACCCTGACAGATTATTTAAGGTGTTCTGGCCAACATAGATCAATAATGACTAACACTTTAATTTCTTATCGCCATGAGAATATTGAGATTCCTCACTGCAGAATATCAAACATTCATCTACAACTTGAATGAAAGCACTGAAACTTGATTGTCTTACCAGGTACGTCGTACCACTGTGCTCCATTAGTAATGCCATCTTTAAAGGTTTCCTCTGGGGTATCAGGACAGTTAGGCGCACCAGTCTTCATCACAGGGTGGTTCTGGGAATATACCAGGGCCAAGTGGCGAAACAGACCATCGTCCGCTGACTCGCTGTACTGACCTTCCTGCTTATGGGAGGCTGAGTCATCAAAAGGGTAACTGGCGACCACAGTGCCACCATGTAGATTCCCTGACAGCACAAATCTAGAGAGTTAAAAATAGATTTTATCAGCAGCATTAAAGCACAGGATCACAGCATTCCAAAGTCTTTGTTCCCATTACTTTCATGTCCATACTTGCCATGAAGTAAAGAGGAAATCTGGCACTACGAAGGCCGTCAGTCGGGGATGTAAACAATTGACTTGGCCAACTTTGACCGCTGATGCCTCAAATTATGTTTGGCTGAACATCCTGAATAGATTCTTAGAACAAGGACTGCAGATTTTAACCAACTCCAGCTTTAATCAGTGTGCATATGTGAGCATCTATCATAAGTTTTGAGGAAAGGGAAATACATATCACAATGTAAGATGCTCTAAGGGGCATTGTCTTTTTGCAAAGAGGCTGAGAAGTAAGTCTGACAACTTTTACTTGGTGAACCTTTCACTTTCTTGTGAATCTCAGTCTTGCACTCTGTGCCATTATGGTGCTCCAGTTAACCCTTGACTGAAATGACTAAATTTAAAAAACAAAAACAAAACTAATAATGCAGTTCAACCTCAAAGACTGTGCCACCCTTCAGATCCTCAACTGAGAGCTACACATTGACCAGAAACCAACTCAATTAAATAATTGAAGTCACATCAGTCAAGACCTCAAATAACTGGGCAAAACAGCTGGATTCCGTTTGTTAAGATCAATACTCACTTTTGCTCCTGGATCCATCTGATCACAGCCATCACCTCGGGGATACTATCTGGATCCGCGGTCTTTCCGTCAAACTGATCAGGAAAGCTTCTGTTTAGGTCCTTATTTTTGGCATTACTTCGACCGTTTTCACTATTGCAGTCCCCCTCTATGGACTTCTCAAAGCCGTCGGGATTCATGCTGGGCATAATGTAAATATCCGTCCCGTTCACCAGCTCAGTGATGCGCTCTTCCTCCCCGTATTTAGTCAGCAGGTACTCCACGAGGTAAACCAGCACCTGTCTGGACACGGTTTCGTCGCCGTGCATGTTCCCAACGTATTTAAATTTAGGTTTCCCCGGTGTGTCCGTGTTGGGGTCCTTGGTAACCCGCATCACCCACAGCTGCCTGCCCTCCACGGACTGTCCTATACTCGACAGGTTAGCTATGTGAGGATATTTCTGGGCTAATGATTGCAAACGTTCTGTTAGTTCAACATAATTGTAGTATTTGCCATAAGTTTCTACCGCTTCCTCCGTCGAGGCTCGGGCGCTTCGTGCGCTTTGCAGTCTGGCGTCGCCAAGAGAGGCGACAAAAAAGAGAAGAAAGGCGAAAAGTGGCGCCCTTAGTTTCAGCGTCGTCGAGAAATGATTCCAGATAGACACCATCTTGACCTGTCTTCTACTCCTACACCATCCGGAATTCGTAACTGAAGAACAAACACCACACTCGAGTATTTTGTAGTTTAGCTCCACAGAAACGGACGTCTTCCCGAGTCGTTCTGGCCTGCCTATTTCCATTTACTTCCGTTCGCCTCACAGGGGCGGGGCTTAGTGGTGACGTCGGATTTTAAGGTGGGCCGGAGCAATTCTACCTTTAATTTTACTGCCCCCTTGAAATGGGCGACTGAAATAAAAGAATGCAATCTAAGAAAAGTTTTGTCTGTGATACTATTTGTATTTGATAAGGAAATACGTAGTTACTCTTTAATCACAACAACTATTACACCTGTTGCACACATGTCCGAAAGTTTCAGATCACCTGAATAAATTGTAAATATTGTTGCCCTCCATAAAACAGAGACATTACAAATGAGTCGCCAAATGCACCTTTTAGACAGCTTGTAAAAATGTTCAGAACATCATTAACTCAATATGAACCTCAGTTGACTTGTTAGGACTTGCGAGGCAGGTCAACAAGTGTTATTAGGAATTGTCAATAGAAGAGATATCAAACCTTATGGTTGCGATCAGTAATGACAGACTTAAAGCAAATGACTGAATCTGTATGAACTACACCTTCCTCTTTTTGTTTTTCTTCTTCTTCTTCCTCTTTCAGCTGCTTCCTTTAGGAGGCGCCACAGTGGATCATCTGCCTTTATCTCACCTGGTATCCTCTTCTGTCAAACCAACCCTCCTTCCTGGCAGCTCCATCTTCAGCAGCTTTTGCCCACTATATCCACTAGCCCTCCTCTGTACACATCCAAAATATCTTAGCCTTGCTCCTCTTACTTTGTCTCCAAAATGCTCTACCTTAGTGACCTTGTTCATCCTGGTCACTCACAATGAAAATCTGAATATCTTCGGTCTACCACCTACAGCTCAGTCTGTAGGTGGTAGACCTATCCACATGGCTAGAAGGAACCTTTAGGGAGGCTCCACTGGCAGGATTGATGTTACACCATAAGAGGGAACACCTTACCTGCGATCTCATCCCAAAACAAATGTTTGAAGTATGCAAAGCTAGAGTCATTTTAGAAATGAGTGTTAACAGGTTTAATGTTTGAAGAACAAAATTATCCAGCTTTTTACTTTGCCAGTTGTTAAGCATGAGTGTAGGAATATTCTGCTGTGGGGTTATGTGGCAGCCACTAATAGGATAAGTTAAGTGAATAGAGGGATGAATGGATCCTACCAAATATTTGCAAATTCTGCAACAATGTAATCCAAAGTAAACCTCAGACCCTACTATGACTCACTTAAAAAAAAACAAAAGCTGAAGTTTTTGAACTACCCTCATAATCCCCTGAATAGAATCTGCATGCAGCCTTGACATTTTTCAGTAAGTTTATTTTTCTCTTGTATGTCCTTTTATACATCTTCTGACTACTGAGTACACACACTTCAAAATGCTCCCAAAGTGCTTTGTTTTAACTGCTTACCTGAACTGGTGGGAAACTGTAGGAGTTTTTGAAACCCTTGAGGTGGTTTAGCTGTTTAACTTAGGACAACTCCTGCTAAACTATAACTAGCTGCAGCTGCACACTAAACTAGATCACATTGCTGTGGTAAAATGAACACAAGTTCAACTAAACTGCAAGAGGGCCAAAACTTTATGTAGCACATTTACTTGGGCACTTGATATATTGTTGTTATCAGCTATCAAGAGGACTCCATAAATAAACAAAAATTCTTCCCAATATACAAAAGAAGAGCTTCAAAAAAGCCATAACAGCATTTTTTTTTGCTCCAGTTTAAAGATAGCTGAATAATTAGCATGTATTATATTCTCACACTGACTAACTGCTCTTTGTTTACAGAGGTTTAGCATTAGTGCCTTGTTTGCAGTGGCTCTCAGGGTGTGAACAGGTGGAGCAACAACAATGCATCAAACAGGTTTGAATTTTTAAAGCTGCAGTTGTTTAAGTGATTAGTATTGTTTCTGCACTTTATGATTTAAGAAGATGATGTTCTCACAAAAAAATCTGTTGCCCATGCTTTACTATAATTAACCAGCCACAGTGCTGGCTATATCTCAGTGATACTTATTTACATTTTTAACACTTCTAAAATGAAAGCACACTACACAAGAATTTATAAGATGCTTACATTTGAAGAAGCATAGAGCTGTGGGCAGCTATGGCTCAGGTGGGCGAGTGGGTCATTTATCAATTGGAAGGTAGATGGCTTGAGCCCCAGTTCCCCTAGTCTCCTTGGGCAAGATACTGAACAATGAGTTGCCTCTGATGCTTCCATTCAACTACAAATGCATGTGTAAACGTTGGATAAAGTGCTTAAGCATAGATAAATGCACTGTGTGAATCTGTGTGCGATTGGGTGAATGAGACTTGTAATAGAAGGCACTTTGAGTGCTCAAATTTAGTAGAAAGATGCTATATAAAGTACTGGTCCATTTAGCTTCTATTAAGGCATAAAGCAAAATGTGACTACCATTATTTTTATGTTCTTCTAGCATCACTTCACTGTAAATGGTCACAAAAAAAAAAAAAGACAGAGGCCTAAAGTAAAATGAACTGAAAGTGAAGCATGAAAATAAATCACAGCTGAGCACATTTGGAGGTTAGCAGCAAACTCTTGTGTTTCTGTTTATTTTAAGTTGCCTGTTCCTTCTTTATTGAACACTGGTAGCACCACAGTTACCCACAAATATGAGGAGCAATGACTCTGAGTGACATCACCACCCTGCTGCTGCCCACAGGCCTTTTTTAAGCTTCCTCCTTTTCTTTCCTCAGCGGGACATCAGTCAGGAGCTTCTCTTCAGTGACCTGTTTATACTCTCCTTAATTCTTCCTATCATTTCTCTTCATTTTCATTTGGCAACAGACAAGAAAAGTGCTGTAAACATCTCAATGGTAAAGCACCAGAAGGTGCTGGAATGACTGGGTGAAGGGTGGAAGAGAAGGAAAAGGAGGAGGTAAAGAGTGAGAGGCTGGGAGAGGAGGCTGTGGGGTCTCATTGCTGGATTCGGCGCAGCGACTGCACCTGGAAGGACTGAGCGTGGGAGCCCCACTCTCTGTAATGTTTGTACTCGCCACCGTGACGGTCACACTCCATGATGTACTGGTAACCACGGTAACCTGGAAACTGGTAGCACACCCAGCTGGAGGAGGAGGAGAGGGAAATTTGTGGCTTACATAGTAAGTGAAATGAAATGCATTTAGAAAACTATAAGTGAAGCTACATGAGGAAAATGCTGTAGGTCAGCTGTTTTAATCACTTCATTCAAACAGGCTCATCAAATACAATAAAATGAACTATTTCTCTAATATTAGTCGAGTGAATAAGTCTGGAAGGTGCTAACAGTTAGGGTGCTAAACTGACACCTTGATAACACTATTGATCCCAAGAGAGGAAAGTGAAACATCATAGCAGCAATACAAGGTTTACAATAATATATGGACTAGATAATGAACCTTAAAAAACTAGAGCAGTATATATATTATGAGTCATTCCTACATACACACTATACTAGCTAGATTAGTGTATTTTTTAGCTGTAAATATTCAAATAATGTAGAGGTAATTTAAGTTGCAATCACTAGTTAAATACAAAGGCTGCAAATCTGTACTTTATGTGCTATATTCCAAGTGTTTTATTATATCAGCCATGTTGGTAAAATAGGCAGTTTTTATCTGTTCTCTTCATTCATGCCCACTTTAACATGTCCCAAACCTGTAAAGTGCCATGCAAGCTCTGATCTTGAGACTTACGCGCCGCTCTGAACTTGCATAGATCCAATCTCGTTGTTGCCCCAGCCCATAGCCTGCAGGGAGGGGTAGTCATCGTTTATCTCCCACTGGCGCCCCATGAAGTTCTCCTTCTCAAATAGCACCATCTTGGACTCCTTGTGATTCTGTGTGTGCATGAGTCAGCCGAAGTAAATAAACAAAAGGTAGCAAGCTTCCGGGAGGGTTGCATAATTATCATCAAAATTGTGTCATTGTGTCCAAAATCTAATCATTTATAAGGTTCAGCTGCATTACGTTCTATTTTAGGTTGCAGTGAGCACCTTTATTAGTCACTCTATTGAGCTCTACAGACAAAAGAGACTTTTTTTTTTTTTTTTTTACTCTGAACATTTTGGATAGACAGAGAAAAAGCAGAAGCTGATTATTTGGGACAGAAACTTACAGCAGAGCAGATGGGGCGGAAGCACATCATCCTCTCAATGTGGTAGGCGTTGCTGCCGCTCCATGACTCCCAGTAAGGATACTCTCCTCTCTCCAAAACAAACTGCTGGCCACAGAAGCTGGAGTGCTCATATCCTGCCCAGCTGTAATGAACGAACAGACAGATGCACAATTGCATCACTGGATCACGAGAACACTTGCAAAATTAATTAGCAGACATCAGGCAAATGTTTTCTATATTTAAAGAAAGCTTTTAGTGAACTTTAAGGAACCAAGAATGAGCTGCAAATCATTTGGAGGCTTATAATCTCAGTTGCAATGTTCTGAAAATAACTATTAACAGATCTATCAGTAGCTTTCTGTATGAAATTTGTTGCATTACTTTAAACGCATGATAAATGAACTTCAGGTCAGATCCCTGCTGTCAGGAATTTCTTTACTCTGTGGCTGACTTACGCGCCACACTCCACCTTCAAGGAGCGAATGTTGTCAACGCCGCACTCCATGATGTTCTGGCAGGCTGAGGTAAACTCCAGACGCTTCCCCTGGAAGTTCTCCTGATCATAAACTGTGATCTGGAGCGGACACAAATGCATACATGTAGTATGCACATGGTGCACACACACACACTGATGTGCGCACAGTATCATGTATCTGATACATTTATCAGGCCAGGCCAGGCTTGATATTTAAAAGCATTATCTGCTTTTGTTATCCATCCATGACAAGGCATCAAACTCACCTTCCATGGTCCCAGAGGGTTAGGGTTATTCAGAGCCATGCTACTTTGTATCTCAGAGCTGATTTACCTTCAGAGTAGAGAACAGCGAGTGTCACATTTATGTGAGTGCGCAATCATGCCACAGTTTATCATTAGTAGCACTTAAAACAAGAATGAGTGTTTCTGCAGTTTTTATGCAAAATGTAGTGTGATCTCACAGACTGTCACCATCATGTTTCATGTGTGTGTGTTTTTTTTAACTGGGGCTAATTTTATAGCAAAAGTAGACAAGTCCATTTATTAGAACGACTCTTGACCTATAAACAATACTCCCTTTGTCATATATATTTGGGTTTGAAACCATTCATATAGCCAGCTATAGGAAATGCTCCAAACTTGATGGAGTCACAGTGCATACATGTCCTCTCTGTGTGTGGTCAGTACGCCTATGCATATCTGCCCTCTGTCTATACATTCGTGTGACTCAGCAAAATCCACAAAGAGAAAAGATGCAAAAATGTAAAGTGACAATAGTCTGTACAAGGCTGTAGGCTGAATGGACTGAGATAGAGGGCTTACCTGACTGGCCCCAAAGAATAGCTGTTCAGTGTTCACAGGGGGGTCCACAAAACGATGTCCTGACCCCAGAGTAAACGGACCTATTTATACATGTTGGTGCTGAAAAGCAGCTGGGCCTGTGGGTCGGGGCAGGAGTCAGCACATTGCTGCTCCATGTATTGTTCGGTGCTGAGCTGCTGGGCTTTAGCTGCAGTAGGACTGGACGGAGGGCACGGTGCCCAGTGCAGATAAGCACAAGTTCCAAATGGCCCATGACTGGTGGGCCGGACCAAGTCCTGGCACAGCCTAGTCTAGGGAACAGATCATCACAGATGTGAACACCCCTGGCAGAGACTGCGCTGCAATAGGAAAAGTACTACAAGTAGATTTCAAGTAGAGAGCAAAAAATGGAAAAAGATGGACATGTTTTAACTTTTCAGCTTTAAGTGGTATTTTAATTCTGGGTGGACTAAAAAAGATGTCTTGTAAACAAGATAATATATTTCTTGTTTACTCACTGAGGTCTTTCCACGATTGCGTGTGCTCTGTCTCAGATTTGTACATCATGCCCACTTCTACTGACCCCACATCTCCGATCCTTTCACCTCACCATTCACGTCTATGTGCGTACATGCTCAGTCATGCAGGCAGACTGTCATGGACAGAGACAGGCACGCAATGACTTGTTCATGCACTCATACATACATCCAGAGCATACAAATGGCACACACACACGCAAACACACACAAAGTCATTTACACCATAACAACTGACCTTTTAGTGCACACACATCTTCCCCCTGCATAGGCTCTTCTTTGCCAGTTATGGTGACAACCAGGCTCTGTCACTTTAATGTTTGCTCCAGTGCGTTTGTGCTTCTAACTCTGTTTCCTGTTGTTAATTCAGTTCTTTGTCAAGAGTTTCCAACCCGTGTCTCAGAAGACCAGCCTCTGCCTCACCTGCTGACTCCAAGCTCTGGCTCCTCACTCTGCTCAAAGGACTTCTGGCTCTAACCCCAACTCACCTGCCTGCCCGCTCCCTGCCAAAATCCTCTGAGTTTCTCCCACCTGGATCACACAGTAAGACCTATACAATCTGAAACTTACCTCTGCTCCTCACAGTCACTCCCAGGCTCTGTCTAACCACCTCTCTCCTCCTCTGCAGAGGCCACCCTCATCTCCAGCTAGAGACCGGACCTTTTGATACACTACTCACCTCTGTCAATAAAACTGTTAAATCTTTTAATCGTAGTCGCAGTCTGATTTCTGGGTCTGAACTTTGTGTAGCAATGACAATTTCAACTGCTATTATTATACATCCTAATAATATTTTGTCTTTAAGGCAAGAAAAATAAATAGTAATTTGTGACTTAATTGCTGCAAAGATGTCTTTAAATTGCATCTTATATTGCATCAGCATCTCTACTGGTTGCTGTAACGCTGCACTCTTTTTGCACAGATATCAAAGCTGCATATACTGCATATTGTGGATCAGTGAGGAAAAAGTAAAACCTGTTGGAGCTTTTTGTTGTTATTGTTTTTAAACAACTTGTGATTTAGCAGTCACGTAATTAACCACTTAAGTATACATGGACACTGTAAATTAAATTTTTTTAAGTGAAGCTGATATACTTCTATAAAATTCATGGCTGAAGAGCTACACTATTGTGTCTCTATTTTCTTAAATGTCAAAGCTAAAACATGGTTCATTCATACACAGATAAACATTAAGAGGTATAGTGTTGAAATCAATATAAATACTAACTTTTTTTTTTTGTTACTGTTAATCTAATATGACTTTCAAAGTTAAAGAGAGAACAGAAAAGGCTTGTGATCATATAGCATGACCAATCTTTGGCCAAGCTTTAACTGTCAGACAGATGGCCTCCCATTTGACTCTAGAATACTTTACATCATGGCCAAACATCCCCACTTTGTTTGTTCAGATGCAGTTTTGCAAACCAAAGTCATACTGCCATGTTTTTTTTAGAGAAAAGAGGCTTTCCCCTGGCAAACCCTCCAAACAAACCATACTCCTTTGGTCTTTTCTAATTATACTGTCGTGAACTTTAACATTTAAGATGCTAACTGAGGCCTGTAGAATCTAAGATGTAGCTCTTGGGTTTCTGCTTTTTGCAGTTTCTGTGAGCATTGCATGGTCTGACCATGTCCAGTCCTGGGAAGACTGGCAGCTGTCTTGAATGTTTTTTTTGGGTTTTTTTTAATAATCATTCTCACTGCAGAATGATGCATTTCTAATTCTTTGGAAATGACCTTAATTTCACAGTGACGGCCAGCAACAATTTCTTATTTAAGATCATTGTTGATATCTTTACACACACCTGCAAACTCCCAAGACTTCTACTTTTATAGAAGAGGTCACACTTGCTGATAACCAGTGAATCAAGTGCATTTGATTAGCTACTTACCCTCTCATTTCCTATGAAAGCTATAAGGTTGTACTTAGTTTTTTGTACTTAGTTTTTCACACACCGTATCTGCATTTTGACTTAATTTTTGTTAGTTAAATAATGAAATGGTGTAATATATCATATATTGTTGTTCATCAGAGGGTGAAATTACATAATTTTAGAACCTGCTAAGGACCCGATAATTTTTTAATCATGTCCCGATACATAAATCCTTAGAACTGAAAGAAGGTGTACTTGCTTTTACCATGACTCTAAAAAGAAGATGACAGTGGATTTTATTATAGCAACCAAAAATCCATTTAAAATGTTTCTGGCTTGTTGGCGATTTCACAAGTCACACCAAGAATCTGTCAGTCTGCCTGCTGCTTCGCATGTAAAAATAATGTATGCATGTGATATTGATGTGTATACAAACTTGGATACATGTCTGTATGCATGGATATGACCTGTCCAGCACCCAAATGCGCAAAAGAGTGTCCGTTTGCCTGCCTAAACGAAACTCCTGCACTCAGCATATTGGAGACATGGGGCTCAAAAGCTTAGACTGCCTAAACCAAGGATCAAGAAAAAAGAGAAAAAAGGAGGTGAAAGAAAAAAGAAATCACAGTGAAACTGGTCAAAGAAGTAAAAACTGAAAATGATTTTAGAAAGAAAGTGTGGGACAGCAGATTCACACACACATAAAAATGTGTATTTGTTTTGTGTGTGTGTGTGTGTGTGTGTGTGTGTGTGTGTGTGTGTGTGTGTGTAAAAGCAAGCAAACTTTCTGCTGATGGCAGTGACTGTCCCCAGTCCCCCACAATGGTGCTGGGCAACAAAAGAAGCAGCTGAGTCATCATGACTTGTCCGTGGATTAGCAGCATGCCCTTTGACCCCACACCATGATCCAGCTCACAGCCAATAAGAAGTCAGAATCCTGCCTCTGTAGACTTGGTTTGGATGTGAATGTATATATATATCCCCACTCATAAGGTCGCCGTCCATCACTTTCTCTAAAGGTCGGTCCGTTTCAGGCATTCCTTCAATTGTAACTGTAAGTTTTCCTCTTTCTAACTTTTAAAGAACTGCCAGACTCATTATTTGGGAATATTGCATTTTTTTTCCTGTCTACTCACTTTGGACTGAAAGAACCAACTATGGACTGCTGCTTCTCTTAAACCTTAACTTTGACCTGAATAGGAGGGATAGTGACACAAAAGGCAGCTTACTTACTTGTCACCTTGAAGTAAAATTAATGAGAACGATAAGGAACTGTGTCCAGTTCTCTTGTCCTTAAAAGGCTTCACAAGGCACTATTGACAGATTTTTTTGGATGGTTACTGACTGTCCTGGAAAATTTGCACGGTAAATACAACTTTAAAGGCAAAACCTGTGTGTTGGTATGATTTAAACAAGTCAAAAAAGAAAGTAGTGGGTCATGCTGCACTCTTACAGGAAAGATAGATTTATGTTATGCTTGCATAACAAACTCTCTGTGCTTTATGTTTGTTATTTTATAATAAGCAAAATCATTTTGAGAACAAATTTGAGGAAGAATTTTTATTCTTAATGAGCAACTTGACTCTACCTGAACTGTGATATCACTGTGGGTCGTGATGCTGCGCATGACCAGAAGAACTGACTTCTTTTTTTTTATAAATTGCAAAAGAAAATATGATACATGTAAAAACAGCCTTTGGACAAGTCTAATAGAAACTTGCTTCTGAATGAATGAAGAATCAATCCAGTGAATCTTTCTGAAAAAAAAAAAAAAAAAAAAAGAGTTATCCTTGAGTTCAGACAGCCACTATTTTAATGTAATTGCTGTGTTGGAGTGTATGCCATATTCTAGCAGTCAAGTAGAAGTAATTATCCTTGTCGTGATCTCTGAAAACAGCTGACTGACTTCATGCATCTTCTCTCTAGAGCTGATCATGTCTCACTCAGGTGCTCAAGGCAGCATAGGCAGCCACTCTGCCATTGGGCTGCGCAATCACAAGGTACTTCCACAGTTTTCTTTAAGATGAGCGATCCTAAAAAGAAACTATGAAAACAAGTAATTTTATATCTAAAGTATTGAGAAACGAATGCTTTCAGCGTGTTTCACTTTCAGATATACCTCTATGAATATGAGAACTTCCAAGGCCGTAGGATGGACCTGTTTGGAGAGAACCGTAACCTGTGCGAGAAGGGTATGGACAGAATCGGCTCCATCCGGGTAGAGATTGGACCGTAAGTCAACAACCCAATGTTAAACGTATTGCGAGTAACAACACAATATATGTTTTCCCCTTTCCTTATCTATATGTCTGCCTCTCCAGCTGGGTGGGATATGAACAGCAGAACATGACCGGTGAGATGTTCATACTAGAGAAGGGCGAGTATCCCCGGTGGGACACTTGGTCCAACAGCTACAGGTGCGACCGCATCATGTCCGTCAGACCTCTCCGAATGGTAAGTTTTTTTTGTTTTGTTTTTTGGTGGTGGTGGTGGTGTGTGTGTGTGTGTGTGTGTGTGTGTGTGTGTGTGTGTGTGTGTGTGTGTGTGTGGGGGGGGGGGGGGGGGGGGGGGGGGGCTTTTGTTTCTGCTGTCAGCCTCCAATTCCAGCTCCCATCCGTCTATTTTTCATCCATCTTCTGTTGGCTTAAAAGTAAGTTTCTTCAGGGTTGTTGTTACATGTGTATTTATAGGCTCCTTCCATTTTTGGATTAAAGCGTTCATTAGATGACATTTTTGTGCAGCTGTGTTTCAATTTGACTTAGAAAAAAAAAAACAAGCAATTAAAAGTATTCAACATTGTTTGTCAAAGATTTGATTTTATCCTCTAAAACATTTATATTCAAAAGCATAACCAATATTACATAACCATACTTCACCTATCCTCAGTAATCCTAATAATCCTTTGGTTATGTTTATTTATTTTTGACTGAAATCTAGAACAGGAAAGCTGAAATATCAACATTTACATAATGTGAGGGCAAACAGTTGAAAAGTGATTTATTTCTTCAACAGGACCCACAGGACCACAAGATTTGCCTGTATGAATGTGCGAACTTTGAGGGTCGTAAGATGGAAGTGTGCGATGAGGATATTCCAAGCCTGTGGTCTTATGGCTTCCAGGACCGCGTTGCCAGCATTCAGGTCACCGGTGGAACGTAAGTCTGGTCACCTTTTTTGGCCACTTCTATTCAGGCCCAGTGCCAAAGCCCCACTTGGCTTGAGCCCTCCATTTGCAGTAGGTGATCAAAGGGTGCTGGTCACCCAAACTGGAGGGGATTGGGCCATAGCTGCTAGGCTTGATGACCCTGAAGCCCAGAATCCAAAATGCTTCTGTCAGATAATCAGGATTTTCTATAGCTTGAACCTCTTCAGACTCTTCAGTCAGAGAATGGAAAATAAGAAACATTGTGGGGGGGGGGGGGGGGGGGGTAATGCAGAAAACACCTATCTGAATTGTATAACAACATATATCCAGGTAGCACCAAACTTAAGTGCAGAGACTTCTATTTATATAATAATTAAAACAGTTTTACACCTACTGTACCTAGTATCTGAAAACTGAAAGGTAAAGCTCTATAATTCACCTATTTTTCTGTCTTCTTCACATAGCTGGGTGGGTTACCAGTACCCTGGCTACCGTGGCTACCAATATATGCTTGAAATGGGTGCTTACAAGCACTGGAATGAGTGGGGAGCCCACCACCCCCAGATCCAGTCCATCCGCCGGGTGAGAGACATGCAGACGCACCGCAGGGGCTGCTTTGAGATGACCGCATAGAGGAGTCCTGTTGACTAAAAGGAGGGAACAGCAAGAGTTAAGTCATGCTGCTAAACATCCCTTGAAGATCCTTCAACAGCCACTTGGCCACACCAGCTGATGGCTTTTGAATATTGTTTCCTGGTAGAGTTTGGAAATATGTGGCAGGGTGAATGATTCTGGATGGGATGAAAAGTTCTTATTGTCACGGACTCTTAGAGTAACTGTAACACAGGTTAAAAACAGTAGCAAAGCTCTCTGTCTACAGACCTCATGGAAAGATTATATGATTTATCTCAACGGGGGATTAAAGGGGATTAGTGGATTTAATGGTTTGTGTTTATTAGTTTGTTTCAATGCTATTTTTCCAACCATACCTGCAACTCTTTGATTTTATTTTTATTTACTTGATGATGTATTTCAAGCTGAAATGATGTCAATAAGCCTGTTTATCACGGAGCTCTCCTTCTACTGGGATCCACAGTCTAGTCTAGTATAGGGATAGACATTATCACTGCTCACAAAGTACTACCATGGACAGCTCTCAACCCAACACATCCCCTGCAGTAATTTCTCCAGGCAGAGGGAGGCAACATATCCTCATCGCAAAGCCTCAGAGACTGGAAAGCAATACTGGTCAATGATTTAAATAGACTTAAAAAGAAGAAAAAACAAAAGAGGAGCTGTGTAGGGCTGCATGTTGCTGATGTGAAAATCTTTTGCCTCGCCTGTTTCACCTCACTGATGGGGCTGTCCAGAAGGTTTGCATTTTAAATGTTCTCAGGGATGCTGGCATCTGGAAAGCAACTTTCCAATGGAAAAATAAAAGTATTGTACCTGAAAGACAGTCTCATTGGCCTACTTTCTTTTCTCTCTTTGGAGGTATTTTCTTCAAATGATGAAGGCTAATTATGAAACCCCACTCTGCAGTGCCTTTCTATGCCATTCAGCTAACTCTTGATTTTCCAGCATGTTCCAGCTTGGTCTTTTTGGTTCACTCTCACTATTTTCCCCAAATTCACTTTACACTACCTGATGGCACACCGGCTACAAACAGATTGGTATTTGGTAACTAATGAGATTAACTACTGTACTTAACATCATCAGCAGTCCAAAAACAAAAAGAGGGGGGGAAACGGTAACAATATCTGCTGCTGAAACAGGACGCACGATGAAACGATGAAACTCCTAAGCTGTGTAGAACTGCAGAACCAAACCTCAACATAGCTCATATTTTGGGAGGCAAAAACGTACACTGTGACCTATATTTCCAAAAGAGAGGCAGCGTTATGTAGCAGGCACATAAAAGCTTCGCAATGCACTTTAGCAACTGTCTCTTTTCACGCAGCGGTGCAGTAAACGCATCATACACAATATGATTTCCAGCGGTTATTTCTGACACCCACTAACTTCCACGCGGGAGGTGCCGGAGCTCATCTCTGAGGTGCGAAACTGTTATTGAGCAAAACCCAGCCGCGCACGCACCGGCAGCAGATGACGAGGCGCGCAGACGGGCAGCCACGCACCACTGGTCGGTTTAAAGCCACAGGATTTGGATTAAATAGCTGCGAGAGAGCCGATGAGGCAGGCGGGCGGGAGGGAGGGAGGGAGCCAAGGGCTGATTTTTATCTTTTACCGGATCGAGAAGGGGAGGAGGCACGGAGAATGAGTTATTCTTGTAGCAGCACAGAGCCTATTAGCTGTACGGTGTATTAGCCAGCGCGCAACTAAAAAGACTCCGACGCAAGTGGATCGGCTCCCGCGGCGACGACGCCGAGAACAGCAGAAAGCCTCAGTTCCTGTCGGGTCGCGCGCCGAATAACCCTCTCCTGCTGGACATGAAAGTACAGCAAGGCTGCAACTCATCAGACATGGGCATCCCGGTTACAACCGAAGAGGAATTGCGTAAACATACCGTAATAACGCCCGAGGATGTGCTTGGGCTACAGAAGATCACCAAGAGTGAGTAACCCGCTGCAACTCGCATGATATGGGAAGATGAATTAAACCTTATAGTTAAGGTGGGATTAGTGCGATCCATGTGCGCCTTCCTTGTTCACATTGCCTGTTTGTAAATATACTTTCCAGCCAGACAGATACCATGGACAGCGGCACCATCTGACATGACCCCAGAGTCTACATAGCTTATAGCTAACCACTTTTAATCAGTGTGTATTACAGTCAGCGAGCAGTTGTAGATTTGATGCCTTGTCCAATTGCAGTTGCCATTTGTCGTGCAAAGTTTGACTGTGCTACTATTAGGTAATGCATCAGCGTGTGTGCTTGAATGCTTGGAGTTGTTTTATATCTCAGTGTTTGACTGTGTGGGCACTGAAAGAGACAGCAGGTGAGTGTAGGTGCTTCTAATGTGTGCCTCTCAACTCCCACTGAGGGGGAAAAATGTGATGCTTACTACTCCCTCACCTCAAGATACCTGTGGCTCTGAGGTAACAGGTGGCCGGAGATGTGATCCGCTGATTATAGCTCCTCTCAGACAGTTGGAACGAAAACAAGACAATGATACCATTAGCTTGTTGTTTGTCATATATAACTGACACTTTCCATATTATGTAATGGAAGCAGGATGGCCACAGACGCCTCTCTCCACCAGCAGGCCTGCTTTCACAACACTTTATTAAACTTCTGCTGTAGATGGGGAATTTGAAAAACACAGAAAGCACTTTCTCACATGCATCATTAACCTTCTTCTGACAAGGATGTTTCACACAGGTGGTTCAGTCCATCTAATGCATTGCTGTGATGATCAAGGGTGAACCATTATGAAACTGTATAATTTGTGGAGGTGGCTTAGTGTGAAAAAAAAACTACAGTTGAGTAACACTACAGATACTCGAGGCCATAGTTAGTGCAAGCAAAGAAATGTGATTAGTTGAGTCTATGAGTTTTCAGCCTCATCTTAACAACTGTGGTAGCAAATGTGAGCAAATTATTACTTGTGACTGCGAGAGGTGGAATAGTCCTGCATAGTATTAAAGGATTTTGTGTGATGATACACTAATCACACTCCAGCTCACTGAGACAAAATACTATACAGTGTGATAGCCCATAATCCAAATATTAGAGGTAAAGCTGCCCAACTATAAATATAAATATGCAACAAAAAGGATTTAAACAAGCCTTCACTCGCAAAGAGATTGATCTTTGGACAAACTGAAAATGCAAGTAAGCAAATAAATGTGAATTGTGTCCATTTGTTTTCATTAAATCAAGTCAAGTCAAGTCAATTCAAACATGAAACTCCTAAATCGTGACACCCTGCTATCCCCCCACTCTTTCAGACGGCCCTCTTTCTTTTCTTAAATAGTCACATCTATTTTCATTTGGTAACCCCTCAGCAGAGGAGAAGCAATGCTCAGGCTACATCAGTGTGATAATTCCTAAATCACTCATGATGGTGCAGTAATCTCCGCTCTCCACTGACATGTAATCTGGATTATGTCAGGATGGCTGCAACAGCATTCTGCAATGCAGCCATACACCTCAGGTAATTAATGACCCTGGAGCCTAAGTATAAGCTTACAAATGTGCTTGCCACTCATTCATTTACAGGGCTGCACACTGATGGTGAAAGATGACTTTTCCAACCTGCCATCAAGTGCTGCCCTATTTCACGTTCATGATGAGAACGCAGGGGTGTCCAAAAATGGTTCTGAGGCCCAACCATTTAAAACACACACACACACACACACACACACACACACACACACACACACACACACACACACACACACACACACACACACACACACACACACACATATCCCACAGATAAGCACAGTTTCACATAATTTAGGTTATTGTTTTCTGCTGCAAGGGAAAGAAAATTGCTTCTAGTAAAGGCGGCTGCAGAAAATACCGCGTCCTGCAGTGTAAATGACTTCTCCATTTGTGCTTTTGGGAAGTAAATGCCACCATTTCGGGGCAGCCCAGCTCCAGTCTGTCACGGTGGTTCAGTGCTGATAAGCAAGGCACAGCGCCTCATTGTCACAGAGGCAGAGCGGAGAAGAAATATAATCCAGGCAGATGAGAAGCATTGCTGTGACATGAAAAATGGCACATTATCAATTCACTGTTTGCATTATGGATGATTTATGATATGCCTGCAGACAGACATACTGTAAACAGACTTAACCTTATATCAAGAATTACCAATGGACAACAACAGTGTGAAATATGTTATTTTTGGTTAAAATCAAACATAAATTTCTGAAGAAGCATCCATTGTGGAACTTAAATATAAAATATTTTATCATGTTATGGACATTTTGGGAAACATTCTGTGTAGAAACAGTTATTTACTTTTCTATTGTTGCCACTTTCCTGTCATCCACCATGTCTAACTATGTCTCTGCAAGTGCACTTTAGTGCTGCAGAAAGAGTGAGAAATTTGTGTTGCTAAAAAAAAAAGAAAAAAAAGCAAATTGTGCCTCTTGCTGAAAATGCATTTAAATTTCAAGCGGAAAATTTCAAACATACACTCCACAGTGGGTTTATGGCTACCTGAGAGACCCAGATGCCTGAAAAACCACTGTTAGCAGGGGGAATCAGAAAGAAAATGACCCTTTGTTAGAACACAGGGGTGGTTCCATGGGTGTGCTTGGTTTATGATTTTGGTGTGCAGTAGTGCATGCATTCACTACTTCACACTGCAACCATAAAAATGGTGAGTCAGTTATTCATTACACCTTACTTGTTTTTTGGGTTTTTTTTTTACTTTTTTGGCCACAGCAGCTTTTTCATTAGCAGTAGAGAGTGACAGGAAATCAGGGGAAGACAAAAAGAATAATTATTGTTTTTAACTGGTCTCCCAAGCTCTGTCAAAGGTGCTCACCCTCCACTCCTGCACTGTATTATTTGTATATAAAGAGGACTTCTTGAGTGTTTCCTAATATTCTGCTGGTGCAATGGTGGATGCTCATATCAAGCATGGGCAAACTTTCAAATAACAAGGTCAGCATCACAGACAGTATAAAAGATGAGCTTACCCACTAGTTTTGGTCTCCATCCTGTGGCTGGTTTGCTGAAGCTAGAAGTTACCTGATGTTGATTAAAGTGTGGCTTGGTAATTTACCAGCTAATGCTAGTTAGCTCAGTTAGCTGCATTCATAAACTGTATGGTTGCAATGCAAAGACACCCATAGAGGCTAATGTGCTCAGTAATGGACTAATAAAATGCTAGAATTTAACTCCAAAACAGAAACTGAAGGATAAAGTTCTTGGATGGTTTGAATCACAGAGCAAGATATAAAATTGGTCAGATAATTCATCATAAACGCTCCAAAAGGAACCATCAACACAAACAGAGTGGAGGGCTCTCAATTTAATGAAATAGTGGATGAGGCCCAGCAGATTCAGCTGCCTTTCAATCAGCTCAGCCACGCCCTTAACTTAGTTATCCAGGTGGATGAATTAAAAAAAAATTTACCCCACTCAGAGTTGTTATGAGGGGGGATACTATCCATAGAGTCCAAAACCACTGTTTGCATCAGGCTGTAAACGGTGTTGGGGTCATTACTCAAAAAAAGCAATGTACTACTCATTACTCATTACTTTCCCCAAAAGTAATGCAGTACGCACCAACGAAAGTAATTCGTTATACTGCTTTATTGTTACTCCGTAAAATTTCATGAAACAAATTGTCTCATAATTACCAGTTAACAACATAAACCCTGGGCTACAGTTCATACACCAACACAAAACTCTATCCTAATGAGGACACACATAGGATCTTTCTTTTAGCGTTTACATATGAACACAAAGCAGACAACAAAAAGCAAAGTTGAAAACCTGCCCAAAGAGACTTTAAATTGATCGCCACAGTGATTCTACTGTAGAAACATGCGCAGGTTGAAACAGAGGCTACTGGGTTGTGGTCAGCATACACTCAGCTTTAACATCACTCTGGGCTCTAGTCTAGCTTTGCGTTAGCATGCTGTCTGTGTGGATGCTTGCAAACTGCCAAAGTTGCGTTAGCAGTATTACGCAGCTGTTTCTGTCCTGGATGCAGTTTGCACTTTACCATCAGGCTCTTGTTATTATGTGCAATACAAATAAAAGTTATGCCCATATCACCACTCCTGAATAGCGTTTCCATCTTCCTGCGCATGAACTGGAACCAGCTGATTGTAGCTCAAGTGCACAGGATGAAAACTGCATGTTTGTTTGATGTTTTTTTTTCTTTCTGTCCGGCTGGCATGCAGATAACTGAAGAACCTTTGTAACGCAAGTAATGACATAATTGTAACTGTAAGGTAATTACCGAGTTGAGTACAGCAATGTGTTACATTACTGCGTTACCAAAAGATGTAATGTGATTACAGTAACGCATTACTTTGTAATACGTTACGCCCAATGCTGGCTATAAATAAGCTTTTTAATGCTGTGAAGCTCGACATGGTAACATTTTGGAGCCAGCCTCAAGTGGCATATAGACGGACGGCAGTTTCTCCCACTTAGATGTTTGATTTATTTTTAGACCCTTCCTCAACATATTTGCAAGTAATGTGGAGCTCAGGCTTCAGACTGCTCTAAATCCTCTGTTGTCAGTTTTTTCTACTCCTGGATCTGTATGATGTCAATAAGAGAGAAGCTGAAATGGCTTGTTTTAAACTAGGGATGAACTGAGGATTATTTTGAACTGTGAATCATGCAAAGCTACTCTGGTAGAGTCCAAGACTAAAAATATTGAGCTGGAAATGAGAATAATAAGTCTTCTTTTAACTTTGGCACAAATGTCAAAAACATCAAAATTTGCAAGAGAGAGAGTGTCACTGGAATTAGTGATACTACTCTTATTACTACTGAATTTCACTTTGTGATCTCATACACTGTATCCCAGCAAACATCACTGAGGCAATAACATTCTGTCCATGGACAAAACAATCACACCACCAACAGAAAAAATGCCAACATATCAACAAGGGAGATGGCCAGAGATGGTCCAGTAATATGAATCTGTCCAGTTTGCTATCCATCCATTCATTTTCTTCTGCTTATCCAATTCAGGGTCACAGTTGGGCTGGAGCTCTCATGGTTGCCCCGTGGTAAGGTGAGGTAAACCCTCAACAGGACAGCAGTCTAGCACAGAGTGAGACAGACAAACACTTCTGGTTCACTTAGAATTACTCCACACAGATAGGCCCCAGCCCAGATTTGACCTTCTTGCTGTGAGGCAACAGTGCTAAGCACAACACCCCCATGCTCCCCCAAAAGTCAGACTGTCCAATGAGAGTAGACTGGATTTTACCTTTTCACTGCAGCAGCTATCTTTAGTTGAGACAAATGCACATAAACAGCAGAAATACAGCAATGACGAAGTTTAGTTCTTCCAAATGTTTTGGTTTTTAGATGTTCTTTCATTCTGAACTTCCTAATGAACCTGAAAAAGCACCAAACGGCAGATGAAGAGAGCTGTCATCCAACCATACCTGTTGTGATGGTCACACAAAGGTTGGATGAAGGGCTTCTATGATAGAATAAAGGTGTCCACTTGTTGCTTTATAAGGTTTTGATGTGTTCAAAAAGGCCTATAAAAGTTGTTCCTTGTGTGCACAAGGAATGAGAAGGAAGCAGCTGGATATAAATTTTGGAACCTGGCACTTCCCAAAATCCCCAAATCTTTTTTTTTTTTTTTTTAATTTGCGTTACATTGAAATTATTATTTTTTTAATTGCTCTAATTTCTCTTTTGCTTCTCTTTTGGTCTCGTTAGAAGTTTCATGCCATGTAAGTACGTAACAAACAACTAAAACTTTTCAATAACATATACAGATGGATTAAAATGAAAAATAAGTATCTAACAAAGTTACAGTTATTATGGAAAGTGAGGAGCATGACCACACAAGATGCTTTCTTAGACTGTGGGTATTTTTACTCACAGGATCACTGATGTGTAATTTTGCATCATCTAAATGGTTTACTCAAAGCAGTCTTGCTCCTTTTACATTAATGGGCGATCAATTATTTGGCCTCAATAAGTCTGGGACACAGAGCAGCGCTTTATCTACATCGGGCGGGATTTCCACTCTGTGATGTCTGCCAACACAATGGATACAATTTTAATTAAAATTGATTGGTGCAGCCGGTTCTTAATCTCCCATGCACAGCTGCCGCAAGGTTATTCTTTCGGAGCGATCTGAAGCATAGAGAGATGCCTTGTTGAATCCACATCAGTCACCAGCACAGCTTCGTGAGGTGTCCCTTGCATGAGTTTAGCCTTAATTTTTGGTTAAAAAAAATGGTATCATGGTATCGAAGGTGCATTTGTGAGAGATTTGCACTAAAACCCTGTACCAGAGTCTGACGTGGTTACTGATCAATAACCTGTGAGTCAGTGTTTACTAGCTGGTGCTGGTATTTGTGTTAAAGTCGTATAATCAATCCTGATTGCTTGCTGGATTCCAAATGGCAAACTGTGAGAGCTGAAACAGAAAAATCCTCACAGGTCAGGTTTTCATGCTGAATCATTTCAACCCCCAAACCCACTTTTTACTGCTAAAGCTCTTGTCAGTGAGGGATTTTGGTGGCACAGGTTTGTGGTCTCTGCTTATAACAGCCTTAAAGATTTATTTGATTTATAATTTGTTTTTATTTGAAGATGATTTTAGACTCCCCAGAATAGCTATGCTGGTCCAGCCAGCGATAAAAAGATGACAACAATCAGTGAGGCATCAGGAAAAATAAATGGAAAATATTCTGCTTATTCGATAACATTAACACTCTTTCAACCCCTTAGAGGTTTCTTAGAACTTGCAAACCACCAGTCTAGAAAAAATTAGCGTGGCTTCTAAGAAATGTCAAAATAAATTTGCTAAACATATTCATTCATGCTGGATCACTGCCCATTTTCTCCTCACGATAGTGAATTTTCTCAAAGATCTACATCAGATTAAATATGAGTGATCCTAGACAGGATGTAGTCAGCTTACTCTCTGCTTTTTTGCTGAGCTGGAAGTCTTTTACCCATCAGGCAATTTGCAGAACTTAAACTATGTTTTACTCGTATTGTATAACTATGTAACATATCCAGCAGACATACACAACGAACTTTTGCTTCATCCTCTGCACAAGTCCAAATCATCTCAGCCTTGCCTCTCTAACTTTGTTTAGGCTATTTGCTAGACAACTGCTGCATTGATTTTTTTTAACCTGCTGTAATGAAAGAATTTCCCAGCTTTAAGATAAATAAAGTACATCTCTGATAAATGTATCTTAATGAAGGTGGCATCATATGTTACATATAAACTAGCCTACAATAACATTACAGGTGTAAAAATTGTGACTACTCCATAGTGCATTTTCTTTATAATAATAAGTTTTTGCTGCATTTATCAAATTACAGACCTAAAATAAATAAAATTGTTTATTTGTTGTGTAATTGTGTAATTGATTTATTTCCAGCAAAACAAAATAATTAAAAATAATAATTAAAAGTTATAAAAATAATAGAAAAAAAAATGTATAGGCCTGCTCTGAAACAGAGTTGGGCCACTTCGAGTCCTACCTGTGTGTATGCAAATGAATCATATTAAAAGTATTAATTATATGTTTCAGTAACATAAATAAACACATCAGTCCTTTTTAAATATGATTTTATAGTTCTGGCTGTTTTGTGCTGTAATTTGAATTGAACTATTTTATGCAGTTTTCTTATTAGATAACGTCCATGTAGAGAGGTAGAAGGAAGTGTCAGTGTGTGCGTTTACAATCACGTCATACTCCATGATGATGTGATGTGGGTCACCTGAAGAACAAATTATTCTTAATGACCTACATTAAGTGTCTATATGTGCCACGTACACTTGTAATTCTTCATATCAAACCTGAGGATCTTTGATGATCTTTGGCGGCAAAAAAAAATAATTTTTAAATGTCAACTTTCGCAGTTTTTGTAGTGATTTTACTTTTTCATTCCTTGAAGGTTAGTTTAGCTAGGCATAAACACTACTTTCAGCTCCTCTCTTGCCACAAGGTTTTTTGGGTAGGTCCGCATGTTTGATTTGGCAGAGTTTTATTTCAGATGCTCACACAATCCCAAAGGGGATTTGTGTCTCGGGCTGGAACCAAACCAGCATCCTTTCACTTGCCAAGCAAATGTGTTAACCACCTTACAATAGCTAGGCATAAAGACTGGAACAGGAAAACAGCTAGCAGAGGTAACAACATTCAGTTTCTCCACTTCCCCTCTTTGTAGTGAGCCAAGTGGTTGCTTGATGGCATAAAGTAGCATCTGTCTTCAAATCTACCTCTTGACACGAAAGCAAAGGAAAGAATACATTTCCCAAACATGAAACTGTTGCCTAAACAATGCAAAAGTGTTCTTTTTAATGTAGTTTTTCATAAAAGGCTTTATTGTAATTTGAAACCATGAAGCTTAGCTTTCAAAAAGTAATGTACTACACATCACTTGTTGATGCATTGCTTTGTTTGCATATGTGTACAAAGTCATTTGTTACAGTACTAGTTTCATTTCATGTGTGACTCCAGAACAATTCAAATAATAAGGAGGACACACACAAGATCTTTTTACATTTGTATTCTTCTCCTTTCTGCAATAAACTCCAAATAAAGCACGCATACCCAACCCTCCAAAGCTGTAGACGAAGCTGCTATTTTTAATCCAAATCCACCACATAAACCAAAGTCAACTGAGTGGTGTGCAAGCAAAAATTATGCAGGCAATTAAAGAACTTGTGTAACACAATGTGACATAATTCTTTGATTAGCAACTGTAATGTGATTACTGAATTTAGGAACAGTTATGCATTACAGAAAAATGTAAAGGATTATCACCAACACTGATCATAGGATACAGGAAGGATAGGATAGGATACAGGAAGTCCTGACACCCCCACCCCCCAAAAACACACTTCTCTGGTTGGAGAAAGATTAGTGGAAAAAAATCTCATCTGCATTCAGCTGCTCAGAATGCCACCTCTCCGTGAACCTCACCATTTGTCAGTTTGCCTGCAGGTTATGTTAACTGCGAGACATGAAACAACCTGCCACACTCAGTATACCATACATCATTATGTGAACTGCAACGTGCAATGCTAATGCGATAGGCAGCCACTGGCTATGGATTATTTTAAGGTGAAGACATGTAAACATGTTTGCGTTGTCCTTACTTGTGTTCTTAGATTTATTCAAAGCAAGATCTTAAAACTAATCAAAGACCACATAATCAAACAGAAAGAATGAGGCATGTGGAGTCAATCCCTGGGGCTGAAAGTCTGTAACTCCAGGCTAATCTTGGGGATTAGGGAGCTATAAGTGGCACCCGTCAGACAGGCTCTGAGAGTCTGATTGCAGGACCACAGAATGACTCTTGACTCAATGCTAATTTTACTCTCTGTAGAGGTGTTGCTGCTAACTGTATTTTTTCAGGACTCTATTGAATATACATTCAAATTGACTGAACATTAATATCTTTAACAAAAGTCTGATGTTGGTCTAATAGCATATTGTTAGAAACCACACAATAACATCCAAGAAATTAGATGCATGGAAATTAGAGTACGATCTGGAAGGTAAATGCAGAATTAAAGGCAGACTACCTGAGCGGCGAGATAATGGCATGCTTTACCAAAACAAGAAAGTGTACCTTAAGCTGTCATTTCATATTGTAAGTGGAGTCACGGTTCACACAGAATGTCTAATTTCTCCTGCGCTTCAGGCACATCCTCCACAAACCTCTTGGAGAAAGCCTCAGGTACACCTCAGTTGGATCCCAAACGTGGAACATTTCGTTTGCATACGACTGATGTCAAACCTGAGATGCTTTCCTTTGATTTGCTGCTGCACCTTGTTGTTGTGGAGTAGGCAGGTGGAATGGGAGAAGGAAAAAGACTGGCTAATCGAGCTAGTGCTCTGTCACAAAGAGTGTTGCTAGGTGACAGTGTTGAAGGAAGTGAAGTGCAGCACTTTGTGTGTGTGTGTGTGTGTGTGTGTGTGTGTGTGTGTGTGCGTGTGTGTGTGTAAAAAGGAAAGAAGAACAATCATTTTAACTATGGTTTTATAACAATAATCAGATAAGTAAAAGGGATTTTACTTAATTGTACTTAATTCCCTGTTAGAGGGATGATGACTTGAACTACAGTACAGGTTTCCTTTTCACAGCAGCAGTAAAGCTACTTGTTTGAAATGTTTAACTGTCTGCGAGAAACTAACTGTGTGTAAAGCCTAAAAAACAAAAAAAGCTCAATTTTAAGCCCATTTTCATGCCCAGGGTGTTAAATGCTGCTTTTTTGTGAAAGTCACTGTGGTCTCAGAGGTACACCCTCTTTTATTAGTGCCGTGACTCACTGGTTGCAACAATATTTAGATGACAGTCATTTCCAGCACTTGCTGCTCTCTGCGTCACATTTAAGCTTGGGTACCAATGAGCATAATTTTTTTAATGTGCAGTCTTGATCTTACAGCAAGGCTATGTAAAGCTGCTGGCTTCGGCCACATACTTAGGAAATATAAGAGTGGTAGGGTTGATCTTCTTATCAATCGATAATGTACTGTGTAACTTGACTCTTGTAATACAGTCTGTTAGGACAATTAACTGCATAGTAAGCCATATATTTGCCAGATAAGTGCATTTTTTTGTGAGCCCTAGCCAACATTTGCGAGGAATACCTGCTGTGTTGCTCCTACTCATCACTCAAAGCTGCAATGTCTCTAATACTGCATTTTTTTAGGTGTCCAGAATGCATCTTAATCAGATACCTGAACCACTTCCACTGGCTTCTTTTGATGTGGTGCAAAAGCAGAATCTACTTGAGTCCCTTCCAAATGATCAAGCTCCTCACCCTTTTATTAAGAGAGCCCAAACACCCTTTGGAGGAGGCTTGTTTCCTCTGCTTGTATCTGCTATTTAATTCTTTCAGTACTACTCAGAGCTTGTGGGCATAGGCGAGGGTAGGAACATAGACTGACTGGTAAATCAACAGCTTCACTTACACTCAGCTCTCTCTCCACCATGGCACTGCTGCCAGTGCTTCACCAGGCCGTCTGTCAGTCTCCCCTTACTCATTAAGAAGACACCAATATACTTAAATTCCTCCTCTTAGGGAGCTACTCCATGGCTTAGAGTGGGCACTTGACCCTTTTCTGACTGAGAAAAGGGCTCATTCTCATCCCAGATGCTTCAGATTCAGCTGAAAAGTGCCTCAGTGTGAGCTAGAGGTCATTGCTTGATGAAGCCAAGAGAACCACATCATCTGCAAAAAGCACAGATGAGATCCTGAGACTACTGAACCTGACACCCTCCAGCCTTTGACTGCAAAAAAAATTCTGAACAGAACCTGTAAAAAAGGGCAGCCCTGTCAGATTCTGACTTATTGCTGGCAAGCCAAACCAAGGTCTTACTGTGGTATCCCATACTCCTGAATCACTCCCCATGCCCCAACAGGACACCCAGATGAAAGCAGTCAAAAACTTCTCCAAGTCCACAAAACACATAGCTGGGCAAACTCTCACACACCCTCAAATATCCTCAAGAGGATAAACAGCTGGTCCAGTATTCCATTACCAGGATGAAAATCACATTGTTCCTCCTGAATCTGAGGTGTGAATAACAGACAGACTCTCCTCTCCAGTACACTGGCACAGACCCCCTGAACCTATGCCAGAACCCTCCAGTTCCCCTTTTTGAAGTCGAGAACCAACACCCTAATCTGTCAGTCCAGAGACACTGTCCCCGACTTCCATGCAATGCAAAGTTAGGTCCTAAAAGCACTATGCAGTTTTAATTAGGCCTTTTAATTACTTTCCCAGACAATATATTAATGATCCCAAAAGAGGAAAAGTTGGTAGATTTGTCCCAGCTATATGTTTTCAGAAACCAGTCTGAGATCTAACTGTTTCACACATTTTTTTGCCAAAATGAGAAGTTTAAATTGCTCCTAAATTAAATCCAGAAGTTAAGTCTCTGTTACTGCTGTGTCTTTAAAAGACTGCGACAAACTGCAGTATATAAATTAGAGAGCATTCATCACATATTGAAGATGTCCCACGGTTCTTTCCCATAGTCATTTTTTTGTTCTCAGTACCTTTCACCAACTGAAAATGACACTTATCCTTCAATTTGTGTGTTAGCCCTCCTCAGCTAACACCAAATTTTGTTTTCTCTAAACACCGAGCATCTGAAAAGGGCATATTTTATGACAACTTCAAATCCCTAAAAGGCCATCACCCATCATCAGTCAAGCTGCTCCATGTGGAGAGGCTGTGAAATCAAAGCATGTTTTGTAGTGTAGTCCGAACTTCATGTGATTGTAGCAGTGACATAGCAGTGTGCAAATTCTTGCACTGCACTGGGTGAAAGTGATTTCATTGGCTTTGCTATCAGATGAAACACTCCATCTGTCTTTTTCATCAGGTTTGGCAAGAAGCCATCTCTGATTCACAAAGTACATCTATCGGTCATCTGTCCACAAAGACAGTGAGCTTAGTAGCTGCTACAGAAGATGCAGTTAGAGGACTCATCAGACAGATTTTGAGAAAAGTAAAGGCTATTTTCACCAAAAATGATCAGTTCAGTGGATTGCACTGAATTGGATTTCCTTTCTTAGCATAATAGATTCTTAGTGGCCAGAGGTAAAGAGCTCTCACTTTAAATGTGGGCTGTGTATTAATGCCTTCAGTCGGTATATTCTTTATGAATTTCATTCAGCCAAAACAACCAAATATATCAAGCAATTTTATCTTATACTGTGAACAAACTAACCAGATTATGTTATTGATTCTGTATGTACAGTATTGTACAAAAATCTTGAGGCACCCTTCATTTTATAATTTGCTTCCAAGGAGCCAGGCTTGTTTGTATTTTCTAAAGTGTTTTTCAGCAATAGTTCTCCAGGTTTTCTGAAGGCCTTTCAGAGATTTTCTGGACACTGGCTTTTTCTTTTTACTCATTTTCAGTCCAGTCCTTGTACCTGACCATTTTCAGAGGAATGTTTTTGTTTGTGGCCGTCAAGAAGCCATTCTTAACGAAGGGAAGGCTGAGATATGCCGAACTACATCAGTACTGGACTGAAAATCAACAACAGTTGGCAACAGGTCTTATTTGACATTTTTGATTTAAATCGTTGTCAATATGTATGGAGGAAGTCGGGAGAGGGGTACAACAGTGAGTGTCTACAGCCATCTGTAAAACACAGTGGGGACTCTGTCATGGTTTGGGGCTGCATTTTAGCAAGTGGTGTTGGGAGATCTTGTCAAAATTGATGGAATTATAAACACCAGAAAGTACCATCAGATTTTGATCCGCCATGCAATACTATCTAGAAAGCATTTGATTGGTTTCATTTTTCAGCATGACAATGATCCCAAACACTCTGCCAGTGCAATAAAAGCATACCTGGATAGACAAACACACAATCAGTTGGACTCTCCAGAGCCTGGACCTCAGCATTATTGAAGCAGTGTCAGATTGTGTTGACAGAGAACAGAAAAAAAGGCAGAAACATCCAAAGAAGAGCTTTGAATCTCCTTCAAGAAGCCTGAAGAACTATTCCTGAAGACTACTTAAAGAAAATACAAGAAAGCTGCCTGAGAGAGTTCATGCTGTGTTGGAGAAGAACTGAATTTCAAACATGTGGAAATTCAGTATATAATGCAAAAACACATTATATACTGAATTTCCACATGTGTTCACATATGTTTCAATAAATCACTGCACCTCTTTCCCATTTTCTGAGCAAAATATAAATAAATGAGGGGTGGCTCAAGACTTTGGCACGATGCTTTATGCATGGGAGAGTTCCTTTTTTAAGTTGTTGGCATTTTCATTACATATTGATGAGTTAACGGTGTCAGCAGGGTGACACAGTTACGGACTTCAATATAACCTAATATATAATAATCCTTCACTTTGAAAGTAGTTATTTTAAGCTTTGGATCTGGAGTGTAAACGCTTTCCTCTCTGACTCTGCTGCATCCCGTTTGGGGGAGGTGAAAGAGGTTATGTAGATGCTTATGTTATTAGTACGAGTAACCCAAACAAGCATCTAATCTCTGCAACATGAAGAGAGTAATTTTGCACTGTGTTAGATAACAGAATTTGATCCAGCTTTCAGCCAAGATGACGATTTCAGTTCTTGGGTTTATTTCAAAATTACTCCACAGTAATCGCATCTAGGCCATGTAGCATGCGGGCACTCTATAAATCCTATGTCAAAGTTGCATTTGCTTCTGAGAAATCTGAGTCCCAGCAGTAATATTAGGCTTACAGTAATGTTCCCAGTGCAGATAAGCCCCTCACATAAAATGAACCAGCAGTAGAGGGCACTGCATCAAACAGTCGCTCTCTAAACTCTCACTGGATTAGAAAGTAACAGAAAAAGATTGAATAAAATATAAAAAACAAAAATGTCTTGTCTTGGCCAGTCTTGTGTTGGCCACTATGGAAAAACTTTAAATGCATACAGATATTTATTATAATAAGTAAACATTATATAATGCACATGCATTAATATGCAACAGCTGCGTTCTTTACACAGCATTTACACGATAAAACCACATGACGAAATCACACAGGTCAGAAAGATAGCATCATCTCATTCACCTCAAATCTCAAATACCAATTCTGTGTTAAAATGCAAGAAATATATCAGATGATAGCATTCATTTGGGGTTTAAAAGAAACTCTAAAGAACCAAAGAGAACACACTCTCCTTGGTAAAACGTCACAAGGTTTGTTAAGTGAAACCTGTGGTTTGACAGTGTTGTAGTCTGACTTCACCACTTCTGTAAATCTGCATTAAAACCATGCAACTGTCTCAAGGAAAACAAAAGATGCTCTTTAGTTTCAGCGTAACAACATTAGGGGATTTGGGGGGAGGTTTTTTTTCCATTAATTAATCTGTTAAATGAACTTTTTTTGGTCCATCCATCCACCCTTTTTCTGCCACTTATCCAGAAGAAGAAGAAAATGGTCGCAGGAGGCAGCAGCCTGAGCAAAGAAACTCAGACTTCCCTCTCCCCAGCTCTTTGTAACACAGAGGTGTTCCCAGGCCATTGTAACCCTGATCTACTGCAGGGCATCCTCCCTGTAGGGTATGCCCGGAACACCTCACTCAAGAGGCGCCCACAGGCATTCTAGTCAGATGCTTGAACCACCTCAGCTGGCTCCTTTTGATGGTATTTTTTGGTGTTAAATCATTTTTCCACTTTTAAATGAGGTGTCAGCTATTGTGTCTTACCCTTTATGATTAGGTCTATAAATACCTTAGAGCAGGTGGCTAAAGCCTGTGTGGCCCATCTGCTCCTTAACCCTCAGAAAGAGTCAAAGATGTAACTGTGTGGGTTCGTGTGTGTGCACAAATACACAGATCCATTCACGTAAGTTGATAATGCATTTAGTGTAACTTATGTTTGACTTTCTTAATGTGTCATATGAAAGCATCAGCGAGAAAGACCCTTCAACACTTATGTAACATAGACAGCTAATAATACCTGCCCTTACCAAACCCTAATGAGATACCGTGTGTGTGTGTGTTTGTGTGTGTGTGTGTGTGCACTTCTCAAACAGTCAGTCCATGTGATGGTAAAACACAATAAGCCTCTTAGGTCTAATCCTGCCCCGTTGGGAAGGGAGTGTCTCACACATGCCACACACACACATACATGCACATACAGCACCAACGTGGCCAAATCTGACATTCTTTGGTTTAATGCAATCAAAATCCTGCAAGAGAAAAGTAATCAAGACATTTAGTGTTACTGGTGTAAAGCAAATTAACAATATTACAGGAAGTGTGTGTGATTATCAAAATGAGCTATTTAATTCTTTATGGTAATTTAGCTTCTCAGCATGTAACAAAAAAGAGGTAAAAGCAAAAGATTATCATAATCACTAACTAAACCTGTATTTTGAACTGTTATGCCATAAAAAAGTATTCTTTCTTTCATTCTTTTGCATATGTGTAAAAATACTGAGACCCTTATAACACAGAGTTCTGATGTCAACTGAAAATGTCCATCCATTTGAATTCACTTTCATTTATTTGGTGCCAAATCGCATCAATAGTCATCTCAAAGCACTTTATACTGCAAAGATATTATACAATAATATAGATAGAAACCCAGTGATCAACCATCCCCTGTGAGCAAGCACTCGACAACAGTGGAGAGGAAAAAAGTCCCTTTTAACAGGAAGAAGCCCCGAGCAGAACCAGGCTCAGGGTAGAGCAGCCATCTGTTTGGACCGCTCGACGTGGGTGATGGCGTGGAGAGGTCGAATGCAGATTGGTTGAAAAGTGGGCCAGAACAAGAGGAGTTCACCACGAATGGGAGAAACATTCATGAAAACAGCATGAAAAGCACAGACAGCGGTTGCAGTGGACACTTTTCATTATTTTTAACATTCGGTTTCACATCTGTTTGTATGTTATAACGTTGCTCCGCGGCTGGCTCTAAAAGCTCCCTGAAAAGCCTTCAGTTGATCCAAAAGGCCGCAGTGAGAATAACAAGAAGTAGAAAGTGAGATCGTTCTCCCATAGTGGCGTCTCTTTATTGTTTCCCTGTCAAATTCAGAGTTGAATTTAAAATCCTTCTCCTCACATACAAAAGCTTGAATGATCAGGGCCATCACATCTTAAGGACCTCACAGTACCATATTATCCCAGTAGAGCACTTCACTTTGCAGGCTTTATAAATTTCCCCATGATGCATTGAGCATTTCTTCTCCCCTTTTTCACTCCCCATGTGTTTACATAGTGTGTTCCCATAGTTCTGTCTTTTCCTCTCTGTTCTCTTTCTCCTCAGCCCCCAACCAGCCACAACCGGTGGCTGCCCCGCTCTAATCCTGCTTCTGCTTGAGTTTTTCCCTAACCACTTTAACCTTGTTATGATCATATGGGATTGTCAGATTGTTGGGGGTTTCCCTCTAATATTATAGGGGATTTACCTTGCAATATACAGCAAGGTAATATAAAACCTGAGGCAAATGCTACTGCTAGTTGATGCTATGTAAATAAAACTGAATTGGAATAAATTTCAATGTATTTTCTTGATTTCAAGTTATTTTCTTAGAGGTTTAAGGTAGTAAGCCAAAATTTGAGGTGCCTAACTCAAAATTTTGAGATAATAACCCAAATATTTGTGATGGTAATTTTGACTTATGAATGGCAGAAAATATTGTTTTTTCCGGTGGCAGGAGCAAGCTTCCATAGCATAAGGACCAGCAACAGCACAAGCAAGAACGCTCCGCAGACAGGGTGTTTGCGATACTGCCCTCTGGTGACAGCAAACAGCTACAACAAGTAGACAGCAGGCTGCATAGGAACAAGGCAATTAGGGCTTCAACTGAAGTTAAGAGAAATTTGAGAACAAGTAAATAACTCAATACTGAATCACACTAACGTACTACTCATGGATACAGTAACAGGATTTGCACATTTTTTTTCTGTATTTTTCTGTGAGATTTCTTTTTCTAAAGGTAAACTGTGTCTTGTGTTAAACAGTTTGCATACTCTAACTAATCATAAAAAAAAATAATTTTATCACACACCAGAAAGGAGATTACATAACCACAGTTGTCAAACCAGACTCTGGGTATATTGTTCAGTGCACATAAGTACAAGCATATAAAAGATTCGTGACTTGCTTTGAAACTTAGAAACTTTAGTTTCTGCTTTGTGTGTCTATCCCCCTTGAGCAAGCCAGACAATTCACTCAGCTCAGTGTGACCTGAACGTCTGTCTAGGCTTTCATTGCTGCAGCTGAAGTAGGGAGTTTTGTATTGTGCCTCCTCTCGGCACAGAGAGAGATAAAACATTTAAAAATGGCTTTTCAGGCACTGCTGTGACGTTGCAGTGATGTCTGTTCTTCACAGAGCTGGCTTTTATGAATGTGAGACAGGTTCAGGCCTGCCTGTAACAACAGATATGACTGTTTCTTGGAGTGTAACAGAAGTCAGTGATTAATTAACAGTTTTGTTTTGTTTTTATCATGCACAAAAAATAGAATAACCTGAGGCTCATTTGGGTCGCTGTTTTCCAGATTACCTCTGCTCTCCAGAAGAAAACGTCCACATGATTGACTTCACCAGGTTTAAGATCCGTGACATGGAAACGGGGACAGTCCTCTTTGAGATTACTAAACCTCCAACACCAGGTGTGCTCCAGGGCTCAGTTTAATAGAAAGGCCTGCACACATATTGAACTGTGCAATGAGGGAATGGTCAAACTCAAAAAGCTGACCGTTTATTGTTATTTTTATTCATCCCATCTTTAGCGGGCAGTAGAAAGCAGTGCGACCCCAACGCCGGCCGTTTTGTCCGATACCAGTTCACCCCGGCCTTCCTACAGCTGCGGCAGGTTGGAGCCACGTAAGTCACCATGTGGAGTGTACTGCAGTGACATCGGTCACTCAGAGGAAACATACCAGAAGTAGGATGTGTGTAGGCTCTGGTGTCAGTCAGCAGGCTGACACTGATGAGTGCGAACATACAGAACGGCCCAGCCCACCTGCTGAGTCAGTCATCAAATAGCTGTCAGTGCTCCTGAGTGGTGCTCATCATGAAATTGAGTGCAGGTTTCAGGCATCTGATGTGTCATTTGACTGTTCTTCCAAATAAAATTGATCAATTGAGCATTGCTGCTTCAATCAGAGGCATTATCAGAGGAACGGGTGATGGAGAGCTCTAAAGAAAGTAAAAATATAGCAATAAACACTAAATAAGACAAGAGTGCAATGCTGCAGAATTTGCTCATCGCAGACAGGCAGAACAATAAGATAAACATATTAGTTCAAGTTCATGTGTTTATGTTTTTGCCCACTGCTGCTGTTTATTTCTAATGTGAAAGCTCATTGTGTTCATATCTGACCCTTTCCAATAGCCTAATAAAGGAGACTTGTGCATTCCTGTGAAAAACAGAGCACACCCTTTCTGCTTCCATAGGAATTAAGAGTTTTAGTAGTAGGTGCTACTTACTGGATGTCCATGATCTTCGGGCCCTCAGACGGCACTGCATTAAATTCAGGGTGGATTGTTTCATGATGCATCAAATGTTTTCATTTGGTGTAAGGTCAACACTTACAGCAATATTGCTTTGTAGTAGAAGAGTCCGGGTGCTGAACTGGCCCACCTGCAGTCCAGACCTTTCACCAAATGAAAACATTTGATGCATCATGAAACAAAAATATGACAAAGAAGGCCCAGGACAGTTGAGCAGCTAGAATCCTTTAATCCTCTAAAGAGAAGAGGGGATGCTACACAGTTGTAAACATGACCCTATTCCAACTTTTTAATTTGCTTACACATTGGTGGATTTATTTTTCTCTTTGTGTCTCTTCAGAGTGGAGTTCACGGTTGGTGACACCCCCATCAACAACTTCCGTATGATTGAAAGACACTACTTCCGCGATCAGCTCCTAAAGAGCTTCGATTTCGAGTTTGGCTTCTGCATGCCCAGCAGCAAGAACACGTGTGAGCACATTTACGAGTTCCCCACACTGTCCGAGGAAATGAGTGAGTGTCTCACACACACATCCGCGCACGATACTCCAACACGTTTAAGATAAATGCCGCCATATTTAAATCGATTTGATGTTTCAAAATCCTGTGTGTTATCGATTTTCTTCTCTCAGTGCGTGAGATGATCCTGCACCCTTACGAGACGCAGTCTGACAGCTTCTACTTTGTGGACAACAAGCTGGTGATGCACAACAAGGCGGATTATTCCTACAGTGGAGGGCCATAGGAAGACGTCCATCCTGCCACCCTCCACCCTTTCTTTCTTCCTCCCTGTTATAGACATTTTCCATAATCCAGCTATCACTTCAGGACCAGAAACAGATGAACTGATGGACAAATCACTGGCATTAAATACTCCTGTCTCCCTTCCTGTTAGCTTCATGCATTTCCATTCAGGTACTCAGCTGCCTGGCCAATCAGATTCCTCCTTTTGCCTCTTTTTGCAGGAACATTGAATTCTGCCAGTTTTATCCTCAGTTTTCATCAGCGTGCGTGAGTGAGTGTGTGGGCAGCAAACACATGCAGTGTCTGTACATAGTGTTGATTTCAGTCTGTATGTGTGGGTTCCAGTTTTTCATCAGGAAAACTTTTTTTTTTTTTTGTGTGTGCTTTGGAAGAGAAACAGAAGTCAAGCAGACAAGGCAGAAACACAGAATAAGACAAAGAAGGAAATGAAAATGCCCTAAAAAGATCAACAACAAAAAAAAATCAATCCATTCAGATGTATATTTACAGTATATAGTTTGTATAGGATTCATTACATTTTTACTTCCGAGGTTTTTAATCTTTGTAGTAGCGCACATCTGAATGATTCAGTCCTCCTCCCGTGATCTGCCATCGTTCAGTTGAATGACGGCACTGTGTACTTTGTCTTTGTGAATGTGTCACTTGTTGTCATATGTTTTCATGTTCATAGTAATAATACTACTACTGCAGTATGTGAGGAGTATTTTTTAAATAAATAGCCATTTTGAAAGTGTCAGGAAGTTACATTAGCCAAAAGTCAGATACCAGATTTGATATCCAGTATGATCTCTGTAGTACTGAGCACTGTGTATACTTTAATTACGATAAATGTTTTACGCATAAAAATCAAAAGTATGTAAAGTTTTGACAACCAGAATTCCATCACTGCAATAAAATATGGGATTTTTGTGGGACCTTGATATTTGCTGGGGGTTTTTTTTGTTTTGTGAGAATCACTCCAAATGCACCCACTTGAAATGAAACACATGAAAAGAGTCTTAGTTTAGGTACAGATGATACTGTTGTGTTAATTTCATTACTTTTGAAGGGGTTAATGTGGTAAACGCATTTGTTTGGCAAGCCAAAGGTCAAGCCGGAGACACAAATCCCCTTCGGGGTTGCATCCGCAAGGGCACCCAGCACAAAACAAAACATCTTTGCCGCCCTCTTCTGTGGCAACATTCTTACTGCACCATTACCCTTACACCTCCTGCTGTACCGTTCATTTTTATTAGAAATCACTGTTAATACTTTTTCTTTTTCATGCGCATAATGCGCTGATTGGAACCAGTGAATATGCAATACACAGAGTCTGTGTGATGGTCTTTTTTGGTCACTCAGAGGCAATGGTAACCTTCCAGAGCAACATTAGCATTCATGTGAGGTCATATTTCCAACCGCCTGATTTAATTCCACTATTTATTATTCGCAGGATATTCAGCTCTTGAGAAAAATGTCTATCTCTTTAACTGTGTTCACCTGTTAGTCTAGAACAGACCTTTTACATTATAATAGTAGGTAAAAGCAGATGTTACTAATCACATTAATGAAGCTTGGTGCTGTTCTGATTAGATACAGAGCTTTCATTAATGTGATTAGTAACACCTGCCTTACCCGGCCTGTTATTTCTAGTCAAAACGGCTGCTGTGAAAAAGGTTTATCTTCTGTGATTGCTGTTTGTTGCCGATCAGAGAGTGAACTGTAGGTTTTTAGAGCCATTTACTGAAAACAGCTGTTTGCTGTGACTGAAAGCAATTCTGTGAGATGATGAACAACAACAGGGAAGCTATAGTACAGTCATAGTTAGTTGGGAAAATGACTAATTATAGAATATGTAAGCAGCCAAATAACTGCTCTTAGAGTTATTTTCTGACTCTACATGGAAATCAGTTACAGCTAGTTTTTTTTTTTATATTAACCAACTAAAAGCTGATAAAAATCTAGAACGTGCAGACATTAACTCATGAACAGTTGGCTTATTCACATTTATTTGTACTGGAAATGTATTTATTTTACTTTTTCTTTACAAATGATAAAATAGATATTCCTCAAACAACTTAAAAATACTTGGATACATCAAAAATATCAGTGTTTTGAAATCAGTGTGACAACACAGTTTGGGAGGGGTAAATAAATAGATACATTCAAAAAATATAAACTTAACTTGAGCTCTTTGTAAGGACTTGAATTACAATTTTAATTCATCAAGCATTTAAATTTTTATCTCCTGCTTATCAAGCTTTGTGACTGCCTAGTTATGAAGAGGTACAAAAACTCCAGCAATGATGATACTGCTTGAGTGATGCATTTATGGCCTTCATCAGCGTGTTAGTCAGTTTTTTCTTTATAACGCAAATGAAGCAATTGCTGGAGTTTGACCCCTTCAGGTTTATCCTCTACTCAATGCACTTTAAGTAGGATATTTGTGTCAGAAACATCTACTCTAGTACTGAATACTACTGATTCACCAGGAGCTATTGTGCATTCCAACAAGAGCTCTTCTGTCCTATAAGCTGAACTGTGACTGTGCATGCAGTGAAAATCTCAACAACCCATCTCAACAGAGTCTGTTGCAGAGATGGGTTCAATAACCACCAAATACTGTAGAACGAAACTATTTGCAACTATATTCCTCATTCAGAACCACATGGAACATCAAATCCAAAGAGCAAAGGTTTACATTAAGGAGACGGATGTAGTGCAGGAGGTCAGATACCCAGCCAAACTCTCCACTCCTGAATAAACCACAGGATGCAGTCCGTTCAAACAGCCGTGCTGTTCCAAATGTTGTCTTGCTTCTCCATCCTCATATTCTGCTTTACAACGACTGCCGGCTGTTTGACTGACAGGGGGTGTGACATGCAGGCAGCTGCTCTGGATGTGGTGGTCCTGCGGGACAAAGGAAGCGGACGAGGTTGTGCTAACTTGTGGCTCCATCACCAGGCTGTCCTCCCTCAGCTCCTCCCACAGGTTACCTGCAGAAAGGAGTAACGGGGTGCCACCAATCATCATTCAGCTGCTGCACTTTCACAAGAATTTGCTTTCCTGGTATTTTACAGTTAAAACAGCAACGGATTCATTTACGTCTCGGTGCATGCTGATCTCCTCTCAATGACCTTTCGTAAATCCATTTTGTTTCCAAGCTTCATTTGAGATGTTTCTTCTATCTTGAACAACAAGGCCTCCTGACTGACCTTCATAGGTTTATAAGAATACAATCATCCCCTGCTGGCAGTACAGGTTATGTTTGCAACCCTTCTCCTTAGTTTATCAGTAATTAAGTTTTATATTTAATATTTTTATTAAATCTTTACTTTTTAAAAAAAGTAACTTTTTGTGGGATTTTTTTGTTTTGTTTTGTTTTGTTTTTATCTGATCTGTTTTCGGATGTATTTTACATCTCGTTGGCAGTTAAAATGATTCAATGATTTTTTTGAGGAGAATCAGCCTCAACAAGTAAGTAAACAGAAGGTCAAAATAAATCTGCAGGCCAAAGAACTCTTACATTTGGAAAATGCTGTAAAATGACAAATACAACAAAATGATTCACAGAAGTAATAATGAACAAGTGACTGTGAACCACAATGCTTCACAGTTTTGTGGGAATAAATTTGTTTAAAGGATTATGATGGGCTTTATCTACCGAGCAAGAAAAAAAAATCACCTCATCAGTGCTCTCTGGTGGCCAAACTATGCAACTAAGACAGTTTCTAAATAACCTCAAACATCTTTCAGATTAATTTTCTTATCACCTCTTTATCAGTATCTAAAGTGAATATCTGCAGAGGCTGGATCAAGCTGAGCAAATCTTTGTGCACTCAATAGGCTCATTTACTCCCATTTCCCTGCTTGTTTTTGTATCCATCATAGTGTCTCTTTCTTTCTTACCTTGCAGCTGCAGGTCAGTCAGACTGGGGTTGAGCATGTCAATGTCATAACTGGTGTCTCCCTCCAACAGCAAGTCCTGCATGCTCCTGGGCCCAACACTGTACTCGGCCTGGAGAACATCGTCATAAACAGGCGGCATCTTTCCAGCCACGGGTGAGCTCAGACTTCCCGTGGCCAATGGGACACCAGCTGCAGGCTGCTGTCCACTGGGTGAGTACAAGGCGAATGAGTTGCTGGGATATGTGGCAGAAGGGGGGAGATAGCAGGGCAGCTGAGGTTGAACGTGAGCGTACTGTGACCTGCGAATGGGCTGGCATGCTGGGCGAAGCTCAGCTGGGGTACAAGCATTGTAGGCAGTGGCTGCTCTGGTTATTGAGGCGGATTTAGTGTAAGGCGGCAACGACCTGATTTTTTCAGGTCTTTCTCCAAGTAGCCGATCAAGGTCTTCTGTAGAAAAAGTGAAAAGTAGAATAAGCATCCAGCTTTGATACATTTAAAAGTAGCAGAAAAAATCTTTTACTCTAAGAAATTCCTGGTAAAAATCAATTCTAAATAACCTGAGTTTCTGCTCTACAACTTCTCACACTGGATACCTGCAGGACCCACCTGGCTTTGCCATGCTCCTGCGAATAGTGATGGGGTCTTTGCGGCGCCACTTGTGCAGCTCCTCCTGCATTTTCTCCACCTTGGCTGGATTGAGGGCCCACAGGCATCCTTTGCGAGACGTGCTCCCATTCCTGTTCTCCACCTTCTCAAAGCACTTATTCAGGGACAGGTTGTGGCGCACAGAGTTCTTCCATCCATCAGGAGCCGTCTGAATACAGAACGGAAAAGATAAATGCAGGAGATATGAATGAAATAGGTTCAAGCAGCTATTCTTAAGTTAACTCAGCTGCCAGGACACCTCAAATCACTTTAAACAAATTGGATAAATTCAAAGGCTGGCCTGATGGCCAGGTGAGAGATCATGAATGTCGTCAGGATTGATTGTGTTGGGAACATGAATATCTATACAGAATTTCCAAAAGTCAAACTCATACATGCCTATATAATGGAAAAACCAACAAAGTTTCAAAATTTCCACAGTATTTTTCCACATCTTGAGCATGACTTTAAAAGAAACCCGACCTCACTTGCCTGAGTGTCTCTCACCGCATGTGTTACATTCTTGTTTAAATATCTTGAGAGCAACTATAAATTAATTGTGAACCATTCAATAAAATCGGGGCATTCGGTCCACCCTGCAGGGAATATTACATCATACAGTATATTAATATTGCCACCATCTGCTCTGGCAGTGAATGGTATCTGCATGCCATAACAAGTGTCCACTGAACTGAACATAAGTGATGCATTGACAAGTATTTAGACTTATCTAGAAACAGCTTTTGCAAAATGAACCCGACTTTTCTTTGAATATCACTTTCATCATCTGTCTCATGTATTTTCGAGCCCTGCAGCCTATGTTTAACTCTTTCTTTTTTTAGGCAGGTGTTTGGAAAACAGCCATCTATAAGGTGCTTGCTTGAATATGAATGGCAGCGAGTCTTTGAGCTCCTTCCAGAAGTTAGTCTGAACTTATTGAACTGATTTGTACACAGCTGGAATCAGCTGGAAAATGTAAAGTATTCGTCATGCGATGGGTTCAAACCAAGGTCCAACCCTGCAGCTGCCTCATTTATCAATATTAATGCACAAAGGCATTCATATAACATAGTTACATTTGCCAACTAATTTATAAAAATTAATTGCTTATATATCTTTGTTTTTACATCAGATTTGACTGCTCCCGAGCAACCCATCTACAGGTGTAGCACACTGTGGCTTTAATCACTAAAAACGGGGATTTTATGGGAGTAACTGTCACTATAAGTTATCTTTTACTCATAACTTCTTACCAGAAGTTGATGGGATGCTTTTTTAATAATACTGTAGGTGTTTGAGAGCTGAGGAGAGTAAATACTCTGTAGGCCCAAAAGGCCCTTTGTCATTTCATTCCAAATGTTTCTATCGTTGTCGGGTCTGCACTGCAGGACAGTTAGTTTAGCCTGCTGTATTCTAGCAGGAAATAAGTGCAAAATGTGGTGTTGGATTGGATTTCTCAATGACAGCATGTTACAAAAAAAACCTTCAGTGTTGTTCAGTATTAACAGAAGTGCCATGTGTAATAAAATGCACCGTTTGATCACAGACGCTAGGTTCTGAACTGCACTAACAGCAAGTCGGATGCTTCCTCTCCTCTTTAGCCCAGAGGGTGCAGCATCTGGTATCCAAAGAGAAATGCTCATTTTGATTGGTTAGTCCACAAGACGTGTTTTTTGCACACATTTTTAATTTGTTGATAGAGCAGCAAATGTTTTCAGAAATGTTCTTGAGCCCATGAAGTGATTCCCACTAAGGAATTATGTCAGTTTTTGGTTTTACATTGGTTTTCTGGCTTGTCCGTTGTACAGGGATTTCCATGGATCCCAGAATCTTACAGTGAAATAACAAAATTTAAAAAGAACACAAGAACAAGCTTTACATTTGTGCATAGCAGTGAAATAGTTAGGAAATACTTAACTTCTCTCTTCCAAATAATAAAAACATTTCACACTTGTACACACATTGTTCCATCTGGATCATTAAACACATGAAATAACAGTCAGGTTGCTGTCAATAAACCACCACATAACAATGAAGTCCCACAATTCAGTTCAGTGTCAAGGAATACTTTGAATACTCTGCTTTCTTAATTTGTAAACATGTGTATTGTATCATGTACCTGTCTGTCTACTCTTAAACTGCCAGCTGTCTCTTGAAAAATAAACCTCGCTCTCAATGAGAAAACCTGTTTTAAGTAAAGGTTTTAATAATAATTTTGCAGTACCTTGAAATATGGAAAGTGTTCAGTCATGAAACTGTAGATCTCGCTGACTGGGAGACTTCCTGTTTTGCTGTTCTTCAGAGCCATGAAAATCAAAATGCTGCCATGATAAACAAGAGTTTATTTTAAGTGAAGATACCAAATTATGCACTGGAATTGCAATATTTTTCTTAAGATACCAGTCAAAGGTTTGGATACACTGAGTGAGTGTTTGACTGGTACTGTATAATCACTTAAGAAATCTACCCTGCTATGATAACACATAAGTAATGGTAAGTTAAAAAAAAAATGTAAAAGTAGACAAAACATATAAATATGTGCAGCAGTGCTACCTGTATGAGTAAATGGGCTTGGGAAAAATAGACTGTGTCGTGCCATCCTGGTGTGACTGGCTGGAGAAAGCATATTTGGGGCTGCTGGACGGCTCATTGTTAGGGTGCAGTCTAGAAGAGACCTTTAGAAAACAGAGAAAAAAATCATGGCATGATAGCTAATAAAATACAGCCAATTACATGTGTTCGAATCCAATGTGTGCACACATTGTGACGCACTAAAAATCAGAAACCCAAATATGAAATATCACTCATGTCAAACATCCTGTCTTTCTCCACAGCTCAAGCAGCATATTCACCTGTTCTTGAAGGCTAGGTGAGCTGTAGGATGTGTAGGTCTGAGACAGAAAGCAGGGAGCATCCACGGGTACTGCTGGTAGCTCTGGATATGAGCTCTGCAAAAATAAGAAAATAAAAGGAAAATGTTTGGAGAAGCTTTCAAGATTGCGTTATAACTGCTTTAAAACTGAATTTCAGTAATTACTGACAAAAAGCCTCAGTATGTGCAGCTATAAAAGTGTTTGTGCTGTAATGTATGATATCAGGCTGCTTTTGGCTGCATAAATTTTTATTAATAGGTGGGGATAAAAATTAGTGTACCATAAGTATAGAGACCTGAATGCTGCCATTGTACTGGTCCCAGGATGGTTGCATCTTGCTGCTGTGTGAATGACTGTCAGGAGAGCACACCTCCTGAAGACTGCTGAAGGAAGAAGAGCACTGTTGGAGGCGTCCTGCAGCTGTCACAGGTCCATCGCTGAACTGCCGATGGTACGGGTGGAAACGATCAGAATCCACATGCCCTCGCCCTGATCCTGAGCTGAGTATCCCATCAGCGCTGTGCCTCCTGTTCACAGCTGCAGTCCTCAGGCTGCAGGAGTTGCTCTCCTCCTGGCTGAAGCAGCTGCCTTCTTCAGTCTGTGGTGTGATCATCATCACAGTGATTTGACTGGCTAGACTTCTTCGGAAATGTTAATACACTAACTGTTGCGAAACGGGTGACAACCTTGTCTCCATTTTCATTTTAAACAAACAATTACAGATATAAATATATTTTCTGGGAATCCCCGTAAGTAAACAGAGAAGTGTCTCATCTTTTCTCATCATCTTTATTCTTATTATTTTGAACCTGGCCAAATAGCAAAATATGTCAAAACTCTTTCTGAAGGGCAGGCTTCATGTTTAAGTATTTATCCTGGCAGTAGTTTTAACTTTTGTGTAATAGGCATTGCCTAAAAAGAAATTTCAACAGTTATTTATAATCTCCTGAGACCCGAGCTCCTGTTTGCGATGCATTTTCAATTTCTCCTAGATATCTGTGATTAGATGGACCTCATATGTATATATACTAAGCTTCCTCTTTGAGCAGGAAGTTGCATTTTGTTACATGGTTGTTACATAATTTTGTGAGAAAAAAAGGTGTCCTCAGATGTGGACACTGGGATTATTTTATCGCATAACACAACAAAAACAACATGACTTAACAAAGTATAAAATACTACTGAGCACAATGAAGTATAAGGTGCAGGAAAGCCAAAATGTAATGTCCCTATATGTGGACACAGGGTCTCAGGAGGTTAAAGTCCAATCAGAAATACTCCACAGCTGCTAGACATGACTCGACACAGATTCAAAACTGATTTTATTTGTAGTGTTAATTTTAAAAAAGGGCCATTTTGGATTAAATCAAAGATGCCAGAGGCAGCTCCCTGTGATTCTACCAGCTGTTGGCAGGAGGCCCCAAAGGGCTCGCAGGTGTGTAGACTCACCTGAGGGGCTGATGTTTGAGATTTGCTCCTGCTCTGGGAAAATGTCAGCAAGTGTGACATCCTGCAGCAAAACCTGCTCCTGTGAAGACATTATGAGGAAAAAAAAAAAAAAAAACAAGCTAAATCTGGGAGAAGTATAACTTCTTGTCGGGGGCTTTAGTTCAAACTGAACATTACACAGAGCTCTCAAAGCACTTTGCAAAAAAAGACTAAAATGCTGCTTGACCAAAATAAGAATGGATGATTTCTTCTGTCATTTTTGTATGCTTAGCCTAGCTTAATCTAGCTTAAAAAAAAGCTAAAGCTGCACATGTGAAGCTCACATACTCAACAATGTGCGAAAGTCTTGAGACACCACTCATTTCTTTATATTTTGCTAGGAAACTGGGAAATGTGTGCAGTGATTTATTGATTAATTCATCACTCCATAAGCCCAGTTGCCTAGACACTTGCAAATTTTTTCCTACTTTCAAATCCTGTTAATCTGCTGTAGATAGTTTCTTTTTTGGAAGACCTTCAGAAAGCCTGGAGAACTATTGCTAAAGACCATTTTTAAAAACTACAAGAATGTGTGGCTCCTTGGAAACAAAATATAAAGAAATGAGGGGTGGCTCGATACTTTTGCACAGTACTATAATTTGTTGTTGTTTTGCAGTGGGTTTTGTGCAGTATTGTTTGTTGACCAGGTGCAGTGACATCCAGAGCCTTGCTGACTGTTTCTACCTGCGTCCAGTTTTGTGCTAAACTGAGCAGCTGCTGGCACACACGAGTAGCATCCATGTACTCATTCAACTCTCATCCAGAAATCTCTGGAGCTTCAAAAAGGCGACTGGACTTCTTTTTGTTTCTTGAAGGCGTTTCACCTCTCATCCAAAAGGCTTCTTCAGTTCTCAAACCAAATGGTTTTTATGGTAATTTTGATAAATGAATTTTGCATTGTTCAACATGAAGCCTATTTGGACATGCATTTACTCAGATATTCACATCTCAAATGATGTCAATTTTCTTGGACACCCTGTACATTGTTGCTTTGAGAATGTTTAATAGCAATGATTAATGATAACTTTTCTATTTATCACTTGCCCTATGGTGACATAATGAGCTCCTAATATGCAGACCTTACTGTTTTGTGTTGCCAGTCCCAATGGCTGTCTTGCCAAAAAATCATATGTGAAAGCTGATGCTGTGGACAAGATGCTATAGCTAATTAGCATGTGTGATTGAGTGTGCACGGCACATTTCCAGCTAAATCTCCGGGATGCCTGTATTTATTGATTTGACCGTTTCTCAGATTTAAAACTTTAATAATGTACACCAATCAGCCACAACATTTAAAATACAGGCAGGTGTATAATGATTCAAGAAACAAAAAGAAGCCCAGTCGCCTTTTTAAGTTCCAGAGACTACTATGACCTGGATGGCTGAGAACCTAGACAGACTCTCAGCTAGAAAGCAACACAATTCCCTTCATTCTGGAGTAAAACATGACAGGAAAACTCAAGTGGTAAGGGGTGAAATTTGATTTATATTGCTGTTGCCACATAAGAGGAAGCAACTCTGACATGTTTTGAAAAAGTACTTGAGTTCACCGATCCTTTGAGATAATATCTTGTGAGTCATTTCTCTACTGTAAGACTGACATCATGAATACAGGCGTGGGAACAGTTGAGTTCATTTTCAGCAATAGAGCAATAAAACTCCAAAGTGTTGGTGGACGTATGTGGATCAGGAGGGTTATCTGAAAGCGTTATGTGAGCCCATCAGAGGTGTGAGACACGTGGCCCCGGTTCCAGTAAAGGTAACCTCAGCCTTCACATAAACCAAGCTCATTAAAACTGCCAACAAACCGTGGCGCTGGGTCACGTAAAGTAATGCTGAGCCAGACAAAGTGGAAATCGGCCTCTCTTAGAAAGTTTGTGTGTGGAAAAGAGAGAAGTAGCAATCGTAGCTCTTTCTGTTCACATCAAAGGAGGCTAAAGTGTCAAGGTGAAAGCTGAGAGATTGCCGTTTTCATCACTGTGGCAACAAATCCTCTCATCTGCTCGACAGACATTGCCACCAGCCAGAACGGATGCACTTTTAGTAAGAGAAGAAGGAACTTTAGCAGTGGCGATAATGCATGTGTGTGTTTGTTTCTGTTTCCAAAAATAAATACCCAACAGTTGTGTGTGTGAAGGTATTTCAATAGTCTTTAAAGACTCCTTTAACCAAGGGATGAAATAATCTGCTGTATTTTTAAAAATGAATTAAAAAAGAGAGAGAAAAGTGGTGAAAGGCAATGTCTTTGCACAGCTTGGGAAAAAATAATAGAAGTTTTATAATACTGATGATTACCATTGGATTTAACCATGAAAATATGCATGTGATAAATAATCCTGGTATGAGAGATTTTCAGAAACAGTTCAATTTAACTTAAAATCTTTACAAAAAGGAACTTTTTGGTTTTCAAGGATCACAAGATATTTATTGTTGGATAACCGATAACACATGAGAGACAGAAATTGAAGTGATCAATCTCACACGAGCATTAAAGCAGTAAATAGGTCGACTGTGAGGATTCATCAGCATGTCAGGATAATACTGTGCACCAAATGTTCCAGCGAGCTTTGTGATTCTCATTCGTGTTATTTTATTTAATTGCTTTGTGGTAAAATGTGCACACTTATTTTAATTTTTTACTGCAGATAGACAGAATCTTAAAAATTATACACAAAATCAGAATATTGGTTTAACACCGGCATCTTCAGTTCTGGGCTAGTTTTACTAAACATGCTCTATTTTACTGAAATTTAAATGATTAAAACTAAATATTCTTGTTTTGAATTAGTAGATTTTTCATAGTTCTAGATATTACCACAAAATGTCATTTTCATAATTTCTATGAATAATTGCATCTATGCACATTGAGTTTTAATCATATATATAATTTAGAAAATGTTGTGCATGATAGGATTTTGACCAGTGCAACGAGCAGTAGATGTAGGACACGGTCGATGTTGAGCAAGAAAAATAACGTTGCTCATGGGAACATTAAAACTGATTTCTTTTGCCATAGCTTTGCTATATTTGTTATATTCAGTCAGTTGGTGATTCAATTCTTATGAGTTTCAGGGGAACAGGACAAAGTTGAGTGCTTCAAAAGTTACAGGGATGCCTGTATTTACTGATTTGACCATTTCTCATATTTAGATAGCTTTAAAACTTTAATAATTTACACCAATCAGCCACAACATTTAAAATACAAGCAGGTGTATAACGATTATCTCCTTACATTAAAACATTCTGCTGGGAATCCTTAGGATTTGGGATCCATATGGCTGTTACTTTGGCACATAACCACTGATGCAGAAGAAGCATCTCCAAGAGCAGCAGCCTCCCTGACAAGGACGGTGTGTCCTACCACCGCAAATACCTGCTCAGAGACAGTTTCATTAGCCCTGCACCTAGCCTCAAGACCCCCACCCCTCCCACTCCCCAGATTTGAATCTATTTGAAAATTGGCACAATGTGCCAAAACAAGCCCTAATCATACAGATACCACCCCTCAACCAACATGATCCAAAGGGTTCACTGTCACCTTCACTGAGTCATAAACAACAGGACACACCTAGAGACTAGTGTAGGAGGAGGGTATGAAGGTCAGTTACACCCTGCATAAATATTTCTACATTTCTACATTTTATGTCAGGCTGAATAAATACTCTCTAAACTCAATCTCAGCAATTCAGTGTTTAAAGAACTCCCTCCACGCCCTTCACATATCAGATTATTCTTGGCCTTCCTACAGTTTCACATTAAAATCCTAATATGCAAATCATATGATCTGAACAAGTGCCAACAGCTGTGAATGAACAAACAAATATTGCTGAGTGAAACCGGGCCAAAGACATAACACTGACTGTCTGGTTGACTCCCTCTCTAGATATATCTTTAAGGACTGGATGAATCTGAAGTTTGTGGTCTGGTCAGCAGGAGATGGGTGGTACATTTGTGGCTGCAGTATTGAATCAGTAGTATCTGGTCTGGGTTCATGTGGGATTTGATATTAATAAAGTCACCTGCTGCATAATGTGTCATTTGCATGGGCTTAAGGGATCTTAAGCCTAGGTGTGCACCTTATGGTAATCTACCAGGACTACCACATCCTAATTGTTTGCATTTTAATCAAAGAGTTTAAAACCTTGATTTAAGGATGGGACCTTTGACCCCATCATTAGAATTTTTTGGATGTTTATGTTCTTTGATGACATCTTTTTGCTGCAGAAACTTGGCGCACACATCATCAGTCAGTTGTCAGACTCGGCAAAGCTATCAACCCATTATCGCTGTTTCGCCCCACGTATTTTACACAAATGATTGTGAAGTAGGTAATTCACTTAGATGTTTGTTGTTATTGGGAGAAAAGAGCAGGTAGATCTGTTAATAGTCACAATGAGAATGATGACAGTTGTGTTGGCACGAGAACGTTGCCAATTTAAAGTTCAGAGGTTAGCGCGCTCATGGTAACAGTAACACTGTGGTACTGCAACTTTCCCATAAATAGAAGGATAACAAACAAATCAAATTATGATAAACAGAAAAATAACAGTGCGAGCAAATATCAGACAAAATCTGCAAAAAAAATGTTACTGTGACTAACAAGTGAACTCACCTAATTTTTGGATTCAGTGGCTGCTCTCTTTCTCTTCTTTGTTGGTTTGTAGATCCAGTCAGGTTCTCTCACTCAGCCCTGTAACCTCTGTTGACAGCTCAAGTCTTTTTCCCCTGTGGACCTGTGCACCTCACACCTCCTTCTACCTGATAGTGAGGCACTTCGATTAGACTGACTGTCTAAATGTGTATGGAAATGGTTGATGGGTTGGTTTCAGATTTTGGCAGCTCGGAATATCATCCTCGTGTGTGTGTGTGTGTGTGTGTGTGTGTGTGTGTGTGTGTGTGTGTGTGTGTGTGTGTGTGTGTGTGTGTGTGTGTGTGTGTGTGTGTGTGTGTGTGTGTGCGCGCGCCTGGCACTCGTCCAAGCTAGCCCAGCAATAAGAAAGAAAAACCTGCTGCAACAGGTTTCAAAAGATCTACTTGGTGCAGTCACTGGCAGCCCTCTCTTCCTCCTTCCATCAGTGTTTTCTTTGCCTCACTGAATGGTTGGCTGTCTGAATGGGACATAAAATACATCACCTCTCACAGCAGAGAGAGCGGGCATCTTGCCCTGCTTTCTGAGCTTGCCCATGGCAAAGGCTGCCTTCAGTGTGATCTATTTTCACTTAACTGTTGAGTGCTCAAACAAACATGTGCACAGGTGAATACAGGCAACACCATTTGTGCATTTGAAGCCTGCAAGAATACAAGCAACGAAACAGATGTGGCAATCAAACAGCACAAAGCACCACCAGCTACTCTAGTGAACAGAAGCAGTCAGTCTGGAAATGTTAGTTTCTGATGCAACTAATAACAGTAAATGTTATTGAATGTCACGGACATACCCACCACTCGGGGTGTTACAGTCTGCAGCATGTGAAGTCGAGCTGGTCTTAGAACCACCGGGGAGCTCCCACGTACGCTTTAAGATGCTCCATCTTTTTAAGCACTAGTGTTTTCTTAAGAATTTTAAAATTCAGCTGTCCTCTAAAGCCTCCATGGTGACAGTAGAAGCTCAAAAAGAAAGGGAGGTGGAAATATACAGGAGAAAGGGAGAGAGGGAGTAAAGGTATGTCAATACAGGTAGATTCCTATCCTATCCTCCCAATGAACCAGGAACAGCAGCAGCCTTAGCTCGTAGCTATACCTTAAACAAACCCTGTCCTCACTGAGAGGGCGAGGCCGAGTGACAGAGAGACTGAGGATTAATTACAGATTGAATAAACTCTTGTGTTACAGTGCAAGGTCTCTGCAGAGTGAAGATAGTGCCCAAGGCTCTTTCTGCCAAAGATGGAGTTCTTGAGGAGGGAGTAATGTGGGAACAGATTCCAGGGGGCTCTTCAGTCAAAGTCTCATTGTCTTCTAGAAAATAATTGCTTCAGTGCTCAAGTGTTCTCAGTTGCAATATCATGTTTTCTAAAGCTAGAGCAACAAAACCACAGCTCCCTACAGTGCTCTGACAGTTGGTGAGTATTAAACACTGTTGTTACAATTTTGAACCTGACCCACATCTTTATAATTACATTACACATAAGTCAGGTCCAAAATAAAGAAATAGTATAACTCAACAGTGGTGACAGGTAACTCTATTTGTGTACATCAATGCAAGTTCTTTATTTTCTTTTATATGCAAATCAGTATCTTGTCAAACAAATGGAATGCACACTCACATACTGACTACAATGAGCTGTGATGCCAACCAAACATCTGTACTGACAGGCTGTTGGTCTGACACGTACTTGTCAAACAACTCCGTGGAAGTTCTGAGGCATGTTCAGTTCCAGTAATAGTGAACACTATTTTGATCTCAAGTCAACAGCTGTTAGATGGATTGTGATGAAAATAATACATAATAGTCCCCTGCAAATGCCACCACCAGACTTTTTTTTTTTTTTTTTTAGAAAAAATGCACTTAGGTACCTTCAAAACTAAAGTCATTCCCCTGAGCTTGAGCTGCACTTTGAAAGTAACAACCCCAAGATGATCAACATGTAAAAACTGTAAATCTGCATGTCAGCTTTGCCGCTGAATGTTTAGCTCAAAGCAAGGTAGTACCCACATATCATTTTTTCAATGTATGTCTATTTACATGTTTGAAACTAAACAATCAATCAATCAATCATTAGTAGTAGCTCCATGACATATTTCACAATGTGAAGCAGCTGTAATGTCTGTGATATGTTGACTGATATTTAAATTGTGTGCAAAGATGTCAAATTAGTTATAAATTTGCTATCAATAAACAAAACTTTCAAAATAAAGTGGACAAAATAGGCAAAGAATTAACAAAATTTTGAGTAGCAGAAATTTTTCTTTTCTTTTCTTTTCTTTTTTTTTCTTTTCTAACTTCAGCCAAAGTACAAACATCTAATAAAACATTCTAACAATAACTGAGCATTTTAACCTTGATGTAATGTAATGAATAACAAACTGAGTATTTATTCACAGCAAATATTAATGAGAGATAAGAAATGTTGGGGAAAAGAGGATGAAATGTAAAAAAGAGAGTGGATTTTTAATGATGTGGCTGCACATGCTCTTACCAAAGCAAACTTTATAACAGAAGAGTGTCAACTGTATTTGTTTCCTCAGATTCACACCTTAGCCATTCCCACTAATTTAAGCATTTGAGGCTACATGTCTGTCAGTGTGCAATCTGTTTAGCTTTTATTACCTTTGTTTCAATTCTGATCACTTTCCCTTGTACAGACAGCTATATTTGTAAATCAAAAAACTGGGGTGTGTGCAGTAAAGTCAGAATAGAGTTGAAATTCCACATTAGAAACAGTGATTTATGAGTGCCCTTTAAAAATTCTGGAAAACATTCGGAGTGCCTGAGGCAGCAAACTTTATCACCAGGTATTTCACATTTATGGCTCAGTGTGAGGTTAAATAAATTCAGTAATTACAGTTGGTGTCCCAGGGATATTTCATAATAAAATATGCAGCTGTTACTCCAATGACTGTTCTCAGTGTGCCATTTTTTAAAATTGGAAAAAGACAGTCTGCACACCGGACATAAAATTACCATTTTATGACCAGCTATTAAAAATCAGAATCAGAGATGCAATAAATCACTGTTTTAAGGTGGTAAAGCTTTTCACTTTCATGTCAAACGATTATGCATCATATTGATCGCAGCATTACAAGACACAAGACACAAACTGAGGCATGCCCCCCCCCCACATCCTATATGGAAAAATACATAAGACAATGGCATAAATGTGTTGTCTTACCTCTGATAGCAGACATCAGTTGCATCTTCTTGACCTTCCATGAATGTGAGAAACAAATTACTGAGAGAGACTGATAGATTTTCCTTTGTGTGCTGCTGTCGTTCAGCCTTTACCAGAAGCATGGTCCCTAGATTAAACAAAAATGTTCTGGACTTCATAACTGCTTACTCTTTTAACCCTTTCTGCTTTCACCATTTTAAAATCCTTCACATACAGCAGATATACGGCCCCCTGCCAAGGGGTTCAATGAAATGTTTTCAATCAGTGTCACATAATAGATTTTCCCTACCTTCAATCATTTTGCATTTCTCCCACATTGACCCTTTGAAAGGATTTGCCTCCTGTTCCCATGGCTCTCCTTAAATCAGCTGAGGGGGTCAGTGGTCCTAATCCTATGGATGGCAATGAGATTTGAGCCCATCATTAGATTTAAAACTCAGAAACGACAGTGAACTCTTGAACCTGCAGTATCTCTATTGTAAGGATGTGTTTTCTTTAAGGCTAAATATTCCATCTTTGATCAAATAACAGCAAGTTTCAGTAACTACAGGACTTTCTCATTTCCACCAGAGATGGTTCATCTCAAGATGACTCATGTGCAGGAGAGTGTCTCTCTACTCAAAAAAACAGAGTTTAACATATAACAACCCCCAAATCACATTGTGTACTGAACCTCAGCAGAGCAACAGCAATCCCCATGAAGACATTTTCACGCACATATGAGAGTTTTGCCATAATATATATATTTTTAAATGGCATTTCATTAATCCCACATAGAATTATATTGTTTACTGTAAAAGCATTAACTTTAGATAATCTGGGTTGACTCTCCAAAAGATAATTGATTTAAATAAAGTGAACCTGGACCAAGGCATGGTGCATCAAATCATCCAATCAGCAGACCTAATGTGAAGCATTATATAGGACTGAAAGCTTACCTTTAAAGGAACGACTGGATATAGTCACTTCAGAAATGTACAAAATACAGAAGTGGTTTGATAGGAACAAATTATAATTAAATCATTAAGTAAAACTAAACTGATGATATTTGGAATCTGTAGAATTCAATTACATTGAATTTTATTTATATAGCACCAAATCACAACAGTTGTCTCAGGCACTTTATATTGTAAGTTAAAGACCATGCAATAATTACAGAGAAACCCCAACAGTCAAAATGACCCCCTAGCATTTGGCAACAGTGGGAAGGAAAAACTCCCTTTTAACAGGAAGAAACCTCCGGCAGAACCAGGCTCAGGGAGGGGCAGTCATCTGCTGCGACCGGTTGGGGCTGAGGGGAGGGAGACTGGACAAAAGACACACTGTGGAAGAGAGCCAGAGATTAATAATTATTAAATGCAGAATGGTGTGTAAACAGAATGAAAAGAGGTGAATGAAAAAAAATACTACAGTGCATCATGAACGCTCCCCAGCAGCCCAGGCCTATTGCAGCATAAACAAAGCATGTGAAGATTACACTATGAATAAGTCGTTATCTAGATTTATCGAGCACACCAAAACACTACTGTGCTCTGTAACAGGAACAAGAAATGATACAATAGTGCAGTGAGAGCAAACACTGAGTGCAGATTCATATAGATGGTGTAGATATTGAAAGAGTACATGAAAATATGTTTCTTGGTGTGCTAATAAATGTCAACATAAGCTCATATAAAAAACAATACATAACAAAGTTTCAATATTGAGAAAATTAAGATATTTTATAGTCCATAACTTGCTCCAAATTCTCTACTGCTCATTGGTTTTGCCATATTTAAATTACTGTGTAGAGGTTTAGAGTAATGCATATGAATGGCCACTATCATTATTATCTATATTGCAAAAAATAAAGATAATATGTGTTACAGAGATCATACAAATCCACTATTCTTAAATTCAAAAACATTAAATTTCACCAATCTAGTTCATTTCACACAGCACATTTCTTAACAAATGTATTAGACCACATGTCATTAAAAACAACAAAAACACAAATATTTTACAAATCTGTTAAAAATGTGTTTAAAACTACAAATTATAGTGTTATTTATTAGGCAAAAAAACAAACTGAATTCATGCAAAGCAAGCAAGCAAATCAGTGTCAGCACTCAACAACAGGGCTCAGTGGATATCAGGCCATATAAAGGACCTTTGAATAAAAATACAGATACCTGCAAGGCCAGTGGTACAGTCCTGATAAAGAGGGAGATGTTTTCCAAATAATATACTATTGATATTAGCCCAACTTGGAAATATATACAGCTGAAACGTGGCTATGGCTCCCGTGTTAATGGCTGTGCTGGTTGTTGTGACTCCAGTCTAGGATGATTTCTGCCTTGGTCTGGAAGAACCAGGAGAAAACAAATTATGTTTAGTGCTTCATCCGAGACAATGGAATATTTTGTCGACACCATCAATCTTCTAATAATGCCTTCTTCTTCAATGCCAATTTATCAGACAGCTGAGGCACGTTCACATTACATTTGCTGCTTAGTCTTCCTCCGATCAGTTTCCATGGTAATATTCAGGATATCATGGGCATGCAATTAGATAATAAAGATCAGATATATGAGGATTAATATAAGCTGCTTATTGAAAAATTGGATATGACCCCTTATCCAAAACTCTGTGTGCATGTGAACTTTATATGGATATGGATATATATATATATATATATATATATATATATATATATATATATATATATATATATATATATATATATATATATATATATATATATATATATATATATATATATATATATATATATATATATATATATATATATATATATATATATATATATATATATATATATATCATGGATATGGTATATATATATATACCATATTCATGATTTTAAGTCCATATAGGAGAACTATAAGGGTGCAACTGTTTGACATAAATCAGTGACAGAGATACAATATGTATGTACTGTCAATGTGCAGCTATGAGCAGCTACAGTGAGTAGTTCTGTGCTTACAAGCAATTAAAAAGTTCAAATCAGTTTACGGACATATTATCAATAAACATTTAAATGCATGTGCATGACCAGCTTGTAAAGCTTTGTTGTGCTCTTATTTAAAAACAGGAAGAGCACAGTTAAAAAGTATGTGGATAAGATTTGCAGTCAGTTAAAAAAAAAAAGAGAGAGAATCACAAATGATTATTTGTGACTTGAATGTATTCAAGCTTGAATACATTCAAAGCTTAATAAGATATAAGATGAATATATCTAATGTTGTGTCTCACCATGGAGGCCAGTATTGTTAGAAAGGTGCAATGCTGGAACATTCAGTGTATGTGGCCACCAGTGCAGAAATCACAGAAGAAGGAATGCCCTGCAGCAGTTTGGGACTTTCTCCAACCACAATGAAATTCCAGACTTCTTGATTCAGTGTGGGGAAACACACATCAACATCTGAATATTTATAGACTGAATTATCTTCAGAAATAATGTGGTCTTGATAAACATCTGGCCAGACAGTGCAAGCTATCCTCCAAGGAGTAAAAAGGATGTTCCATGGGGTCACTACAAGAATAAGGAGACAAAAAAATAAAATAAAATTGATAGCTTATTTTTTGTTCAAAAGCCTACCTCTGTATTGTCTCCAGATAATAAATGTACTCCGCAAAGTTGCCAAATCAGTTGTTAAGTGTGTTGTTGTAACTGCATTTGTACTTAAACAAGTTTTTCCACTTTCCAAAGTGACTAATGGACTTCGGCACCTGAAAGTCTGCATCACACCTTTTGAACAAAGTGTGTGTTAATCATTATGTCACCCTTCTGTGTGCAAAACACACTGATGTTCCAGTTTTCGAAGGAGCAGCAAGGCCTTGTTGCTCATAAGCAAGAGCAAGACATGCTCAACTTAAGTTACCAGGGAAGAAAAATTAATCGTTGACACAAAAGTAGTTTGCCTGATGAACAGCACAGCATGAACTGTTGTACAGGCTTGACTTTGAGGCTATCAGGCTACATCTCTGCAAGGAGCTGGGATAAAGTTAATTAGAAAGCACTGAATCAGCGAGATGAGTTGTCACAGGCAGTAAAAGTTTCTGGCTGTGTCTTTGACTGTTGCAGAACACAGACTGAGTATAAAGCTGCACTTCTATCTTCATGAGACAGGCCACAGACATAAAATGTGATGCAGTAAAAGCGCACTTTCCATTGTGCTGTATGTAAACCGGAGAACTGAAAGAGATTAAGTTCCCGTCTTCTTGCTTTAACATATATCTTCTTATTCCTCTTAAAACATGCTGAGTTATGCATGTTTTTGTCATGACTGTATCACTGTTGCTCTGCAAATGAAAGCATAAGTGTAAAGATGATCCTGAAATTTCACTAGTCATCTTTTTATTCTAAAAGTGTTAATAACAGTATACCTATTATAAACGCAACCTCCTACAGAATCAGGGGCAAATTGAAGAGGATGCAGAGCGAGAATGCTGGTGTTATTGTGGCCACGTGTGTGATGCACCCATTGAGAAACATCATATGCCCAATCTCCTACATTAAATTTAAAAAATGACTTTTCTACATTTTAAGTTCAGATGGGTCTAAAAAATAATGCTTGTAAAAGTGTGTTAATAAACCCTAAACACTGGATAGAGAATTGATTACCAGGTTGAGTTAGTCATTAATTTAAACATGTGACAATGAGGATACAACAGAATAGACAGTAATCTGCACTGTTACAGGAAGTCAGTATTTAGTGATCGATACACTGCGGAGTCATCCAAAGCTGTGTAACGAACAGTTGCACAGCTTTGGTTTGTCTTTGGTGAAGAGTAAAATGGTTTCAGCCAAGCATGAACCCTGAAGTACCTGAAATGTGAAGATAACAAGCACACACCCCTCAGTGAAGCTCATAGATGCATGCTTTTATATTCATCTTTGATTGCTTGGTATGCCTCTTTGTTCTTTTAATCCCATTTCTTCTCTCGGTGTGGCAACACTTACAATCCAAATAACTTACCTGCAGCCCCAAGACACAAACTGCCTGCACAACCAAGAAAGGACATTTTCAGGAAATGTGAAACTGTTATCAGTCTCTATCCATACATTTTCTTCCACTCATCCAATTCAGAGTGAGCTGGAGCCCATCCCAACTGCCATGGGGCAAGAGCCAGGGTAAACCATGGACAGATTCACACTCACATTCACATTCAGTTTCAATCACCAGTTAACTTAACCTAAACATGCAGAAAGACATGAAAGGCCACACAAAAAGGCCTCTGCCTGGATTTAAACCCAGGACCTTCTTGCTGTGAGGCACCAGTGCTAACCACCATGCCCCCTCTATGTGTATGAAGCATTCAAAGAAGAATATCAGCTGTGCACAAATTATCTACTGTGTACATACAAAAATTGTGCTGAGCTGAAAGGACCAGTGGGACTGATTTGGCCCCTGAGCATGACCCCAAATTTCAATTTGGTCAGAGATTACATGTTGCAAAGGGTCAGTGATGGAGATCTGAACATGTTATAGCTAAGAAGACAACATAAACCAATAAACATAGATCCAGATGAATGTCTTTGATCCTTTATAATTAACTCTCAGCCTGATTTATTGGGTTTGGCAAAGTTTGGATACAGATGTAGATCATTTTCACACATGTACTCTTCCCAATGAGCTACATGTTACTGTGTATTGGGAAATGCATAGTAACAGGTAATACTATACAGTCTCACCATTGCCGCTGTGGAAGAACCTTTTCAGTTAAAAAAAAAGATCCATGAGTGCATCGGGAAGATGGCCACAAATGATTATGTGCTTAGCGAGTACCTCAGGCAGCAGAAACCCGAGAAAGAAGAGGAGCAAGAACAGGAACCATCATGGAAGGACAGGCCTCTGCACAGCATGCACCACCAACAGCTAGAAGAAGTAGCTGATACTGAAAAATCCTACCAAGGGTGGAACAAAGCTGGGCTGAAGGATAGCACAGAAGCACTAATCATGGCAGCACAGGAACAAGTTCCAAGCACAACATCAGTAGAGGCTGGGGTCTTCCACACAAGACAAGACACCAGGTGCAGGCTGTGCAGAGATGTCCCTGAGACAATCAAGCACATAACAGCAGGGTGCAAGGTACTCGCAGGCAGGGCATATATGGAATGCCATAACCAAGTGGCTGCATAGTATCCAGGAACATCTGTGCCGATTATGACCTGGATGTCCCAAGGTCAAAATGGGATACATCCCTACAGGTGGTTGAGAATGACCGAGCTAAGATCCTGTAGGACCTATAAGATAAGATAAGAGATAAGATAAAACTTTAATGATCCCACGACGGGGAAATTTGCACGTTACAGCAGCTCAGTACAGAAAACTAAAAATAGAATAGAATAAAATAAAATAGAAAAACACTATACACATATACATAAGCACTATATACAGAAAATATAGATGCAGATGGACAAACTTGTGATGGCCAACCAACCTGACACTGTAGTGGTGGACAAACAGAGGAGGAAGAAAGCAATAGTAATAGATGAAGCAATGCCAAGTGATGGCAACATCAAGAAGAAGGAACACGAGAAGCTCAATAAATACAAAGGGCTGAGAGAAGAGCTAGAGAGGATGTGGAAGGTGAAGGTAACAGTGGTTCCCGTGATAATCAGAAGACTCAGGGCAGTGACCCCCAAACTGGGAGAGTGGCTCCAGCAGATTCTTGGAACGGCATCCAAGATCTCTGTCCAGAAGAGTGCAGACCTAGGAACAGCTAAGATACTGCACAGGGCCCTCAAGCTCCCAGGCCTCTGGTAGAGGACCCAAGCTTGGAAGGTCAAAGACCGCTCGCAGGGTGAGTGGGGAATTTATATATACATAAACTGAACACAGCACATAGCAAGTAGATATTCATGTGATGGCATGAATGTTGGACATGCTCTGCTATCTAACACCAAAATAGCTCAATAATAAATCCCTGAATGTGCATGACTGAAAAAGGAGAAAGTGTGCTGTTGTCCCAGTGCTGTAAAAACAGATTTAAAAATCTGGTGGGCGTAACTTACCAAAAACATCAACATTAGGATTCCAACATAAAACCTTTCACACAACTGAAATGTTGACAATCCAAATCACCAGATCATCCTCCTGTGTGTGTGTGTGTGTGTGTGTGTGTGTGTGTGTGTGTGTGTGTGTGTGTGTGTGCATGTGTGTGCGTGCATAAGTGCGTGTGTGTGCATGCATACGTGCGTGCGTGCATGCGTAAAGTGAAAAATAAAATTACCTCTGCAAAAGAGTGATCAGTGTTTTATTGCTTGAGGCAAGCATGAGTTGTGTAAAAGGTGAAAGTCCCTGAGATCTAAAAAAAATATTTTCAAAGTTTTACAAACCAAAAAAAAAATACCACAGGGTAAACGTTTGTTTTCAAAGATAATGTCTTAGGTTAGGTTATTATGGAATTCCACTTTCCTGGCATTCAGTTATTGGGTGGTGACATTTCTAAGGACATTTCTTAGGAACAGCATACACAGAGTTGGTGTATGAGTCAGGAGATCAGAAAGTCTGATACAAACACAGACTCAAACAATTTCCGAACATTTTAACTTCAGAAATTTCTGATTTATCCACAGTACCTGAGACTTAACTTTTTTTGCATTTGCATTGCTTTTGAGGTATTTTCTTCAACCACCCGCACAGCTGAACTTATCAACCTATACTTCAAGAGAAATTATTATTGCATAAAAGTTAAATATTAAATCTGTAGCTGTATCTGGAGTTACAATCCACAGATATAATGTTTTTATTTTCAGATCAGACAGTTTATATTTTAGATGAATAATAAAAGCACAGTTTACACTCAGTATCCATTTCAGTAGGTACCCCTTGCTGGTACTGGGTTGGAGCCCCCTTTAACCTTCAGAACTGCCTTAATTATTTATAACACAGATTCAACAAGGTGCTGGAAACTTTCTTCAGAGACTTTGGTCCATATTGACACAATAAGCATCACACAGCTGCTGTAGATTTGTCAGCTGCACATTTGTGATGAAAATCTCCTGTTCCACCACATTCCAGTGGTGCTCTATTGAGATGAGATCTGGTGATTGTGGAGGCTGTTTGAGTGCAGTAAATTCACTGTGACATGGTGCATTATCCTGCTGGAAGCAGCCATCAGAAGATGGGTACACTGGTCATGAAGCAATGGACAATACTCAGATAGGCTGCAGCATTTAAATGATGCTCATCTGGCATTGAATATCCCCCACACCAACAGCAGCAGCCTGAACCACTGACACAAGCCTGGATTAATCCATGATTTCATGGTGTTTGCACCAAATTCTGACCCTGCCATCTGAATGTTGCAGCAGAAATGAAGATTCATTAGACCAGGTGATTTTTTCCAATCCTCTATTGTCTAATTTTGGTGAGCCTATGTGAATAATGCTCAGTTTCCTGTTCCTAGCTGACAGGAGTGGCACCCAGTGTGGTCTCTAGCTGCTGCAGCCCATCTGCTTCAGGGGTTTTAGATTTTATGTGTCCAGAGATGTTCTTCTGCATACCTTGGTTGTAACAAGTGGTTATGTGACTTACTGTTGCCTTTCTGGTCATTCTTCTCTGACCTCTGACATTAACAAGAGAACAGCTGCTCACTGAATATTTTCTATTTTTTGGGCCATGTTTTTAAACCCTAGATATGTTTGTGTGGGAAATCCCAGTAGATTGGCAGTTTCTGAAATACTCAGAGCAGTCTGTCTGGCACGAACAACCATGTAACATTCAAAGTCACTTAAATAGCTTTTCTTCCCCATTCTGATGCTCACTTTGAACTTCAGCAGGTCATCTTGACCATGTCCACATGTCACTGCAATGTGATTGGCTAGTAAAATATTTGAGTTAACCAGCAGTTAAACAGGTGTACCTAATAATGTGGTGGGTAAGATTTCTCTATTGTACGTCCTCTAAATGACATAAGCTCTCGCGAATTTTTGCAGATTTTAATTCACAAGTTCTTAGACAATTTAGTTACAGAGATTATGAACAAAACTTGACCAAAGAACAGCAAGAAAAGCACCTTTCTGTGTTTTCCTAGCCTGAATGCAGCCACACGGTAGTCTGTGTTTGAAATGAAAGCCGTCAAATCCAGCAAACATTTTAAAAGTGTTTTTATTGGCATTTGGACATCATCACCTTTTAATAACCTACAGTCACTGTATGTAGAAAAAGACATTACACTTAAATGAATTACAGTAACTTGTCTTTTCAGCCCTCAAGCTTTTCATTTTAAAGCATTGCTTTATTAGAGTGACCTTTTATCGGGTAGTATGTGTTGATGGGAGCCTGAGGGTTAGTATCATAAATCCATATTATCTTTTGCTTTTTATTAAGTGCTACATAAAGCTCATCATCAGTTAGAACCAACAACGACAATAATAATGGTGACAGCATACTATTTTGGTCAATGTCTAAGTCTTTCAAATATATTAAATGTCCTCTGTGCAACATGAAGAAACTGAAATTTGCCTGTGAAGAAGAAAGACCTGCATCCTGCTGCTGATCACCGTCTGAAGTAGTGGTGCATACAGAAGGAAAGTACCCATCTAAACAAAATAAAACCTGCCAAGAATCACAAAGTACTGATATCTGCTTTCATTTTCAGCATTGCTTTGTCACCATTTCTGCCAACTGGCCTGAAACAGCACATGTGATTCAGGAAACAGAAGTGAAATTAGCTTTCATTACCTCTCAAGATAAATCAGAATCAGGTTTGTGGAACTGTGTAGCAGCCTAACCGCACAATTTTATTTCTTCTTGATACTTATTAGCTCTGATAAAATACGTCATCAGTATTTTATTTTATCACTACTTGAAGGTACATTTTTAAGAGACGTGCCAAAAGTTACACTTTTATTGCCAATATTAAACAATCTTGTGTCCCTCCATGTCTGTCCTCGACTCTGTTCTATGAGGACTATAACATTGGGCCAGTGAATACAGATGTTTTATGTGCCTTTTATGCTAAGTTTGAGCACAGTAACTAATAACTCATATGATTGCAACTAGTGAAATTAACTTGGCTTTTCATTTGAGAATCTTAATTTTAGATCTCTTTTAAAAACCACCAGGGGGTGGACCAGAGCCTGGTGGGACCATATCAGTGTCATTTTCTGGACTTGTTGGTTCATCAGCAGTTCCAACAATATTTGTCATGTTGAACTTTCAACAGTAGTTGCGCAGCAGGTGTGTGACGATTGGGGATCTGGGACTGAAAGGCCTACATCAACAAATGTAGTAAACAGCACTGGTGCAAAGTTTTTAATAATGTGGGTACAGCTTTGTGATTTCTGCCAGGATGGTGTGGACCACATCATCTCTGATGGAGCAGGGATATGGCTTTCTATTGCTGCGAGAGCATCGGAAACTCGATCCAAAGTGGCCTTGGTAACACTAGTGGAGAGTTTGCTCAGACACTGGGATGCCATGTTCAAGAGGGGGCGAGGTTGAAGCTTCGGGGAACTACCTCTATCACCACTTCCTGCTGTGTGAGCATTTCCTGCTGCTGCTGTTCAAAGATCTTCACTTATTTTATTTTTTTTTTGACCATGCTGAGAAGTTTAGTTTGTCCGTGGATTAAGATTATAAGAATTCATTTTTAAACCCATTCAAAGGATCAGAGAAATATTGAAACAATGTAGTTTCAGTATTTCTGACTACATGCAGAGCGTGGTGGGAGTCGTGCTTCAGGTTGCTGAGGCTGTAACAAACATGATGGACAAGATGCATCTCGCCATTAACCAACTGCAAAGATACCTACAGAACCCACAGAGAGAGGAGATGATTGAGAGTTTGAGATACCATGAAATGCCAATGTGTTCTAAAGGGAACCGATTTTAAAGTGGAATTCTGTTGCCCCTGCATTTATAATGATATTCAGCATTTTTTTTTTCATACAGCTCCTTTGCTATCAAGGGTATTTGTAGTTTGTTTAAAATGCTATTTATTTATTTTCTGTTGCAATGGGAGACTGACAGCATGGATGTGCAGCTGACAAATCTGGATCAACTGTGTGATGCTTATGATGTCAATATGGACCCAAATCTCTGAGGAATATTTCTAGCACCCAGCTGAATCTGTGCCACAAAGAATTAAGGCAATTCTGAAGGTGAAAGGGGGTCCAAATCAGTACTAGCAAGGTGCACTTATTGAAGGCAAAAGGGGGGGCCCAAAACTGCTGTAAATGACTTGTTAGCTTATAATCTGTCCAGCAACTGGAGTAGCCTGAGCACTGTTTGCTTTCTGCAGGTTTAATGAAAAATCTACAAAGAGTCTTCCAACCAAAACATCTCCATGAATTAACATGTCTCTCATAAATGACATTGAGTCATTTTGAGCCAGAAAGAGCATTCCTGTGACAAGGCAGAAGCTGCAATCAGTTTTTGGCAAAGTGTCTATTTTTATAGTCTTTATTTTTCCAAATGAAAATTCTCATTGAGATTAAAAATGTATTTTCAAGATTTCAAGAGAGATCTGGCCAAGAGGGCAGCAGAAATTGCAACAAATATAACATAACAGTTCTATAAAGATATATTTTAAGAGGCCAAAAAAAGGGACTGGTTTGACTATAATGCAGAACACGGAGTAGGTACAATAATGCAGTCATAAAGATCATAAAGATAAAGGTCCATTTGTTTATTTTATACATGACCCCTTTGTAAATCCTGCTGACTTGACTTATGCCTGTTGGCTCCCTGTGGAACTTGTTGACTACAGGTTATTTATCAGTATAAACAAATATATCACTTTCTGGCACAGCAGTGGTACTAGCAAGGTGTAACTAATGAAGTGGCCATTGAGTGTGTGTAAATATCTAGATAGATATTTATACATACACACTAATGTAAACAAACATGTTTTGTCTTTTTTTGGGGGGGGGGGGGGGTATTGATTTTTGTTTTGTTTGTATTATTTTAACATGTTCAAAATAAAGTCGTATATCAACATCATTATCACCAACAACAGAAAAATTGTAAAACAGCACAATTTAAACATAAGACCTGGGTTTTACAACGCTTAATTGGTCACTTCTGTGTAAAGGCCTTTACGGAGAAAAACTTATTATCGAGTTGTAGCTCCCTTCTTCGTCCAGAAGAGGTCCCTAAGCCCGCGCTTTTAAGGCGCATGTTATTGTCCCGTTCAGTTTGGCTGAGCTAGCACATAAGGTACCTTCAACCTCATTAGCGCTGGCACCGTTAGCTAGCAAGCTACATGCGTTCACTGTCTACTCTGTGAACCACAGACATATGTTTATACCGTGAACAGGCAGTCTGAACTAGTCAGCACTGTTAACAGCGTTAATGTTTACAGGTTAGTCGGTTCAACATGGACGAGCGGGACACCGCAGCGATCCTTTCTGGAGATGTCCTCGGTGACACATCAGCGGACGACCAACAACAGCCCGATTTACACAAAGAGGAGGCTGATGCACCGCCCGACGGTTCCTTACGACCACCCGGTGCATGCCAACTGCCGGTGTCCGTGGAGCCGGTTTTATTCCTCTCCATGTTTTCCCTCGCCCTGCAGGCGCCTCTGTCCACCCAGTACTTATGGGACCGCATAAGCGAAGACCTGGGCTACAACGGCTCCAAGAGGTCGGAGTGCAGCAACAGCTCAGCGCCCCCCGACCCTCTCCAGAAGGTAGTATTTCACCCAGAAATGTACTGCTGCTCTTGTCCTCTTTTTTTTCTGGCTTGGAAAGCAGCAGAATTGCACTTTAACTTAAAAACCCTGTATCCTGTCATAAATAAAGGGTTTACAAAGTCCTTTCTTATAACAGGAAAAGCCCCCCAAAACAGCCTTGTGACCAGGAAGTAAACTAAGCACAAAAGGTTAGGCAATTTGCGTTTGGTCGATTATTTCTTGGTAGTAATAATGTTTCTTGGCAATAAATCTTATAGTGTTGGAACTCCCGTTGTTTTCTCCCCTTAAATTCTGCCACATTTGTACGGAAAATGCATTTGTGGGATGAGCAGCAGAGTTGTCTTGAGTAGACAAGAGTCAATATCAGAATGAGCTGTCTTATTTGACAAGTTTTTCATGGGCACAACCCACATACTCAACTCTGCTCTGCAAATGCATCTTCCTTACAGATGTGGCACCATTTAAGGGGAAATAAACAGGCTTTCCAACAGTATAAAATTCATTGCCAAGAAACATTGTTATATCAAATAAATAATAAATTAAACACAAATTTCCTTTCTTTTTTTTGTGCTAAGTTTATAATGTTCTAAAGTTAAAGGGGCTGTAGACACTGTTTTGATTTATTGATTGATTTCATTGACTGAGCCATCCATAGAACAATATGCCCTGTCCCAGTAGGCTTAGACCAGTGCCAAGAAACCAGAGCCAAAATGGCTCCACAGCTTACAAGCACTTAAGAAATGATCCACCCCAACAAAGCCCATGGAGAAATGTATGATTTAGTCCAAAGACAAACGCTATTATCTACACTATTTTCTAATAAAAAAAAAATACATAAAATAAGCAAAAAAATTCAACAACAACCATCTTTTCACATTTTTCCTTACTAATCCAGGAATCCATATCATATCACCTTGAGCAGCCAACAAGCTTGCAGCATTATTTATTTGGGAGATACAAAGTAATGTTAACATGTTAGATTTAAAGTAAAATGAATTTTATTAACTGGTTTAGTAAGAGAGCCCATGCCACAGTGTTGTCCTCAGGTTACAGTTAAAAACAACAAAATGAAAACAGTTATTGAAGGAACTGCATGCAAAGCCAAAAAAAAAGAGTTTGGATGCTAAGACATGTCTGTAATAAAATATTTTTTAACCCGTTCTAACAAGTAATACACACTCACATTGCTATAGGCACCACCGAAAGCCCTGTAAAGATATACAAGACCTCATCTCAAGTACTTAAAATGGGGGGGATTCTTGCCTAAACCTACGAGAGAGTACTATTAATATTAGGAATATGAGATGATAACCCATAAAACAAAAGCATCCAGTAACCAAACAAAAAGGGAGATAAAGACGAGTTCACAGACATTTAAAATAGAAAAGACTGAGTCATCAAAGCATTAAACCTGTCAGCAGTTCAACAAAGAGGAACAGCAAACACATGCTGAAAGTAGGAAAGCGGAATATGATCAACATGCACTGCTTAAAAAGGTGAAGCAAAACTAGTGCTTGGGCAGATTAGACATAATGCTGTGTGTGTTTAGTTAGGCCAGTGGACACCTGGGATACAACTAAGACTAAAAGTAGAATCACAGCATCCCTTAAAAAAAAAAAAAAAAAAATCACATCCACCTGTTCACTGATCACTGTTCTTGGTTGGGCACACACTTGTCTTTTTCAGGAGGTGGAAACCTTGACAGCACACTGGAACCTGTACATCAGTCTGGGGGGCTTTTCTGTTGGGCTGTTGGTGGTGCCTCTCCTGGGCTCGTGGAGTGACCTTGCGGGTCGCAGACGAGTCCTCATCCTCCCTAACCTTGGCCTGGCCCTGCAGGCGATAGTGTACCTTGTGGTGATGTATCTCAAGCTGCCCGTGGTCTACTTTCTAGTGGGCAGGCTGCTTAGCGGTCTGTCAGGTGATTTTAATGCCATCCTTGCAGGCTGCTTTGCCTATGTGGCAGACATCAGTGACAGGCGGTCTCGCACCTTCAGGGTGGCAATCTTAGAGGCTTGTCTGGGCGTCTCAGGGATGCTGGCCAGCATCATTGGAGGAGAGTGGCGACGGGCACAAGGGTAAGTAATGTCTGTGAGGAGGTTCATTCATACCACTGCAAAATATCTAAATGAACAAGCCTTACCTTTCTGTTTATGTGCTTTGTTTAGTTATATCAACCCATTCTGGCTTGTCCTGGCCACCAACTTGGTCTCAGCTCTGTATGCCTACCTCTTTGTCCGTGAGTCTGTCCTGCCAGATCCGAGTGCTAAGCTCCTCACTACTCGCCACCATAAAGCTGTCTGGCACCTCTACTTAACAGGAGGCAGCAGCAGTGAGGCTGGTGGAAAATTTCACAAATGCAAGCTGTGGCTTTACACACTGTGCTTCTTTCTGGTGGTGACTGTTCACTTCGGCACCAGAGAGCTATATGTGTTGTACGAGCTGAGCTCGCCTCTGTGCTGGGGGTCAGCCCTCATTGGCTACGGATCAGCGGCTCAGCACCTGGCATATCTGAGCAGTCTGGTGGGGCTAAAGATCATGCAACACTGTCTGGAGGACTCCTGGGTGGCTCTTGTCGGTCTGGCCTCCAACATTGTTGGTCTGGTGGTCTTTTCTGTAGCTGACAGCACTCAGCTTATGTTTATAGGTGAGAGGTGTTGGAGCATGTTCATACTCTCCAGATTGTTTTTAAACAGATTATACAAAGTTCATCAGAATTTATTTGATTATAAAATGGTAGATTAATTCAAGTGATGATGACTTAAAAGTATTTCTGCCTCACTGCTACACAACAGTCCACAATCAGTGGTCATTTAGCCAAGATTAGGCTTTTTCTTTCATTTATCATGTGTAATGGCATTTAGTATTTGCCCAAGAAAGTATTTTTTGTATGTGTTTAGTCTTACAATAGAAGTTTATGTCAATTTTACTGCTATTAATTTAGATTTGAATGTCTCCTTGTTACTTTGATCATTCTCTTGTATTTGTGCTTTCTAAATCCTCTTATTTTTTAAGAGCAGTTGTCATAATTACATCTCAGTGAGTGACTGGCCAAACAGGCCTTGTGTTTGTTGACTACATACCTATAATAAACTGTCTCTGATTATAGCTCCTGGAAATAATTAACACAGTTAAACTGCAGTGTAGTGAGGATTTCAGAGACTGTGTTGAATAATTGTTTTTGCACCAACATAGCAAAGAATATTTGACTGGTATCTTTATATTAGTTTTTTTTTTGTCCACAGGTTATGGTCTCTGTTTCCTCTTCATGACTCCAACACCTGTGCTCAGGTCCAAGCTGTCCAAGTTGGTGGACCCATCAGAGCAAGGTCAGTTCCTGATCATGTATCAGTGTTACACATTTAAAACCAAAGATGTGATGATTGTGTTCGAGTTTCGCTAACAGATGATACACATCTTGAAATGAAAGCAAGCTCAGTGTGTCAGCTGTGCAGTGTCGGAATGAGCCAGTGAACTAATTAGATCAACAGCACAGTTGAAGCACATGTTTCCTTGTCACACGGGACAGCTTGTGCTCTGCAGGTTGTATACATAATTGTGTTATTGTGTGTGTCTGTGTGTGCGTTCCTCTCAGGTGCCCTTTTTGCTTCTGTTGCCTGTGTGGAGAGCTTGTGTTTTCTGGTGGGCAGTGGCGTCTTTAACTCCCTCTACCCTGCGACCCTCCACTTCATGAAGGGCTTCCCTTTCCTCTTTGCTGCCATCATCCTCTTCATCCCAGCTGGAATCATAGGGTGAGCCTGCTCTTGCTTCAGTCTTTTTGTAGTTTTTGTGAGCTATAAACAACCAGAAAAATAAAATATGAATCATTTTTATGTTTATCTTTTTAGGACTCTGCAGTGTTTGGACCAAAGGAGAGACCAGAGAGACTCCACAGTGTCCTGACCTGCAGAGAGACAGAGGGCAGGAGCCCATCAGAGAGTTGAGGTTCATCCTGGTGTCAGTCTGCGAGGTGAGCAGAGACATCTGTTATGTCTGCCTCTGACGCTGGGATACACCTTTGATCCAGATGGGGCAGTTTTATTAACTCACCCAGGGTTGGGATTTTTCCATCTTTTGCTGTCACACCATAAAGAATGACCAAGGGATGAAGAAACTACCCCCTGACGGACAGTTTGACCAAACCCAACAATGTGCTTTACAGTTCAAATTTAATATTTATTAAGTTCATAAGCTATTATAGGGCATCAGAGATTATGGCCTTACCTATATAAGAAGAAATATTGATCAAAGACATAAAACCTTGGTGCAACGTAATGTGCCTTCAGTGAGTCACTTATTTATAGCAACCACGTGATAACCATCTGATATGGTGGGATTTCATAATCACAGCAATAATCCATAGGTGAGACACTGCTGACGCACTTGGCGTGACAAAAGGTCACCTCTGAAGTTCTCTCACAGAAAAAAAATTATTAAACTGTCATCAAGGTATTTTTTTTTAAATCAGCTTTCAAAGAGTTTACGGGAAGATCACACTAGCATATCACACAGATGTTTTACTTTGATTGTATGTGTTATGACTAAAGGGAAAAACCACATTTACAAAGATAATCAAAGAATAGTTAAAGAACTTGATTATGACTGGAGCTCAGTAGTTTGTGATATTACATCTAGCTAATCACTTACTGATATTATATTGCTATTTAGCGGTTTTAATTTCTTTTGAACAAAGTATTTGTGCTTTGATCTGTTAGTTGTCCCCGTTTGTATAGAACTCTTGTACAAGAGGAAAGAAGGCACAGAAAGAGATTTAACAAAATTTCAAACAGTTGTGTAACTTTCACTGTGTCAGTTATTTTGTAAAATGCTGATGCTGTTTAATTTCTGTGTACAACAGAAAACCAGGCCAGCAAAAATAGTATTCATTTCTCAATATAAAAGAGCTTTACGTACATATGCGCTCAGGTAAATTTGTTTGGGACACCTGTTCAGCTGCTCATCGATACAATAAATAATAATAAGCCAGTCACATTGCAGCAACTCAATGCATTTAGACATGTAGACATGGTCAAGATGACCTGCTGAAGTTCAGAGTATCAAAATGGGGACGAAAGGTGATTGAAGTGACACACACACACTCAGCAAACTTTATCCCCCTCCCACTGTGACCACGACTAGCAGAATAAAGGGGAAGATAATGGATGGATGTTAATATCTTTTAAGTTAAAGTAGGTATGTTACAATCACTGTGTCATAACCTAGCAACGTTCTCTGAGCTCACCTGTTTGGAGCCTCAGATAAGCGTTCTTGCAAAAAGCAGGTTTCTGATTTATTTTGCTATAATGTAGGGGGAATCCCCCTGGACAGCTTTTTTTTTTATTTTATTTATTCTGTCAAGTCTTCCATATTGAGCAATTGATTTTGAACAACTCGCCGATGTTTTTCAATTTACGTTTGTCATGCCCAGGGCACTCTTGAAAAGGCGATTTTAATCCCAATTTGTTTTTCCTGGTTCAATAAAATAAGTTAATGTGTCAAAAACCCATTGAAGTCTTATATTTTACCAGCTTGCACTTCTTGTACAAACACATTTTTAAATAATGCAAAATATTGTGGTACTCAAAGTATATTGTAATCCTACTGTTTTGTACTGTATTTGAGTGTACAGTGGTTTTTCTACTTTGCTAAAAAGCCTGGGTTCTCTGCTCTGTCTGGATGCACATTAAACTGGAGACTCGGCCATAGTAAGGGTTTTCCCAACATGATGTTACAAGCATTCACTAAAACCACAGAGCAGTGAAGATTGTCTGAGCCCAACACAGCCAAACACAACCATCATAAATACACAGAAACTGTAGCAGTAGCCAGGGATTACTGAGTTAGATCTTGTGCCCTCTTTCCTCCATCCATACAAGAAGTACCACAGTCCCTCCATTAAGAAGCTTCCTTCTTAGGACTACAGCCAACACTGAGCAGTAGAATAACGCAGAAGCAGCGCACACACTGTCACGTCCTAGTTGCACAATGAAGGAACACAAGCTGCCAAATCAGCTTAAATGCACAAAGGGAAGTTAGTTGGTGGAGTGAAGTTTTAACTATTGTCTGATCAGCGAGATTATCGTTGATGCTGGGCTGCAAATTTTGCTTGATCATGTGACCAAAGCTGTGATTGATACTGTGTGAAAATTGACCAGGAAAACTGTTCTTCTATAATCAGCTGTGCAGTATTTAGTAATCTGGATACTTTTTTGGAATATAATGTTGTAATTGTGTCTAAAAATTATTTTTTTGAAAATGGACTGTTTATTAAACCTTCTGACAAAAAAATATTAATTTGCATGTATAAGTTATTACTTGTATAATATGTGCTACATTTGGCTTTTTCTTACTTTTTTTTGCAACTTATTGCTCAAAAATGTATTGTGCAATTTAAGTTTTTTTATGGTGGAGGTTACAGTCTCAAAAACTCATGTATCAAATATGATACACTTGGCTTTACAGGGTTAAAGCAAAATCTGATAAAAGCCGTGAAGTGCTATAATTTAATTTTGAAACGACTATATAAATATAATTTCAAACCTGAGATAAATGCAACAGAACAAGAGTTTTATTTAATAAACTTGACCAACAAATCTGGATGAGTGCTGCATATTTTGCTGATTTTTACAGCCGTACCTTTTATGTTTTATGAACACAGGACAGGTGTGTCATAGTGCTGGATACTTTTTATTCATTTTTTTTTTGGGCTAGACATGGATATATTTTGGGGCGACACAGTGGTGTGGTGGTTAGCACACACCACTGGTTCAAAACTAGTCTAGGACCCTTCTGTGTGGAATTTGCATGCTCTCCATGTGTCTTGAGTGGGTTCTCGCCAGGTACTCCAGAACACAAAGACACACATGGAGTGAAGTGTGTTAAATTGACCGTAGGTGTGAATGGTCATCTCAGATCTAATTATATGTGTTAGACCTGCGACAGACTGACAGGGTGTACCTCACCTCTCACCCTGTGACAGCTGGGGTAGGCTTCAGGCCTTCCACAACCCTGAATTAGATAAGCAGGAGATGGATGGAAGGATACATTTTCGATTGCCATGTGACCATATAATTATTCAATAGATTTAACACTGTGGTGAAGTAAATGTTAGGTCAGCAGTAACAATGATAGCTAAATGGAACACACAAAGTGGTCATTTACAATGAAACTGTAAAACAGAACAGATGTTAAAGTCCTCTTTACCCACTTTTATTACAGGACAATATGTTTAACTCTACATGGATGTCTTCATTCCCTCTACACTTCTTAGACTTATGGTTAAATTAGGGGCTTGGATTAAACTCACAGTAGTCACTCATCCAAAAAAAAAAAAAAAAAAAAATTGGCAAGCTGGCCAAAAAGATTTTCTCTATCCCAACACAAACATTAAGAACAAGAGAAATGTCACTAAAATTAGAGGCCTGCAAAATGGCTGCATATACAGCAACTTTAAAGAACACTGATGTGTTAGTGGTGATGATTTTGCTGGGTGCCCATGTCGGCTGGTCTATCATTTATTTTCCTGAGATACAGAAGGCGCGTACTGTACCTGATTACACATATACAGCAGTAACTAACATTAAAGGCTTAGAGTTTTTATATACAATCTGAAATTCACTTGTCAGTTCTATTGATTGTTTATAATTGAGTGTGTGCATATTAGATATGTGTGAGCATGTAATCTAAACAACCAGATTCATTTCACATGCATTTGGGCAGAGCAGGGAAAGCTGCCAGAATATTCACCATAGGTTATGTGGAATTTGGCATTGTAGATAGTTATTATAGCTGAGATCAAACTGTTTTTATGTCAATTTATTTCTTTTTCTGCTCTTTAGAGCCATCTGGGCGGTCGACTTGGTCTTGGGGTTCTTTCAGAAAGCGCAGGATCTTCTCAATCGTAGCCTCCTGATATTCGTGGGACCACCTGTTTGAAGAGACGATGGCAGGCATTAGATAATGTCCATTCAGGGAAAACAGTTCTCTCTAACTGGCATTTTACAGATTTGCACCAACAATAAAGTGAATGAAATATTAATGAGAGAAACTTGAGAGCTTGATAGATAATAAAAAATGTAGTGCAAATGGGACAAATAGCTGTGGTTTAAACCTGTTGGGAAAACAATTTTCCCTCACGTACTGTACAACACGGACACGTACTGTCCAGTCATAATGCAGTATACAGTGACTCACTTTATGCCATTGAAGTTGAGAATGGCTCTCATGTCTTCTGGCAGCGACATGGGGTCAGGCCACGTAAAGTTATCTGTGACAGGAACTATATTCTTCTTACCAGCCAGGGCCGTGACTATTTCCTGCAAGATTAAACATATTACCTTTAGGCCTGTGAGTGACAAAAATTAATCTAAAAAAGCACTAAAGACTCGACCTACACCATATTGCCAAGTGTTCACTCATCTGCCTTCACACACATATGAACTTGAGTAACATCCCGTTCTTTAATATGATGTCAGTCCACCCTTTGCAATTATAAATGCTTCAACCCTTCCAGGAAGATTTAACCAAACTCGCTCATCTATGAGTTGCTGTTGTTCCCAGTTGCTTCCACTTTGTTATAATACCACTGACAGCTGACTGGAATATTTAGTACTAGGGAAATGTCATAACTGGACTTGTTGCACAGGTGGTATCCTGTCACAGTAACACTGGAATTCACCAAGCTGTTGATGTTGGTGTTTGTAGAAGCAGTCTGCATGCCTAGGTGCTTGATTTTATACACACGTGGCCATGGAAGTGAATTCAGTGATTTGGATGGGTGAATTGTATGATACTTCATATTACTCCAACTGGGTTCACATTAGGACTACTCAAGCACTTAGAATTTTCAGGCAAAGGATAGAGGGTAGTCAAATGTTCTGATCCTGTTGCAAGAAACTATGGCATTAACCTACAGCACAGATCAAATTAGCTCGTAATAGATGTGATTAAATCAAATTACATATAAGAATATGTTAACCAGAGATAAAGAGCAGATACAAACCTGTACAGCTACCACCCACAAGCAAAGTGAATAAAATGGATCATCTAGGTAAAATGCAATGTCCTGCTTCATAATTTTTTTGGTTCTGGTATACGTGTGGATGTTACTTTAATGAGTACCACCCACTTAAACATTACTGCAAACCAAGTAGCCCACCCCCACCCCCCAAAGAATCCGACACATCCACACAAGTCCAGTCCACAGAGGCCCCACCCCACATCACCACAGGACACCCCATACCCCCAATGGATCAGAGGGATTTAAGCAGCACAAGGATGACTTACAGTACATTATTAAGAAGGTGGTGATTTTGGTTCATTTGGTCATGATATTTTATGAAAACCAGCCATCACAAATTTAAGAGGGTCTAAATGGAACTTTAAACATATTTAAGAGTTTTAAAAGAGTTGTGTTCCACTGAAAATAGAGTTCTCGATATAAAAACACTATCCAAAAATAACTTTACATGCAAGCTCACAAAATTTGATCTTAAGTAATCCAATTGTCTCATCAACAGAATTATTGTGGATTATCTCGAGAAGGGTTTGAGGTGCAGTGATCTGAAAATTTTCAGCAGAAATTAGATGTAATGAGCCCTGACATTTCAACCATCGTGTACAGGAAATGGAAAACTGACCTTGTGCACCCAGTCCTTCATGGCAGTGTCTCCCATGCACTTGTCCAGAGCATTAGCAGACAGGACCAGGATGAAGTTACGTGCTCTGTGTACACTCTGAATCAATTTGTCCTCAAATTTACCGGCTTCCAGCTTCTCTACATCTATGAAGACACTGTATCCACGGACCTGTAGATGCACCTTCAAAAGGCTGGAGGCAAAAGAATATGGACAGGATTTAATCACTGCATTTGACTTCACTCTTCATCCTAAATTAACTTCTGCACAAAATCTTCTCCAGTTCTAACCTGGCCAGCTGAGAACCCGTAGTCCGTCGGTAACTGATGAAGACGTCGGGCCCTGTGGGGTGGGCATCTGTGTGGCTTAGTTTTAAGGGTTTGCCACTAGACGACAGTATCTTTGCTCTGTGAACGCCATTCTCAATATGGCAGTCGTACTTGAGCTGCTGATCGGTCAGGTTCCGGACGTTGTGACGATCCACTCCTGACTGGACTAGGCCGTAAGTGTACTGACGAAAACGAGGGTCCACCTCAATTAACCAGTCAGCCATGTTGTTTGGGTCACAGGTGGAGTAATTGGCATAAGTCTTCAGCACACGCAAGTCTCTCAAAAACCTGGATAATGAGACAAATCAGAGGTGTTGGTTTTTTTTAAGAAAATAAGACTACTGTCTTTTGATCATCTCAGACCGCTTTGTTCAAAGATTTTCACCACTTGCCTCTTGCGGGTAAGGCTAGTAGTCATGCCCAAATCAGAACTCAGGTCCTCATCTGTAATGTTCAGAAGGAGGTCTCCGTCCACCTGAAGTTCCTATATAATGAAATCACCAACACATCAATCCAGTCCAATTTTATTTATAAAGCACATTTAAAAAAACAAAGTCCCAACACCCCCTGTTCTTAAGTCGATTGATCAGGACCAGGGTTATTATAGTTAACGAAAACGAACGAAATAACGAAAACTGAAATTGAAAAAACATTGTCGTTAACTGAAATAAATAAAAACTAAAATTAAAAGGAAGAAACGACAACTAACTAAAACTGAATTGTGAGTTTACAAAACTAACTAAAACTAACTGAAATTATAGATATTGTTATTTTTTCAAAAGTCTTGTGGATTGATATGAAATCATTTTTTTCCTCTCTCCGAGTTTAAGGTCGGAACGCCGTCGGGCAAATGGGTGCGCATGTGCGTGCGTGCGCACACCGCGCTGCTCCTCAGAGAGTCCCATGTAGTGTTTTTTTTTTTTTTTTACTATGATAGCACAGATAGCAGCGAGTGTCTTGTTGTGGATGATGTTGTGGATGATGTACGGAACACTTCTTAGTCAGGAAAAAAAACACCAACATCAAAGTAGACCTGAGAAGCGCACACAAGGCAGCTACGGAAACCGCTCTCATCCTACAAGGCAACCCGGCCTCCACCTCCAGAGAAACGTGACTACTCGTCGGGTCAACGCAGCCCACAACGTTGTGTTTAGTCCTTGTGCTTTTCCGGCTACTTTATCAGTCAGATAATAACAATCAGGACTAATAATCAAAGCATCAATATAAGGACTCACAAATGTCAGCAAATTCCTGGAGGGAGCTGCTGAAACTATGGGAATGGAAGGAACGAAGAAAGTGAAAAAACAGGGACAAATATGTTTGCACCCTAAAAACAGCACAAAGAGCGAGGACCAAAAAACCCCAGCACACAACCACAAGGTAATTAACACACGCAATCCAGCTATACATGCATAAATGCGGACATGAGGTCGGACACTTCCGTAGGCTACAGAGGCCGCAAAGACCCTGCAAGTCTAATCAGCGAGCATCTAACCAAGCTAGCTCCAAAACAGAAGCAGCATCAGGTGGAGAGAACATCAGGATGCAGCTGGATTTGAGCTTTGACTCCTTCAAGGAGTTTGTTTTTGTCAAACACCACATGTAGCTGTTGTTAATCTGCTGCACTGAGGCTGAACTTTATTGGGAGTTTATTGTAGAATTTATCGAGTTTTGGAGTTCATATTGTTAGCAGTTTCTCCCTGTTGATGTTCATGTGTGTCCTTAATATTACACACATTTAGCATGTAGTGCTTCTGTCTGTGAACAGTTGGTTGCTGAATATATTTCTTTAAAGGGTGTCTTTAAAGCGTACCTGATTAAGTATGAAAATACTAAAACTAATACTGAAACTAACTAAAACTAAGCATAAAACCAAAAATAAAAATTAATAAAAACGAGCAAAACCACTCTGAAAACTAATTAAAACTAACTGAATTAGAGAAAAAAAAGTAAAAACTAACTAAAACTAAACTATAATGTAAAATCCAAAACTATTATAACCCTGATCAGGACACACCAGTAAGCAGATCTGAGTCACTTTAAAGGAACATATATATTTTAAGAGCTCACCAAGATATGGTGGTGCCAACCCATTAAAGGATTTAAAAACATTCAATAAAATCTTAAAATTAATCCCAGAATGCACAGGATGTCAGTTATGGGGAGGCCAGAACAGGGGACGTGCTCCATCTTATGGGTTCTAGTAAGAAAGCAAGCAGCAGCATTTTAGGCCAACTGAAAGCATAAAAGAGAGGCCTGATTTACACCGAAATACAGGGCATTACAATAATCAAGCTGTTAAAAAAAAAAAAAAGGCATGTGTATAACTCTCAGAATTATTGAAAAGATAACAGGGGCTTGATCTTAGAAAGAAGCCCTAGGTGGTAAATACCGGATTTTACAACAAAATGAATCTGTCCAATTTTAAGTCAGTCCATTTACACCAAGGTTCTTTAGAATTGGCTTAACATAAGGGCCACTAGGCCCAGGTCCAATTTTAGATCACCATTGGAACTACTGGGTCTAAGGATCATGGCATCAGTCTTGCTGTCTTTGAAGTTTATCAAATTTAAGGCCATCCAGGCTTTGATGTCACTGAAACATTCTAGTAATACTCTTAATGAGCTTCCATCAGATGCCATATTTTTTCAGATTCAATCCTGGGGTAAGTAAATACAAGGAGAAGAGAATCAGCCCCAAAATAGAGCCTTGTGGAACTCCACATTGGAGCGCTGCAGAGGGAGAATTTGAGCAACCAAAACTGACCCTAAAATTTAATTTAAAAAAAGCATGACCTAAACCACATCCATGTCAGACCAACTCTTAAACTGAGCTGTGAGATGAATGTGTGGATAGATTTTTCAACTTTCTGTAGGAATAATGTTTTACTCACCTGAAAACGGTCACAGTAGGTGCTGAAGCCAATCTGCTGCAGCCACGTCTGCACTTCACAGGTTTTCCAGTTGGGCACACTTGACAGAATTCGTTTCGGCACTTCTTCTCCCATCATCCTCAGTGCCCGCTTAGCGAGGGCACAGACTGTGCCATTGCTGGAGTACATGACGATTCTTTTTAGGCTCTGCACTGCACCAATCTCTTGAAATATCTGAAAAAGGAGGAGAAATTAGAGCTCCGCCAAAACATATTTAAAATTGAAGCTAAATAGCCAGTGAACAGCGGTTGTACTTTGGTGTTGCGCTGACGGGACTTGATGCTGGCCTCAACACAAAGGTAAAAGGCTGCAATGCACTTTCCCTCCACCCTTGTGCCATCCAGTAATGGCAAAAGGTGCTGCAGATCAGATGCGGTCCTTCCCTGCATGCTGTCTGCACTGTCCAGTAAGCTGCGGGCAAAGTCGTCCGGATCCAGAGATGCTATGAACGGCTCCACCAGCTCCAAGGTGCCTGATTTCACCACCTCCTTCTCAATTTCTCGGTTTGCAGCTAACACAGTTACAGCCAAGCAGGCGTGGAAACGAATGAGTTCATCCTCTTTGGAAAAGGCCAGTGGGAAGAGCCACTCAGCTGCCTGTTTCTCGATCATCCAGCGCTGGCAGCAGTGGCCCCCGTACATTGCACAATTAGCCAGTGCCACAGCACAGTGGCGCAGCACAGTAGGGTCTGTACCTCGGCACCAGAAGAGGAGGGTGTCCAGGGCACCGTTAGTGATGAGGTGGATGGATGTCTCCTCGGTGTGTTTGAACATGTGCTCAAGGATGCCAGAAACACTGCGAGCCAGCTGAGCATCTTCCTGCTGACGAGTCAGGTTGAGGATGACCCCCAGACCCATGCGAGCTACGTAATCCCTGTAGACACAAGTTTGGAATATGGTAACTCTGGTAGATTGATTGACAGCACTTCATAAACTAATGACTGTTAAACGAATGAGGCACACTGAATATGGCAATGGTCCACTAATTTTTTTCTGCTGTGCCCCGTTCTCACAAGCCCCCCCCCCCCCAAAAAAATAGATTTATACCCACCATCAAGCATTCTTTATCAATAATTAACATAAAAAGTTGGGGTTTTTTTTTAGTAAAATAAAGGTCAACACAATATAAAAATCAAACTCAATTTCTTTAGTTCCTCTATATAAATCATACTCTTCAGGTCATCCACAACCCCATGATTATTTTATGGAATCAAAAACAATTTCTGTGGTTAACCAAAAATATCAAACTTTCATAATTCCAGCATCTCAACTGTGAGGATTGTTTTATATCAATGTGAATTCAGCATATTATAGGTTTGGGCTGCTGGTTATATAAAACAAGTCATTTCAAAATGCCACATCATATATTATTAATGACAGGTGCATATATTTAAAAAAAAAATGCTGAACAGTTTCAAAAGTAATTAGCAAATAAATCTCAGTGTGTGCAGTAGAAGGAATGGAATCACTTCCAGTTTGCTTAATGCAACTAAAAGTGTGCCCCAGGGTTCAGTTGAAAGACCAACCCAAAATAGCAAGCTTTCATTTTTATGCTGATAATATGGTGATGGGCTGCTCTGCACCTACTCCTAACTAGGCTCTCTTTCAGCTACAATCAGTTTGTAATGCAATATGTTTTAAATTCTGACAAAACTAAACTGATGATATTTTTAAAAAATGCAAAATCAAACCCACTGAGCCCTTCATGCATCACTGCAGTCCAGAGCTCTGAGAATGAGCCAGTATGTCAGAGTAAGTACTTAAGAATTATAACTGATGTCACTCTCTCTTTTACACTTCACGTTCAGCAGCTGAAAGCAGCAGCTGTCTGTCCTTTGAGGCAACAAGGAGACTTGCTGCTCCCACTTTCATGTCAGCACTGTTTTTTTATATGCATTTATCTAATAATTGCATATGCCAGATGCTGTCTATCATGGAGCACTAAGATTTATTACAATCCTTAAAGTTCTTGCCCACCATTGTGCACTGCATCCTTGGATGGGACAGTCTCCTTTGCCATATCATGACTCACCCACTGGTGCATTCTTATTTATAAGACTATTCTTGCCTTGTTCCCATCTTACCCACTGAATTACATTTACTAAAAAATGTGTGGGAAGTTACTGTCTTCTGTCCCAAGACTCATTTCTTTTGTCTGCCCTCAAAGTTTGCACTAAATTTGGAGAAGAGCATTCAAACAGCTTTCTCCTCCAGGAATCGGCTGCAGAATCAACTAAAACAGGAGCTGGTCTCACTAAATGAATTTCAGGTGATTTTTAAAGGACCTGGAAGGCAGTTACTTCAGGCTGTAGAAACAGAAGAGAAGTTTCTGGCACAGCTTCATTTGCTTCCAAGGTGCATGGAGACACTCCAGCAACACTTATAGTTTAAAGAACTATTTTATTGCTTGACTGATGTGTTTCGACACGTAGCCTTCATCTGGGTCACATATGCCAAGCAATAAAGTTATTCTTTATACAACAAGTGTTGAGCAGCAACCTCTTAAATTACTTCAAGTTGTAGATGCTTTCCCTGAATATGACCACCCCTGTTTTTTTGGCCCCAGGCGATGACTTTTTCTGACGTTTTAGGCATCACTGGCACTGAAATTCATAAATTTTGGTTCATGTATTTGACTTTTTAATCACTTGTGAATTTGCTACACATATTGTGTGTATTTTTGCTGTGTGTATTTGCCCTTGTGTTCCTAGTTTCTTTAACAACTAGTTATTGTACTGCTATCTGTCTTGGCCAGGACACGCTTGCAAAAGAGATTTTTAATCTCAAGTCTCATATATATCGAGCAATCTGTCTATATATATCAAATAAATATTGCATTTTCAAAAATTTAAAATATTTTATATTAAGTACTAAAAGATTACTATAATACTAGACAAAGATGCTATTGTTGTTGAATAGACAGCGTGCAATGTGGCACAATTTCAGCAGAAACTGAACATTAACGGGGCCTACTGCGGTGTATCACTTACACCATACCTGTTCTCTGAGATCAGTATCTGCTCCAGCAGTTTTGCAGACTCATACGTGATCTCCACAGCAGGTGACTGCTGGAGTTGAAGCAGCAGCTCCAGGCCTCCATGCAGCCGGATCCTGTTACATATCTCCTCGGCCACCTGACGACCCACGGTGGGTAAAACCCAGGCCTCCTCCACCAGCTGGAAGATCTCCGCGATAGCCCTGCGGGTCTCATCTGAAGCCGAGGTTTCCTTGGATGACTTCAGCCTACTGATGGCGGACCGCAGGGCGGGAAGTGACGTGTCCAAGACCGCCTGGACGTCGGCATTAATCCCCGGAGAGATGGCCTTGGGGTCGCATCCGGAGCCGCTCCTCCCTCTCTGCAGCCGGCTGACGTATTCCGGGACTGTGAGTCGGTCTGCGCTGAACATGATGGAAAAATGTCGGTAGAGCCTCCACAACAAAAGCGTCAGGGAAAAAAGCATCTACCGGTACAAACAAGGTTGATCAATGTGGATGCGCACTCCAAGAACCAAAAGTGATGAGTTCACTTGGGCCTGTAATCCGTGTTCAGCCTGCTGACCCGCCTTGTAAACAAAGCCAAGTCTTGCAGATGATGTGCCAGTCAAGGCTTCAGTTATAAATCAAAAGTGACAGCTTCCACCAAATTGCATCACTTCTCTCTCTGGGTGTCGTCCCCGGCAGTAAGACTCGAGCAGATCTTGAGCAGCGGGTGTTTACGCCTCACAGCTGCTCCTTTGTCTCTCTCTCATCCCACCAACCAATAGTCACAATTTGTAGAAGTTTCCTTAAACAAGCAACATCTCAGCGCACAGAACCTCAAACTGAAAGAGTGGGAAGCGCAACCTGCTGGTTTCCCCAAGAAGAATAGTAATGAACTATTGTCGTCTATCTCTTCGCCCGCATTCATTCGCTGAGACTTGCCAGACAAAGAAGACCTGTAGTTGTCATAGTTTCCCTTCCAACGCACCCAGCGCACTGCAGCGGCTTGTTTTCTGCAAAAATATCAAATATGATGCTCCTATACCGCAGGGTCTCCTCACCTGGCATCCTTCGGTCCGCATCCGCAGGCTGCCTGCATCTTCAAAACATTCGCACCGCCCACCGGCTCCGGATATACTGTCAAGGATGTACAGGAAAAGAAGCATCCCCGCTCCTCATCCTCTCCGCTCCCTGCATCGCAGCCGGTCAGAGCATGCGCATCGTGACCTGGGCGTTTGTAAACACTGCAGGCCCTCTGTAGGAGGAGCTGGAGAAATGAAAGGTACAGCTGTTTCACCGGATCCCACACACACGCCAAATTATATATGAATCGTCAGCAAACATCTCAGCCATGGAGAGAAATTGAAGCAAAATTAGTCGCTTGTTCCTGTCATTGTGCAAATTTAAAATGGAGGGCCAAAGCTGTCAAAATTCAAACTAATCCATAAATAAATGGTTAAATAAAAAAATACATTAATTTCTAAAAAAGTGTGATAAGAACATCCGCGAAGTAAAAAGGGTGCAGGAACAAAAAACAACATTCAGTTTTTGTTCCAGGAGCTATTGGTGTGCGGACATTTTTTCCTCCAAGCTAAAAAGTGTGACATAAATTAATATTTGTATTTTTTATCATTTTGTTTCCTTCTTTTGCTTACTTTACCATTTATATATTTGTTTGTTTTAATTCAATTCAATTTTATTTATATAGTGCCAAATTACAACAGTCGCCTCAAGGCGCTTTTATTATGTTTATTTATTTAATTAATTAATTATGTCTCTCAACCCTTTTTTTGCCCTTAATTATACTTTCCGTGTCCACAAGTCCACTCAGGTCCGCACGACACAAATTCATCAAAGGGTGAGCATGAGGCTCCGTGCAGATGTTAGCATGCCTGCCAACTTTTTTGGCCCACGCACACTTGTCTACGAAGATTTTACCTTAAAATGGACCAAAATAAAAGATGTACACACGATATTGTTGTGATTCTGATTGGATTGACAGGCACCACAACCTAAATTCAGGTCTCATCATGTTCTGACACATTATAATGTGAGATGATCACTTAATGATCTACAAACTACTTAAAATGTAAAAACAACTTTGCTCAGAGGTCAACAAAGGTCAAATGGCTAACAGTCTGCGTTTATTTGTCCAAGTAGACAGAGGTTTGCAAATAAGGTTAAAGTCAACAAGGAGGTAGGGTGACTGACACATGCTTCCAATGATTGGGAGCGCACAGTCCTTCATTATTTCCACAGTCTGTCCTCTGACACAGTGGAGGCAACATGGAGCTGTGGGGCTTGCTGCTGCTCGCTCTGCTCACCAATACTTTGGCTTCAGATGGTGAGTCCAACTTCAAAAGTCTGCTTTAAACTTCTTGAAGGTTTTGTTGTCAGAAAGCTGGGGTAGTGTTTTTGTGCATCGTTCAGGGCCCTGCTTTAAAAAGATCTGATTTGAGCCTGTTAGTATACTGTGTGTATATTCAAGTACCTCTGTCAGCTGCTACATGTTGGTTAAAACAGTTAAATTATGCTCATTTATTAAAGTCTTTCATATGTTAAACTGTCAGATGCATATATATATATATATATATATATATATATATATATATATATATATATATATATATATATATATATATAATATTGTCAGCACAGCTACTTAAAAAAAAGTATTATTGGCAGATTTTTTTAAATATATAATTAATTAATTCTTTATTCTACAAAATGCTATCAGATATGAGGACAAAAATGTGTAAAGTCTTCAAATTACTTGTTTGGTCTAAATGTATAAAACTGTGATCATTTTGAATAATTAAAATTGTTGTCTATCATTATATTAACTAATTCTCCGTTAGTTTATGAATACTTACAGGATGCACTGAGATTTAGTATCCCATATCCCATGAGTCTTTGCCACTGGCATGCTGTCAAAGCCTCATGGGAGCTATAATCAAATTTAACTTTATTAACCAAAGGAGGAAATTAATTTGTGGTACAAACAGCAGACAGACTTTGCTGTGTTATATGTTTATCTTCAGAGTCCTGCATGGGTCGCTGTGAGAGTGGTTTTGACTCCCAGAAGAAGTGCCAGTGTGACTCCATGTGCAAGTATTACAAAAGCTGCTGCTCTGACTTTGAAGCCATCTGTGGTATGATAAGTAAGAAACTAATCTGGTCATTAGTTCATTTGCGTTGTGAAGCACTCACAGGGAAAGATGGATGCTGATATTTCTTTCATACCCCCCTCAGCTCGTGGTGACACCTTCGAGTTTGCCGAAGATGATGATTATGATGAGCTGTCTGTAGGCACCACTCCACTCCCACGCCGCCCAGCACTCAACCAGCTGAAGCCCACACAGCTTCACATGCCGGACTTCGGTCACAGCGCCCAGCAGCACCTGGAGACCACGCTTGAAATGACCAGACCGACCCAACGGAGGGTTCCTGACAGGCTGCGGGCAAGTGTGGCACACACAGACACCCACACACTCGAGGACCCCATCACGACTAATGCGGCAGCTGAGGCGACCACCGTTCCCATCGCAACAGCCACCACTGTTCCTGTCACAACAGCCACCACCATAGCGCCTGACCCAGATGCTGAGGTCTGCAGCGGGAGGCCTTTTGATGCTTTCATGCAGTTCAAAAACGGCTCCATCTATGCCTTCAGAGGTCAGTGAATTAATTCACATTTTACCTGACAACCTTTCAGGCACTGTTTATGTTATTCAAAACTAATCATGATGATCACGCTCTTTGTTTTCCAGGGGACTACTTCTTTGAACTGGACCAGAAGTCAGTGATTCCTGGTTATCCCAAGCTCATTAAGGATGTGTGGGGCATCACCGGGCCTATTGATGCTGCATTCACCCGCATCAACTGTCAGGGGAAGACCTACATCTTTAAGGTGGAAGCACAGAAAATCAAATCCATTTAGATTTATAAAACTGATAACTGTAATTGTCTGGCAGGCCTCTTCTTTAGTCAGTCTATCTTTAATTATTTGGCACTTTGCAGACAAATCAGAGGACAATAATAATACAACAGAAGATGGTTTAACTTAAAAAAGAAAAAAAGATAATAAAACACAATAATAAACCACTAGATGAAAGCCAGATTTGATACATAACTTCATAATTTAAGTCTAAAATTATATTTTAAAAAATTAATTAACTACAAATTTAATGTTTAATTGTTTAGGGAAACAAGTACTGGAGGTTTGACAATGGCATGCTGGAGGATGACTATCCTCGAGATATCAGCGTTGGCTTTGACAGGATTCCCGATCATGTGGACGCAGCGTTTGCCCTTCCTGCTCACAGTCACCACGGAAAAGAAAAGGTTTATTTTTTCAAAGGTACAACCAGATGTTTTGGTTTGTATATATCTCCAGATATTCCTGTAGTATTAAACAACAGTGGCTAATCATACCACATTTTTTCCAGGTGACCAGTATTATGTGTATGAGTTTCTGCACCAGCCATCTCATGAGGAGTGCATCAAAATGTCTGAGAGCTCTCCGTCCACTCCCTTCAGGCGCTACACTGATGTGTACTACAGCAACTACGAGCGTTTCTTCAGCGAGCTCTTCTCTGACAGTGAGTTGTGCAGTTATAGACCTATTTGTCTGGAGGGGAGTCAGGTATGTGTGTGGTTTAACTTGTTTTTATCGTCTGCAGTGCCTCAGCATCATGGCAATCACCACTTCATTAACAAGGACTGGAAGGGCCTCAGGTCTCCAGTGGATGCTGCCATTGCAGGCAGAATCTACATCAGTCCTTGGAGGTCAACACGACGCCGCTACAACTACCAGCAAGGACAGCAGTGGGGTCAAAGGAGACAAAGCCGTTCACCCACCTGGATATCCTTTGCTGAGCAGGGGATGAACATGGGGCAGGAATTTGCTGAAAGGGGGATGGAACTGGGTCTGCGACTGGCAGAGAGAAGGATGGAGATGGAGGAGAGGCTGGGAAGAGGCTGGGACAGACGATGGGATCGAGACTGGGACCAGGACAGACGATGGGATCGAGACTGGGACCAGGATAGGCGGAGAGATCGTTACGGCCAGAACAACAGAGGCAACTATGACTCCAGAGATGACCGATACCGTTACGACTTCCAAAGAGATATACCCATACAGACCGTTTATTTCTTCAAAGGAGGTAACAGATTCAGAATGGGAGGAGCCATGTCAATTTTACTGAAAATGTATTTATTCATTCATTTTTGCTGTTTTGTAATAGCTGGTTAATTAATTTTTATTTTATTTTATTTTTTTAATAATGGAAGGGTTTTTTTGGCAAAGATTTATTGTGATTCCTTGTGTCCAAATACTAAAGATATCTAATATCTTTATGAGTAATATAAATTAGCAAAGTAGCAAATCAACACATTTAAAAAAAATCAACGGTTGTAGTTGGACCTCCTTTTGCCTTCAGAACTGTAATTCTCCATGGCACAGACTCAACAAGGTGCTGGAAACATTCCTCAGAAATTTTGGTCCATATTGACACGATAGCATCACATTGCTACAGATTTGTCAGCTTCACGTCCCATTTAATCTCCCATTCCATCACAGCCAAAGGTGCTCAATTGAATTGTGATCTGATGACTGCAGAGGCCATTTGAATACAGTGAACTCAGTCATGTTCAAGAAACCAGTCAGATATTGTGAGCTTTGTGACATGGTGCATTATCCTGCTGGAGGAAGCCATCAGACGATGGGTACACTGTGGTCATGAAGGTATGGACATGGTCAGCACCAATACTCAGGTAGGCTGTGGCGTGTAAACAATGCTCAGGGACCCAAAGTGTGCCAATATCCCCCACACCATTACACCACTACCACATGCTTTCATGTTGTTTACACCAAATTCACCAAAACCTTTTGTCAATTGTAGCTCCAGTTTCCTGTCCTTAGCTAATAGGAGTGGTATCCAGTGTGGTCTTCTGCTACTGTAGTCCATCTGCTCCAGGGCTCAACGGGTAGTGCATCGAGATGCTCTTCTGCATACCTTGGTTCTAACAACTGGTTATTTGAGTTACTGCTGCCTTCCTATCAGCTCAAAGCAGTCTGGCTGTTTACCTCTGACCTCTTACATCAACAAGGCATTTTCAGCCAGACAACTGCCACTCACTGGATATTTTCCTTTTCAGTCCATTCTCTGTAACCCCTAGAGATAGATTTTAAATTGTTTAAGTTGTAAACAATTTAAAATCTGTGTGGGAAAATCCCAGTAGATCAGCAGCTTCTGAAATACTCAGACTTATTCAAAGTCACTTAAATTGCCCTTCTTCCCCATTCTACCTTTAACAAATGAAGCAATAAGTGGATGTATATAAATCATTAAACATACAGAGCTAGCTGCAGTAACAGAAAAAAAAAACATAAAAACACAAATAAGGAGCAGCAAATGCCAGGAGTTATTGCCTTTATTTCAAGGATTCATGGGATCTGTAATCAAATCAAAGCTCTTTTAAGGAGGAGGACTTTAGTAGAAATTCATTTGGTCTGAGGTAAGAGGATAGAAAAATATCTCTTTCTATTGAACTCACATACAGAATCCCACATAGTAAATGTCACTTCCAGTGTCATTCTGGTTCATGTTTAACACCACATATTAATAGCATGGTATGTGGAATGAGCAATGCAAAGCAGACAATATGTATAATAAATGTGACTGGTGAGCATGTTGACAATACACCTCGTGTTCCCACAATACAAAGTTTTTCAAAGTCTGAAAGACAAACTGAACGACAGCCTTGTTTTTGTGTTTTCTAGATAAATACTACAGAGTGGACCTCAGGACAAAGAGAGTTGATCCCGCTGTTCCTCCATACCCCAGATCTATCGCCAAGTACTGGCTCGGCTGTTCAGACCCCACAGGAGCAGAGAAGTAGTTTCCAGTATTTTAAGTTTTAATCATGGTAACTGTAACTCAGTTATTGTATAATAGAGCTGTTGTTTTTACTGAAACGTGCAGCGTTAAACGTGTGTCAGATGTGCGCTGTTACACGTAACTAGCTGACTTCAGCAAATATTGGTATATCGATGAGAGTCCACATGCAGCTTAGGGTCAGAGTTCAGCTGGCTGATTTTCAGTCAGTTTTATTAAATGCAGCTAAAGTGAAAACAGAGAGAGCCAGAGATAGCTACGTTTATTCCAGAACTTTATCGGTCTGAAAGCCCACTAAATTCTGCTCTGATTAATCTCCAATTATAACTCCATTTATAAGGTTTTATGTTATTTAAATTCACTGCTTCTCATATATTCTGAATATGTTTATTACCATTTTAATAATTATGATCATGTACATGGTGAAGTAACTAAATATTAACACAGATTTGAGGAGGGTTTAATCCACCCGTGGTCACGAGCTGGGGAGTAATGTGTTTTTAGCCAACAGGAGTGTTTGTGAGCTGTGGACGCATTGGAAACTTTGACATTGGGTCACAGAAATACAGTTGAACAGTTCCAGTTCAATGAGTGATTTATGTGACAGAACAAGCAACCTTGTCGGGCTTTTCTCTAATGTGTAAAGCATGTACTGATTCAGAGTGAATCATGTTTACAATCTGTTACAGCCTGTTCTTACTGTGTTTCACCCAAGACTAATAAAATATACACAGAGAAGCAGGTTCAGATCCTTTCTTTACACTTAACTGAAATCAATAAAAATGCTCATCACACTTATTGTCCTCTGAGAACCATTCCAACTCACATTCACACCTTCTGATTTAGAGTCGCTAATTAACCTAACATGCATTTTTGGACTGCGCAAGGAAGTCAGAGTGCCAAAGATAAACCCGTGCAAGCACAGGGGGAATATGCAAGCTCCACACAGAAAGGCTCAAACAAACTGGTGGATTTAAACCCAGGATCTTCAAGCTGTGAGGCAACAGTTAGGTGGCAGATATTAGAGTACTTTATATATATTTACTTAAGTAAAAGAAAAACACACACACACACACAAGCAACCAGTGGTCTTCTTAGATGTATCTGATATTCCCAAGCTGATGTTGCTCCTACAAGGATGTGCCTCATGAAAGGCTCAAACACAGGACTTTCACCCATGAGACTGGGATTTGTGTCCTGTGTGAATGTGAAAGTACACAACTTTATTTTAGACTAGGTTGATCTAATTATTTAAAGAACATTTTCAGTTTTCAGTTGCAGTTTGTCTAGCTTTAGCCAAAAAACAAACATACTTGATTATAAGTTTAAGGAAAATATGTTCAGCATGTACTGAAAAGTCCCGAAGGCAAACCTTTTCCATGTGCATCATTTTTTTCTTAAGTTACAAAAAATTCACAAAAGTGTGATTGGTCAGTTCTGGGTCCTGGGAAAACAGATTATGATGTAGGAACAACACCAAAGTGACAACAGACCGTGTGGTGTTCTTGTTAGAAATCACCCCGTTTTCTTGTTGCATCTATGTTTGAAATTTAATTTAAGGTTGCTCTTTTTAAAATCAAAATTTGTCTGCAATTTTAGTCGTTAAGAGCTGCAGTTACACAAATTAACTTGCATTTATTGGGGAAGCTTTCCCGTTAGTTAACATATAACTGCAGAACAACAAACATGCAGTTGTTTTTGGATCAGATCTGATGACACAGACACAGTTTCTCAGAGGTCACGAGTGTTTGATCTGAACATTTTCGTAGCAGGGTTCATCAGTCACAATGACCATGGCTCCTTCGTTGGCAATGATTTCAATGAGACTTGCGCCATCTCCCACTGGTCCCACAGTCCGATAGGCACTCTCAGTTTGTTCTTCGTGTGGGTCAGAGCTCTGCATTGTGTCTCCTTCAGCCCTCAGATTACACCCTGAGTCAGCTGACGCCACTTCAGGCACGCTCTTTAAAATGGATGACAGTGGCCGTTTTGGAGTGCCGCTCTCTGTTACTGGAGTGTCATTCGGCCCAGAAGCATTAGAGGAGTTGTGGGAGGAGTGCTTCCTCCTGATAGGCTTACAAACTCCAGCCTCCCCTGCAGACAGTCCTCCCTGTTCCCAAACAGCTGCTCGAGCTCCCAGCTTCCTCCTGGGCGGTTTGGTAATAGCTTCACCTCCCTTCGGCTTAGGCCTGGCAGACTCCTGCTCTTTTTGTCTCTGAAGGCTGCCGAGTCTTCGCAGCATGGCCTGAACAGGGCCCTCAGAGCTCGGCTCTGTCTTCGTTATGGGCCTGCCCGCCTTACCCACTGTCACGTACACTGTGGTGACCTTATGAGAGCTCCCTGCTTGAGCATCTGTGGCAGACGATGTCCCCTTATGAGCAGCTGTGTTAGACATAGTCCGTCTTCGTCCTGATGCCCCAGGAACCTGCAGGGTGGCCCTTGATGGAGTTTTATCTACTTCCTGGTCCGCTACCTCACAGCTTAACTCCTGACTGTTGGTTACATCCACTCCATCTTTCTCCTCCTCACCCTCGGGTCCGTCCTCCTCTCCAGTTTCAGCTGCGCTTCCCTGACTTTGGAGGGCCGACAGCATCAAAACTCCCCAGGATGACTTGGATTTGCTGCGTGGAAGAGCGCCAGGGTCTTGACCAGAGCCACGCCTCTCTTTAGGGCTGAAGCGGGTACCTTCTGCAAATGAGACCGATGGCCGCTTGGCTTTGGCAATGCTGGAGGTGCGAGGGATGTTGAAGGGTGAAGAAATGTCCTCACTACTGAAGCCCGATGGGTCCAAGAACATGTTACATTTCGAGCTCATCTCCTGGAACTCCCCACCCGCCACAGCCGGGATGTCTAACAGAGACAAAGAGTGAAAAGTCAAACAGTGCAGGAAAGAGTTTTGAAGTAGCAGTTCTCCACTCCACCAAAAGAGGGCACTGTAAAGCTCGGTAAATGTTGCTCCTGCTTTACCTTCCATTGGTGGGACACAGTAAAGAGCTTCTCCCTCCTCCTCATCACTGTCGAAGGACGACCCCTCAGTCACCCAGCCAGAGGAAGGAGGCTCAATGAAGCTGTGGTTGAAGGTCAGCTCGGGGTCATGGTGAGATACTGTGTGTGTACATGAAACATGGAAAGCACATTAAATGTGACAGTCAAATCCAAAAATTTCATCTAGAAGTCTGGATGAAAAATGTGAATTTAGCTTCATTGTCTGGCATTAGCAACAGAAGCAATTCCTCAAACATTTCACCCAACTACAGATTACACCAAAAGAAAGGCATTTTATAATTAGAAATATCACATTTCATTCTAAGCTGTGTAATCAAGCTTAACGTTTTCACATATCAGAAGTTGTATTAAATGCTCCAAGAGGTGAGCTACTGACAAAAAGCCGAGCAACTGAACTTTGACATTTCACACAGCCCCGCCCTTCAGCAACTGACCTAAATATCACAGCTTCTGGTCATAATTCCTGCATAAAAGCTGTGATATTTAGTCACACTGACCATGGCTCCTTCTCCACAACAGATGTACTTATACATAAGAACATCTGTTGTGGAGTTGTGGAGTTTGTGCAAGTTGTGTGGACGCTGTGAGTAGTAGGACTGACCGGTGACACGAGGCAGGCCAGAGGACCAGTCAGAGATACATGGCAGGGCAGCACCAATATTTGCCAGAACGCTGTAAACGTGATACTTCATTCGAACCAAAAACCCACCATCAGCAACAATTGCTCTAGAAACAAAAGATATCATATAAAGTTATACAGGGTCATAAACGCGGCCTGCTCTTTGTGGCAAACCGTCTATGCAAAGTGAAGATAATACAAACAAGGGAGCTACAGACCTGTCTTTGTCTCTATCATCAGCCCGGCGTCCTCCACAACACAGACAGCAGCACAGTACAGCAAGAAGCAACAGGAACAAAGGAACCAGTACACCTGCAAGCAAAGCACCTCTGCCAGCTGGCGCGCGCGCGCGCGCACAGACACACACACACACACACACACACACACACACACACACACACACACGTATGAAGGAACATACAATGCGCTGTAGGCAAACAAACGTATACATCAGTGCACAAAACTGAGTGATAATTAGGTGGATGGACGGACGTACTGTTAGGACAGGCTCCAGTGACAGAGTCGCAGGCGACCCCCTCACCACAGTCGCAGACAGAAGAACAGTTGAGGCCAAACCGCAGGGCAGGGCAGCTGCTGTTACAGCTGGAAACACCCGTGAGTCACAGTGAGTAAGAGAATTAAATCAGGGTTTTATTTTGGTACTCGGCGAACACATAATGATGACGTCTGAAAAGAAAATTAAGGGGGCCACGTTTTCCATATTTTAACCCGTCAACCTCAAAGTAAACAACAACGCAACCAACTAGTTTCCAGAGCGTACTAAATTTTATGCGGTTAAATTTCGGATCTGGGGTTTGCGCCTACAGAAGCACTGTTATTGGCAGCAGTGCTGTGAAATCCAAGATACAAAAGGTTCCTTAAATGCAACAAAAAGGAAGAAAAAGCTGAGACTATTCCACACGCGTACACGACACCATCTTACAAGGCAGGAAACAACACCAAGAGGAAGAGAGAAATCAGAAAAAATAAAATTCAATTTGAAGGCTTTTTATATATAGTTCACCCCAGCATTATTATTTGTGAAACCCTAACTTTACTAACTCCCTTTGAGAGCGACTACCCATTGGTTGGACAATGTAAAGGACAGCTATGTCAGAAAGGTGGTTAGCTGCATGTTTTTACCAGGTTTGGTTTGACTGGAAAAATTTTGTAATGCCACCACCTGGTGGAACATCCAACAACTAATTAGGTTAATTGGCAGTAGATGTAAATTTCTAAATTGCTCTATTGTCTGTTAAATACAGTTTTTAACTGATGTGAAAGCGCATTTTGTTTTTCTTGTTATCATTTAACATCTTAACTTTAGATAACAGCTGCATAAGTTTGTCCAAAGATAAGCGTTGCTTTAATTTGCTCACCTCTCCCCCTGAAACCCTGGCTCACAAACACATCTTCCTGTCACGTGATGGCAGTTACCATGAAAACAAGGACTACACGGGAAGCGGCAGGCGTCTCCAAATCTCCCGGCAGGGCAGAGCTCCTCACACCTGGACAAGGACCCAAAGAGTGAGGACAGAGATTACTAGTCTTAAATTTCAATGTCACTAAATACATGACAGTTTCACCTAATTTTCCTCCCTCACACTTGCAAACACTTACAGACGCTGTGGGTGGTACAAACTTTCCATCTTCTATAAGCAGTGGCATCATTTACTCATGTTTTACCACTTTTGCATGTTAGCCATAAACTTCCAACTCTTCCAGGCAACTCACTGAATTAATTTCCAAACTGAAAGAGCTGAAACACTAGACGATTTATCCATCCCATTCAAGAAATTGCAGTACAACTTTTTCGCAGATTCAGCTCTTTGTGAGAAACTCAAACCCACTCCATCTCTTTTCTTCTGGGTCTGACTTTCTGACTATGTTGCTGGTCAGCAAAATGAACGTTTTACAGCCAACTCACGGATGTCAGAGCCTCCCACGAACAGCTGCATGGGCAAGTAAGGAAGTGTTTTCAGTCCCCAGATCTCACCACAGGATAACAATGTAGAATCTGACAGAAAGAACTATAATCTATGACAGACTGACCATTTTTAGTTTTTATTCACTGATTTTTTTTTTTTTATTCAATAGGCTGTTATTACACTAGCATTTCAATATATTTACAACCCCAATTCCAACAAAGTTCGGACACTGTGTAAAATGTAAATAAAAACAGAATGCAATGATTTGCAAATCTCATAAACCATAAATATTTTATTCACAATAAATCATAGAAAACATCTCATGTTTAAAATGAGACATTTTACTATTTCGTGAAAAATATTAATTCATTTTAAATTTGATGGCAGCAATACATCTTGAGTTGAGATGAGACAACAAAGGACTGGAGCTGGGGAACATTTTACAGCTAATGAGGTTAATTGGCAACGGGTCAGTAACATGATTCAATTTAAAAAAGAACATCTTAGAGAGGCAGAGTTTCATGCTGGGCAAAGGTTCACCAATCTGCAAACATTTATCTATCTCACCATCTACAGTAGATAATATCAACAGATTCAGAGAAATATCTGGAGAAATATCTGTGTGCAAAATATAAGACTGAAAATAAATATTGGATGCCTGTGATCTTTGGGCCCTCAAACAGTATTGCATTACAAATTGGCATGACTCTGTCACTGAAATCACTGCATGGGCTCAGGAACACTTCCAGAAATCACTGTCTATGAATACAGTTCACAGTGCCATCCACAAATGAATGTTAAAACTATTGTAGCTAAGAAGAAGCCACACGTGAACATGATCCAGAAGCACTGCCATCTTATCTGTGCCAGAGCTCATTTAAAATGGACTGCGGAAAAGTGGAAAACTGCTCTGTGGTCCAACAAATCAAAATTTGAAATTCTTTTTGGAAAACATGGATGTGGTATCCTCCAGACTAAAGAGGAGAGGGACCATCCAATGTGTTATCAGTGCTCACTTCAAAAGCCTGCATCTCTGATGGTATGGGGGTGCATCAGTGCCTCTGGAATTGGCATCTTGCACATCTGGAAAGGCGCCATCAATGCTGAAAGGTATATACAAGTTTTAGAGCAACATATGCTCCCATTCAGATGACGTCTTTTACAGGGAAGGCCTTGCATATTTCAGTGAGACAATGTCAAATTACAAACTGCATCTATTACAACCGCATGGCTTTGTAGTAGGGGTGTTGAACTGGCCTGCCTTTCAAAAGTCCAGCAGCTGGTTTCCTCAGTTCCCAGACATTACAGATCTTTGCTCATAGAAGAGGGGATGCTACACCTTTCTCAGTTTAAATACTTGATATGTTTTCTATGTTCTATTGTGAAAAAAACATGGCTTTATTAGATTTGCAAATTGTTGCATTCTGTTTTTATTGACACTTTATACAGCATAGATTGTTTGTTTTTTTTTGGGGGGGGGGGGGGGGGGGGGGGGGGGGGTGATTTGGAAGCTTTCCTTTGTCCTGTTAAATTGCTTTGATTTTGACAAGTGGTCCAAAAATGAAAACACACCAAAAAAGGTTGAGAAATACTGACTTATGATGTACTTTGTAGAGCAGTTAGTTGTAGTATCATGGCCCAAGGTTTTGAGAATAAGACAAGTACTGTTTTTTTCAAAGTTTGCTGCTTCAGTTTTTATGATGCTAATTTGCATATACTCTAGAATGTTATGCTCAGATAGGTTGCAAATAGTTGCAAAGTCTCTCTTTGCCATGAAAATGAACTAAATTCCAAAAACAAAAATTTCACTTCATTTCAGTACCTGCAGTACCCGCAAAAGTACCTGCTGACATCATTTCAGTGGACTGGGTCAATTTATCTGATGACCCAGTTGTTTGGGGCATCTGGAAAAATGACTGGAGAAGAAAAAGTGAGTGCTACCATCAGGTAACCAACAATATGCCAACAACAAAACATCCTGAGACCATTCACATGTGGGGTTGCTTCTCATCCAAGGGAGTGGACTTGCTAACAATTATCTCAAAGAACAAAGCCATGAATAAAGAACAGTACCAAAACATTCTCCGAGAGTAACTTCTCCCAACCATCCAAGAACAGTTTGGTAAACTGATCATGCCTTTTCCAGCATGATCGAGCATCGTGCTATAAGGCACAAGTGATAACTAAGTGATTAGAGGAAAACAAAACATTTAAAATTTGGTCCATGTCCAGGAAACTCCCCAGACTGTAATCCCATTGAGAACTTGTGGTCAGTCCTCAAGAGGTGGATTGACAAAAAACAACCACTCGTGTCATTCTCAAAACTTTTGGCCACGATTGTAGTGTGAAAGTTGTTATGTCTAATTGTTAATGTTTGCCTAAAACATGCATGCACACCTGAGTCCAGTCCATCCAGGATCACACCTCTGACACTTCCCAGTTTCTGGGTCACAGGAATCATTATTCCTGCATCGTGGACACCTGTCCTTGCAGCCATCACCATAAAAACCAGACGGGCAGGGGTGGTCGCATTGTGTACCATTCCAGCCGGGATCACAGGCAGCACACGCACCATCAGTAGGAGAGCAAAGCTGGTTGCCTTTACAGTGACCACAGCTGAAGACAGAGAATAAAGTCAGAAGAGCTAGACAAACACCTTGAAAGTTCAGCAGTGGAAACACACGTGTACATACCTCCTTTTACATTCAGTGTCATACTTCCCCGCTTCACAGGGCTTGTTACATGAGACACCCTGGTACCCTGGGTGGCACAGACACTTCCCAGTCATTAGGTCACAGATACTGTGTTTGAGGTCACATTTACAATTCTGGTCACAGCTGGTTCCCCACCACCCAGCCTTGCAGTCACACACACCATTGCGTTGATTACACGGTGACTGGTTACAGTGGCACATGTGCAAACACTTCGCCCCCCAGTGTCCCTTGTGGCACTGACACCGGCCTGTCAGCTGGTCACAGCTGGGGCCTACGGACCCTCCGATGTCACACTGGCACTGCTTGGCACAGGCTGAACCCCACCAGCTGATGTCGCAGGTGCAGTTTCCGTGGATTGGGTGGCAGCGGCCGTGGAGGGAGCATCTACAGGTGTGCTGGCACAGCGGACCCCAGTGGCCTGGGTTGCAGATGCAGTTGCCAGTGACCGGATGACAACGCCCGTTGGGATAGCACTTACACACCTGACGACAGTCTGGAGCCCAGAACTTAGGAGGGCAGTCTAGAAGCAACACACAGTGAGTACATAGAGAGTAGAGACAGTGAGACATAGAGGTACTTAGTTATAATTTTACAGTGTTTTTATACTTATCTATTTGTCATTTTCTTCTACCAATATTGGTTTTCAAGGAAAAAATACTACCATCTATACTGTGGTACAACAGTTATAATGAATGGACTTTTTAACTCACGGGTTTTGCACTCAGCACCATAATAGCCAGCTGGACAGCGACACAATCCAGGATATAGACAGATCTCACCCTTCAAACATGCCTGCTCACCCTCACATACAGCTGCACACACACACACACACACACACACACACAAAGAGAAAACTAAGCAGATATAGAGGCAGTAACAACATAAGAATAATAAGCATTAGAATACTTGAACTCACGTATTGTGCAGTCTTTTCCCTCTTGACGCCATCCGGGGCAACACATCAGTGTAGAGGGATCCCTGAACATTACAAACATCATCAAATCAGCCTGATAAATCTGAAACCTGGCAGATAAAATGCTGGAGTGCCTGCCCAGCAAAATACAACCTCGTGACATCAAGATTCATCACAAAAACTGATTCTCAAAGCCAAAATATTTCATATACAAGTTTCAGTAACCCACTTAAGACTCAAAAGCCAGCAGCTGCAAGTGAAGGTAAAGTTGAAGTGTACCTCATATTCCGGCAGACGTTTTTCCCAGCAGGATCCAGAGTCTGAGGGCAGGACAACGAGCAACAGAGCAGAGCACTGAGAGCTCTGAGGAGAAACTTCATCTCCAATCTGAAAACACGACCAAATTAATTTCTGTCTTTATGTCTAATCCTGACTCCTCTTTGTCTCAACTCGAGGGGAGCAAAATGAGAGGCAGTACCTATCTTTCTGTCGACCCTCCACCCTTCCCTCCTTCCCCTCCCTCTCTCTTTCTGTCCGGTGAGTCGTCTTGTGGCTCCAGCGCAGCCAGAGAGGTCGAAGCCCCTGGGTTTCCTCTTCCCATTTCCTGGGGAAGTCAGAGCCACTTCCTTCTATTCAGCCAGACATGGAGCTTTTTAAAGATGGTCGAACACTAACACACAAAACTCGCCATACACACTGATGGGGCACGCACGAACAAACACACACACGCACACTGACGGTCACCCTTTTCCCAGAATCTATTGTAGACGATCTTACAGGAGATGATGAAGGAAGCCTTCATCCTACTTATAAGTCATAAGTTGGCACAAAGATGGTCATGTGCTCAATCTGAACTCCTGTAAAAGTTTACTGAGCAGTCGGGGGGAGGGGGGGTGTGTGGATAAAACTGAGATCGAATCACTTGTGTAAATATATTCTGTGTTTAATGGGGTTTTTTTTCATTGAAATCTCAACATCACACATTTCAACTGTTTTATAATAAAATTCACTCAGATAACAAATGACATTCTAAATGTGTTTACCTCAGCAAAAACAATGTTCCATTACAAACATGCTTACAAAAATAAATTGCCAACACAATATTTCTTTCAGGAGAGGGTGGTTTTACTGGGTGTTCATACATTCTCTCTCTAAAAATACCACCGGGCCTGCCTGAGTAGTGCTTTTTTAAACACGTTTAGAGGGAGCAGATGGGTCAGACACAGTTAAAATAGTGGCTTTATGCTGAACGCACACTGTTATGGCATCATCATCATCAAATACGTCCAAATACTGATGAACCGTGATTCATTTTTCTTTGCACTACAAGCACTAAAATAAGGCTTATGGGGTTTAAAATGCACTCACTTCTGGAAGAAACTGGTGCCATCACTGCAACTTTTCTGTTTCTTTGTGCATAAAAGTGCTTTAAATCATAATAAAAAGTGTAACCACATGGCTTTAAAATTCCCCTGCTGAGGCACAAGTTAGATTGTAATTGTGTGTCAAAATATTTGTATTAGTTAAAAGAACAGAGCTTAATTCACTGCTTTATGTATTTTTATTATAGTATATATTTTCAGTTTTAAATAGATGCTATTATGTCTTTGGTTTTGGAGGTTGTATATAAATACTGAATTGATTTTTCTGAATTACCAAAAATAAATTTTTTTCCTACAATAAAAAATATCATGATTGTCTTAAAGTACAGAAAACTGTAGTATTTTTTTCTGATATTATGCTGCAGTTACCCTGTGTTCCCCTTGGTTTTTTTCTTTCCTTCTATGGTAAAGGAGAAGGCATGAAACAGCAACATAAAGTAATCATGACTGAGACAGAATTTTAAAAAATAAAAAAGCTGGTGGGCTTGTTTTAAAAAAATTCTCACACATTTTCTTTCTTTATACCATTATGATGCCCTGGGTCTGCATTCAAATGTCCTCATAACCTTTGCCCTGAGACACAACCATGGAGAAGTTGTGACTGAGGTGAGGGGAAAGTGGCTGACAAACAGTGCAAACTTTGTGGTCTGTACCACCAGGCTCAGGAAGACCTCAGCTGCTCTGCTTCATCATTGACCTCGGAGTCTCCGATGATCTCCCAGCAGGAGGCGGAGTTGCTCATGTGGGTGGGACTCGGGACGCTGCCTGACCTCGTCAGGAAGCCAAAGCTGCAGGCAACAGAGTAGAAGAGACAGGCCTGAGATCCTATCAGGGATTACAGCTAAATATAGATCGGGACTGAAAAAAATCTGAGGACGGTGACACTGTTGGCAGAGCGACAGAGATGGAACAAATGCATGGGCTGGTGTCCTGCTTTTGTTTCTGAGCAGTTCATTTTTTTATTGCTCTTGCTCTATGGTTATTGAGAGCAATGGTGCAAAGTGCTAAAGCTGTTAGATTTGGTTTATGGTTTCATTTTGTCTGTATTCTGTTTTAGTTCATGCGCAGCAGATGTGGAAATGTTTTTACTCATTTCTCCTGATGAATAACAGGTTTATTCAGCATCGTAAACTCACGCAGGAATGAAAAGAGCAAAAATATAGTGCACCATCACACTCTGTGGCTTTTTGCAAACCCGGACTATAGTTTCCAGTCTGACCGGAGTGTTAATGCAATATCATACTCACAGATTTCGAATGCGTGACTCAGCTGGTTTCTCTGTTCCATTTACTTCTGTGCCATCCACTTCTGTTTGCCCACACAGAGAACTACTCTCTTCCTCATCACTGCAGAGGAAAAATCACTGTCACTGAAACCATTCTCACCTTCTGAACACATTTTTACATCTGGACATTGTTTCTGATTGCTGTTCTAGATATGATGAATGTAAGCAAAACCTGCTGCTGCATTCGGGCACAGCAATCCCGAGCATCTTGGCCTTGATGAGCTTTCTTTTTTTCTTAATGGCAGAGCGTACGGCTTCTAAGAGAAAACCTGGACACCTCTCCTCATTCAGTATCTCCCTGCAGACACATACGATCCTTTCAGTGTGTGAAAACTCACCCACAGCATATAGGCCAGCAACTTCAGTTCACTGAACTGTGGCACATAACACCATCAACTAAAACAAGAAAAGACACACATACACATGCTCGCAGGCACAAGACCCACCTCTTATAGTAGTTGAGCTCCTCCTGTATCAGAAAGAGGTTGGTTTTTAGCTCGTTCCTCTCGAAAAGGATGTCACGCACCTCCTTCTTAGTGAAGCATGGTTGATCAGGATCCTTATGATCTGCCTCAGACTTTTTCTTTGGCTCCTGTGCTGTTTGATTTGGTTGGGACTAATGGGACAGTAAAGAGTGAACAGGTTCAGCCAACTACAAAAGTGCTTCAGCAAAAACGTAGCGTGGAAGCAGCAGTTATTTGTTCAGTAGTGCAAGCTTAAACTTTTTGGAACACTTCTGAGTGAAGTTGTGGTCCAAAGTTCACAGACTTTTTTGGCTTTATCACCTTAAGTAGATATTAAAGTATCTCTGAGAAGTATATAATTTATTAGACAGGAAAGTAAAGAAACATAAGAAGCATCCTGTGCGAAAGGTGTGCATACAGGTGTGTTGCTGTTGGTTCTGTCGAGCTGTGCTCTGAGGTTTTCTATTTCTTTGCTTTTCTCCTTCAGGTCGGCCTCCATGTCGGCCTTCCTCTCCACAGTGCTCTTCAGCTGGGCCTGCATCACATTCTGCTTGTGTCGCAACTCTCCATTCATTTTCATGAAGCGGTCCAGCTGCTCCTGGAGCTGCACACACACAGACACACACACACACAATTACAAATTAGAATCATGAGCAGTACTACACACAGTTATAAACAAAGCTTAATGCAAAAATCAGTGAGCCACGGCTGAACCAAAAGGACAATCTAGCATTGGAAGTGTGGTAAATAAGATTTCTGTGCATTAATATAAAGGGTTAAAAAAAAAGAGGCATCTTTTTTGACAAAAATAAATAATCCTCATTTAACTAAATTAAACCCAAACTAAACTCTTTTCTTTCCTCAGTTAACCATGAACTGGGTTTTTTTTTCCTTTCTGTTTTAAAGTCAGTTGATTGTGTGCAAATCGCTAAACATTAACAAACACACCCAGTTATGGCTGCTATTTAAAATCATGTGGTATACATGCCCCAACACACATGCAGGCACGTGCAAACACTCACACAATAGCACACAGCCCACACAGTAGCAGGGTGAAAACAGTGCCCTGACTTGTCTAAAGTGCAGCTTAAATCTTCAAGCAGTAACTAAGTGGATAATCTCTGCCCTCTTTTCCTGACACTGAACACACTTTCTGCCTTCCAGTGGGTCCTTCAGTGTGGTTTACACGCAAATTCTCTTTTGTTGCTGTGCGATACACGACTGCATAACTGCATATGCAATTATGTTATGTGTGTTATGTACAGAAATATTACAATACATAAAACAAGGTATGAGAGTAATATAATAAACACAGTTGTTTCTATGAGAAAAGGCAGCATGTCTGGAAGGAAACAGACCTTAGAGACTTTTTATATCAGTCTCTGTGTGATCTGCACGGAAAAAGAACACTTTACTATTTAAAGGCTGCTGTGCATACATGTTTTCATTTTAATCCTCAAGAGACCAAGCTATTTTTAGTGCCTAAAATGACTATGACCCCAATATACCTTAAACATTTTCTTTAATGTTTCTGTTTGTTTAATACTGTTTCCTTTGTCTATGAAATACATTCTAAAATGTTTTCTGCAGTCAGGAGTTAGCGTGACTCATCTCCATATTTAGATATATTTTCATGGTCACCGTGGGAATCATCTGCCTCGAGGTATCTGCAGTAGTCAAACTTGCTACTCGAGGTCATCACAATGGTTTGGAGGTGGAAAAGTCACAATAAAAATGTTTATAAGCTTATAACGCTTATGTTACTAAACATAGATACATACACACACTGGCCACTTTATTAGGTATACCTGTCCAACTGCTTGTTAACATAAATATCTAATCAGTTCAAACTGAGCATCAGTGTGGGGAAGAAAGGAGATTTATATGACCTTGAATGTTGAATGGTTGTTGGTGCCAGATGGGCTAGTCTGAGCTGGTCAGCTGATCTACTGGGATTTTCCCACACAACCATCTCTAATGTTTATACTGCTATAAATTAAAAAAATATCTACAGTAACCAGATCTCAATCCAATAACTGAATGTGATAGAACAGGAGATTCATATCATGGATGTGCTGCCAACAAATCTGCAGCAATGTGTGACGCTATCATGTCAATATGGACCAGACTCTCTGAGGAATGTTTCCAGCACCTTGTTGAATCCATGCCATGAAGAATTAAGACCATTCTGAAGGCAAAAGGGGGTCCAACTCAATATTAGCAAGGTGCACCTAATGAAGTGCCTGGTGAGTGTATATTTTTTTGGGTCATAAATATGACAAGTTATATGAGAAATACATTGTCAAATTAAGTAAATTAAGTACAATTAAGTACAATTAGTACAATTAAGTACAATTAGAAATATGCAATGGCATATATACATATATGACCCCAACCACATATGTATATATGCCATTGCATATACATATATGGTTGGGGTCATAAATGACTCACTTGAAGGTTAATCTATCAGCCGGTTAAAAAAAAAAAAAAGAAGAATTACATCATATGTTTCCTTACCGCCTCCACCTCTTTGGTGTGAGTAGTTATCTCCTGGCTTTTGGCCCTCAAGTCATCTCTTTGCTTATCCACCACCTCCTTCAGCTTTAGCATCACCTCACGCTCCTGCCGTTGAACACGGTCTAACACACACACACACACACACACACACACACACACACACACACACACACACATTCACAAAGTGTATAAAAGAATAGTGGCAATAACACTTTTTTTTTTAACTACTTCTGTCCCTCTTTACTCTGATTCCGATTTGAAATAACACTCATTAACCTTGTGTTTTATTGTTACATTGCACAGTATAGTTACTTTGTTGCTAATACAGCCACCTTACTCATCTAAAATGTAATAAACTGACAACAGGAAACACAGACCAGAAAAGTCACTGCAGGGACTACAGGGAATGATCAGCTCAAACTCAAACTCTTTCCAAGAAAATGTGCTTTAAATAACATGGAAAGAGAAAAGTACACGTGAAAAGTAATTACCACAAAACCTCAACATTACACGACCTGAATACTTTGATCCAATTTGTATAGACACGCCTGAGGACAGTACACCGCACATTATCTTGATTCTTTTTACAGAGACTTAAATCCAAAAGCACAGACAGTATCTCTGGCTTGCATCTATTGTTATCTTTCCTTGCAGATAGTTTCACTTCACGTTAACATGTTCTGAGACGTGCATCTTTAAAATGATGCCAACATTGCAGCAAATAACTTGAGTTTTGTTTCTATTTCACACAACAGTAGAAGGGAGAAGATAAAAAAATACTTCAGACCATGAAAAGTGGATAAGCTTGAAAAACTAAGAAAACCTTCAAACGCAAACATACCAAAAATTATTCTCCATTCACCTTTACTGTATTGGAGTGGAGGCTGAAATCTCTGGGTATCTCAAAAGGTGGGTAAATAAAACCAAAAGCTATCCCATAACTCAGCGCAGGATTTTTTTTGTTTTTGGATAAACTGACCCTCAGTCATAGTGGTGATGCAGCCAAAAAAGGAAAATGTCTTTTTAAAGCCTTACACTGCAGTTCTTTACAACTAAAACTGAAATCATCTAAAGCACATTTGCAGTGAACCTCAGCTGCATGAAGCTCGGTGGACTAACAGCAACTTCGATTTTACTGCAAAGCATGAATACTCGTGTTCACCTGCCTCAGGGCGTCCTGTCAAATAATTCGCAAAGTTAAAACACCGTGAGTTTATCTGTCATTACACGAGAACAAGAGTCAGCTAAAAGTGACTCACCCCTCTGGGTCACATCACTGTGGTAGGTCTTCAACACGCTGGGACAGAGATGATATATTTTCTCTTTCACTTCATTGGGCCAATTTAAATTATGCGCCAACTAAGTTTCAAATGTAAATCAGCCTTACAAATATTTGTGTTAAAAAACATATATTGATAATATCTATATGTTGCTGTTATCAGGGATTATTTTTAAAGTTTGCAGTCCCTCTCTGAACATTGAAAACTTTACAAATATTTGTGTTAAAAAACATATATTGATAATATCTATATGTTGCTGTTATCAGGGATTATTTTTAAAGTTTGCAGTCCCTCTCTGAACATTGAAAACTTCTGCTGCTTCACTCAAGAAATTAAGTGCACCACGTACACAGCGGCAGCCAGTTCGACTGGTTTCAGCCTCCGAGCACATTGACTGGTAACCCACCCACTTTGAGTATTAGATGGAATGGGTTGATGTCCCTTTTACAGACATCTAGAATGAAGCAGGAAAAAAAAAAGCTTCTGAAGTATGCTGAACTGTTTTTCATGTTATTTAAACTTTTTATTTAACCTTTTCATGAAGAATAGGGGTTATGTGGGACTGATTTTGAAAGTAAACCTTCAGTAAATCCAGTTCAGATTTTAAAAACCTATAACATACGTCACGTTACAGTTCACTTAAACAAAAACAACTCCTCATACATACCTTCCTGTGCATGGCTGCCTCTCAGCCTGCTCTGCAGCACCTCCCTGTCCTCCTGGAGCTGACGGATCTGGACCTGCAGCTCATCACACGTCCTCTTCCACTGTTGCTCCTTCTGCTGCAGCTCCTGGGTGAGAGGAGAGGATACAGACTCTAAAACTATATCCTCAAAAGCAGGGTACTGCATTGTTAAGAGGGGAAAACAAAAGATCTGATGTAACTGCCCAGTGAGCTGTAGAAAATCTCTTCAGCGTCAAGAAATCTGGATTCAACTTAACCAGCTGTGTCCAAGTGGGTGTGTCATTTTGATATTAAGTCATTGCAGATGTTTTGTTAAACAGCAAAGTCTGACTTCCCAGGAGCAGAGCTTTCTATATAATTTCAGCACTAACACTAACCATTAAGGTGTAAAGGATCTGACAAAAGACTGTCCAGTCCTTGTTCCTGACCATTTTACAGAGGACTTAATGCAACCTATGAATCTTTCAAGCACAAAAAAGGCACCTAATTCAAGGGATAAAGCAGAGTTATGTCTAAGCATAACAGACAACTTAGCAAATAATCAATTTTAAATAGTATCTTTAGGCACTGTTACTAGCAGACCTGTGAGAGATGACTCTGGACCTTTAGTTGATCCCTCAACTGTCCACTAAAGCCTCAGCAAAAATGGTCTCAGTGCCAAGAAGCCACTTAAGGAAGGTAAACAGGGAGAAAAGGCTAAGGTATGTCACATTACCAAAGAACTGGACTAAAAATCAGTGGCAACAGGTGTGATAGAGATATGAATCCAAATTTGAAATTTTTGGTTCAAATCATTGTCAATCTGTACGGAAGAGGTCAGGAGTGAGGTACTACAGCCATCTGTAAAACACGGTGGAGGCTCTGTCAGGGTTTGGGGCTGCATTGTTGGAGAGCTTGTTAAAAGTAATGGACTTATGAACACATAAAAGTACCGTCGGATGTGGATCCACCGTGTAATACCAGCTGGAAAGCATCTGATTAGCAATGGCTCTTTTAACTGATACTTAACACGAAGTGATCACTTCTAAGATGCCACATTTTTTTTTCAGGTAGTCTGCAAGTCAGTACTGCCAATGCTAGCTAAAATCACTACTGTACCCACTGTATGTGAGCCCCACGGTCCCTGTTTTTATGACATACACATTCATGAGGTACTGTTAATCTATAAGAGGAGGCGAACATTAAACGTTAAACAGTGCTAATGTTAAATATCTTCACTGCTAACTGTTAAATTGTAGCACAGAGAAATAACTGTCATTTTGCGCAGCTGCCTAGAGGACCATCGGGCGGCACTTTTGGTATATAGTGTAGGTGGCGGTGGATTGATAGCAACCACGACCGTTTATATCAGAAAGGGTTATGCAAATATAGGTTCAAGATTAATTTCCATTCTAAAATGACTTAATATCCCTCATATAAAATAATTATAAAGGTACGTTTTCGCTACATTTGGGAGGCGTCGCCTGTGTAGTCCCAATCCATCCTGTCAATTACCCTGACGGCACAAAACGGCCTCGAAAATCCGTTACAGCTGTTGACAAACAGTTCTGCTAACCTGCTATAACGCTGTTATGGCACACAGACACACAATCAGTGAGTAACTTGTATTGTTTACAAAATGGTGGGGAGACTGAAAGCCCCTGCGTGTCTCACCCGTATCTCCTGTTTATCGTTGCTCTCGTCGTTTTCCTTCCCCCCGCGTTTCTTCTGCTGTTGCAGCTGTATGGTCTCGAAGGTCTTCAGCAGCTCCTCTTCCCTCAGTTTGTGAGCGTGGTTCCTCGACGCGAAGCTCTCCAGCAGCTCCAGCACTTTCACTATCTTCGGCACAAGACCCTCGACGCTCTCTTTGCCGTAGCCGTCGATGAGTTTCTCCACTTCGCTTCCGATCACTTTGGCTATCTCGTACACATCGTCGACGGTGAGAGAGGAAAAAGTCCTGCCGAAGCAGTCCTCTGCGTTTCTGGTCTCCGAGAGGGTCTCCATGTCTGTGCGCGGACAGCTCGCTTCACATGCTCTTATTTCGGCTAACGAAACCGACACTGGCTCAGTCAGGAAAGACGTAACGGCAAACCCCCAAACAGCTGAATGTGTGAAGTTTAAACCTCACCCTTTGCCAGCGCGTCGTAACTTCACCTGCTCCACTCACAACGATACCTCCTCAATTTCGCTAATGTGTCATCATATTACCGGAGCCTACCAAAGAAATACATGGACACGAAAAAAGTGAAGTAGCCTGCTGTGTACTCACTGCTGGATCCTCCTACTTTTCTGACCAATGTACTGCGAGTACACAGAGAAACGTGCCCGCTAGGTCGAGCTCACTGATGCATGCAGCAGAGCGTGAACATTTCCTCTGTAGAGCTGCAGTCAGAAGTGCTGACCTAGAACTGTCTAGAGAAGTAAAAGGCAAAAAACTGCTCCTAAACATGAAAATATAGCCTCATTAACCCAAACTGAAACAAAAAGATGAGTCGTGACACTATAATGGAATACCAATGTGCCTAAGCAAACAAGTGAAACCAAGAGGAGTGCTTCAAGTGAAAACCATTTGACCTCTTTAAAGAGGGGAAGCCAGAAAGTCCCTGTGCAACCTTACTTCCTCTGTGGAAAAAAAACAAAAACATCAAAATGCTTGACAGTAACACCACACTGTTCATAAAAATTGAGATCTTTATTTAAACCCAAGCTATGGTGTGACAGGATGTACAGTACAACATGTAACACAGTAATGATGGGGCATTGCTGGTGAAATGAAACTGAAAGCTGCCCTTTCTCAAAAGGTAAACTGTATGCATGTAATTTTCCTTCCTAAATAAAGGTCTGATCAAATATTACACCAAATTATTGTGTACTGAAAACTACACAAATGCAAATGTGAAATGCCACAAAGACTAAAGTAACCTTACTGTAATAGCAGAGACGAGAAGAAGGGAGGGACAAAACACTTGTAGAAAATATCAAAAGGTCCTAAAGCCTTTACATTAAAAAAAAAAAAAAAAATCCAACATCACAGTTACATCTTTTTCAATATCAATATTACAGGTTCTGAGCTCCACATGATTCTGGCAGAGCTTTTGACAAAATGGGTCAAGTGCAGCGGCGTCTGCTCTCAGGCGAACATGTCCTCGCGGTCGGCGTTGTAGATCTCGCCCTCCTGCAGTGAGGCAAAATTTAAGAAGTGCGAGGGTCGGTGGACTTCGTGGTAGAATTCCTTTGGGTTGGCCAGCTGGAGGTCATACTTCATGTTGGGATCGTGGCGCACACCTGTATCAAACAGAATTGACATATTTATTATTTCAGCTCATGCTTTCGAGTAGTGAATAACTAAATATCAAGATAATTGTGAAGCAAAAGAGCACACTAAAAATAAATGACGCTAGAGTGAAAACATCAATGCATCGTACTGATTTTTCAAAATAAAAATAAAAACGAGGGCACTGAGCACATGGTAGATGTGAAACAGTTTTCACTGTTTTACAGCAAGCAATACTAATATTAAAATAAAAACTTTGAATACTGACCCATGAAGTTGTAGTTCCAGGAGCACTGGCCAGGTACCATGAAGAAGCCCAGGAAGCGATCAGACAGCAGCATCTGCACTCTTTCATAGTGGGACGGTAGGTAACCTTTGGGGTTGTTGCCCTTGTCCGTGTTCTGGCGACCCCATTCGTACCCGCTGGGCGTCAGTTTGTAGGCAGTGAGCGTGCATGAGCCTGGAGTAAAGCTGAAAAGCACAGAGAAAACACACTTAAGTGCAAGTCAACTATCTAAAAATGTAGATATAACTACAATTTCTCTTAAAGTTTACAAAAGCAAACCAGGCTTGTGCATTTTTAAAAGTTTAATTTAGGCAGCATTAAGAAGATACTTGAAACTCTTTTCTATGTCAGGAAAGTTGCAATAAACTTTTTAAATCAACATGCAAATAAAAAACAAAAGAACTGTTGGCCTACGTAGTTCTAGTGTCAAATGTTTTACTTGTACCATATGTGATATACTGGAACAGAAACTAACCATCATTGAGCTGATACTTTATTTTTACAAATTAAAAAAATAAAGTAATGTACATTTATTATAAAAAAATTTGAAAATGTGTGTGTGTGTGTGGTGGGAAATAAATAATTACATTTGAAAGTCAAAATGTGTGTAATATTTTGTTGACCAGTGCACACTGAATATTCACGACAAGTTTCAGAACAATGAGACAATAAATAAGGGAGGCAAAGCGACTGAAGTTATACATTAATGTACAGTATTTCTTGGAGATCTTTTTTTTTTTGACAAATTTGCAGAAGTCAAAAACTGAAAATCTGCAACATCCTGCAGACCCTTTTCCTATTGAATACTCATACCAGAGTTGGCCTGGGAATAAAGGAGGTGTAGGGATTAAATGTAAACATCAATATACAGTATTTCTGTGATTAAAAAATTCATTTAAAAACCAAAAATCTGTCTTCCCTATTTTGCAGCCTGGCTCGTATTAGATAAACTGCACTGACTGTCATCTGTCATCAACAGCAGAGCTAATAAGAAGGCTACAGATTACATTATTTAAAGATGCTTCAGAAGATTATAATCTAAATAGAGGGACTTCCAAGTAGAATCACTGTATGAAGTATTGAACCTATGCAACCTGCAAATTGTATTTTTTTAAGAAAAGAAAGAAAACATGCTACAGATTTCATTTTCTATAATATAAAATAATAAAGCCTACCTGCAAGTGATGATGATGGTCTTTTCTCCATCCCATGAAGGGTTATCAGCCATGATCTTAGCGTGCGTAGTGACATCTTGTGGGGACAGCTGTGGTGATTCATTAGGCTGCGTATGGATCCAGCCAAGGGGCTCCATTTCCTGTTTAGAAAAAATAAAACTATAAATAAAACTTGAAAGCTGGCACAAAGCAGCCAACACAACTAATCCTGATCAATTAGTAAGAATAAACTGGAAACTTCTCTCTGCATGTGCCTTACTTTAAGGTATTCATGACCAGGCAGTTGGTTGGGCAGGTGGACAGTCTGGTGAGTCCCCCACTGAGGCACCATGACAATACAACGGATCTCCTTCACCTGGGGGTTGTCAGGTGGGCTGGTGCCATACAGGTAGCCTGCAATCTGGACCAAAACAACATGGTCAGCATTTACAGGACTAACTTGTTACAATAGATTTAAGATTTTGAATCTTAAATATATATTATATATTGTGTGTTATAATTGTACAATAATATAACAGATTCAGACCTGTGCTCGTAGATCTGAGATGCAGATGAACTTCTTGAGGACATTTTTGGGCAGGATGTAGGTGTAACCCGTCTCCTTGATGTCATCAGATGAAACGTAGATGTGGTTGGTTCGGAGATGGAGGTTGGCAGCAGATATGGCCCTGACAGGTAAAGAAAAATGAAAAAAGAAGGGAAAAAAAAGAAAAAAAAAGATGTTTCTTATGGCTCAATATTTAACTTAACCACAAGTGAAGAACTGCTTTAAAATGAAGTCTGAAATCCAAATGCTGCGTGCATACCTGACTCTCCACTCAGTTTTGGATGAGAAGGTCTGGGTCTCGTAGTTGGAGGTGGTGGAGGTGATGATCTCGTCTCCGTGCTTGTTGACCGTGCGGGTCTGTGTGGCAGTGAGCTGTGACTGTTCTTTGGTCTGCTTCTCAATCTCAGCAATTTGCTGGCGCTGTTGTGATGGAGCGGAGATCTCCATACCCAGGATGATGTCACGGATCTCAGACTGGGTCAGCGAAGCCACGTTCACACTGAAAGGAGACACAGGAAATACTGACCACAAAACTCATGTCTTTTTTTTTCTTCTTTAAGTTACAGAATAGAAAACAAGCAGCCATTTGAGGTACACACTGCAATTAGTTTCTGCAAAACCTGTCAGCTCAAACTGAAAACTTACTTGTTCTTTTTGCCATAGTCGGCCAAAATGAGATCTTTGAGTTGCACTTCCACCTTTATCCACTCCTCATCAGTGAGCGTGGGCCAAATGTGATGGGGCTCAGTGATAGTTGTTTTGTCAGGTTTAAGGATCACCTTGGCACGGTCATTGTTGACGTGGAGCGCTCTGAGGATCAGGATGAGTCGAGAGAAGGCCTACAGAGCAGACAACCAAACAAACTATTTACACAGGGAAGGGAGTAAGGTCACTTAACCAAAAACAAGTGCACCACAAAGAGTTACGCTCAGTATCAGCTCGGATCATCGAGTTTGTCTCAATGTTGGAATTTTCCAGAGGAACAACTTCAGATTAATTGAGATTAATACAGTGGAAAAAAACTCACTGTGTAAGATGAGATGGTCTTCAGCCAGTCATCATAAAGGTTGAACAGCACCATCTGTGGTTCTGTAGCCTTCAGGATCAGGTCTCCAAACTTCTCCACCTTCAGACAAGCCTGGAAGGGTAGCTGCAACTCCGAGCCTTTGATCACAATGTTGGGGAAGTCAAGCAAGTGGACCTGGACAGGGAGAACAATGGCATCACAACCGGAAAAGCACAGCAGGGTGGTTTCAACTTTCAAAAATTACAGTGAGGTGAACCTCTGAAGTGTTATTAGTATAAGAGTGCCTCACCTCCAGAGGGTCAAGCATGCCCTTCCTGGTCACAATGATCTGTTTGGGCTGCTCCTCCACTGGGAGGGAACGAATCAGAGCAGCCACTTCCTCAGCTGTTTTCCACTTGGCCAGCTACAGAGATAAAACAACCAAGTTATAGACCTTTGATAAAAAATAGGCACCCCTTCTGTATTACTGCCACAAATCTAACAGTCACATTAATGGTAAGAAGGGTATTGCATGTGCCTGTGCCACTCAAAAGGATCATAAACAGTACACAGCCTGCTATTATCAATGCAACAAGCCACGCTGTATTTCTGAAAGTAAGGGGAGGTACCTGTCCCAGACGTTTCTGCCCAGCCCACACAGAGGTGTGAATGATCTTGAGGAAGAGTTGACCAGTCCTGGGGTTGAAGATGAAAATGGCTCCATTGATGGGCTTCGTGGTCAAGTTACCCTCAAAGGTCTGTTGAGATATATGGTCCATTAAATGTAGTCACATATATGCATATAGCCTCCTTTTTTTATATTATACAAAAGCAACATATCCAGACACTTTACTTTCTTACAAAATTAAAAGCACCTCTTTACCTTGTGGATCGTGACTCTGTAGACATTTGTGTCATCCACAAACCAGATAATCTGGTTAGAAAAGAGTTCACCGTAGTTCTGTGAGGACAGGTACGGCTCAGTGGGCTCGGAGGAGTACAGTTGCAGACCTTTGCGGATGCGTTCCCTGAGTACATACAGGGCAGGGTTGGCTTTCATGATCTTGGCCATGGCCTGCTGAATCAGAGGCTTCCCTCCAGGGAACCAGTTACCATACGCACTACAGAAAAAGAACATAAAATGCAGGGTTTAAGTAAGACAGAAAACATGATTCTTATTTTCAAAAAAGCCAGTGCATAAAAAGCCATCCTAACCTGTGGAGGTTGTAGGCAAGATCAATAGCAATGAGCACCCCAGTGGGAGAGGGGTAGATACTCATGTTGTCTGTGGTGTAGTCCAGGAACTTGGCCCTGGCATAACGCTCAATGTCATGAGAGTCGTAGTCACCCCATCGGAGCTGAATGTCAATCCAGTACTTCTGTGTGGTGGTGCTGTCCATCACGTCCCTGCAGGAGGAAGTGAATATTTCAATTTACACAAGTCTAGACAGTTTTTTTTGGAAGTAATTTATGTTTCATCCCCAAAAACAAAACCACTGTGAATATCACTCTTCAAGTCCTACTTTGAGTCAGCAAGCAGAGAAGGTCGGGAGACGTTCCACTTGTATGATGCAAAGAGGAGGATGTCAGCGCAAGATGAGTTCATCTTGTATGACTTCCTGGGGTGGATGGTCTCTTTCTGCACAGTCTCGATTTCCAGAGCATCGAGCTCCTGGTCAAACACCTGGAAACCAGAATCAGAAAAACATACTAATTGAAGTTTTGAGTTACAGTTACCCTTGTACTGAGGGAAATGTAGGGTAAATGAACAAAACCTACTTGACAGAGATCCATGACAATGCTCTCATGAATCTTCTGCCACAAGTGAGCCCTGAAGATCTGAATGAGGGAGATCTTTAGCGTGGGGATTTTGCCATGCATAAAGATTCCTGTCAAGTCGAGCTGCACTTGGAAACCCACGTACACCTAGGAACAAAAAACATACATACTGTAAGCCACTACAGACAAAATACACCATCTGTAAGATTTTTTTTTTTTCTTCCCCCTGTACTAACATTGGCTCTGTTGATCGTAGGTGACCACCAAAGTGTGAAACGACGATTGGGGATTTGGTTGAGACCAGATCTCTGGGCATTAGTCAGCTTCTTCCACTTCATGGATTCCTCAAAACCACTGGCCTTTTCCCTAAAACACAGAAAGAGAGAATCTGTGTTGTTAAAGGAAATGAATTAAAAGGCACAACAAATTAGTTCCCTGGTAATTATACAACCAGATGTATAAAGAAAAGCACACAAAGTGATGCATGTGTAAAGTGTATTCTCTGATGCTTTGAATAAATTCATTTTGGGAAATACTCTAAGTGCTCTCACCAGAACAGACCCTCCCAGGTGGGGAAATAAGTGCCTTTGAAGAGTGTGTGCTCCAGAATGCCCTCCACGCCACCAAGCGCCTGGATCATGTCTGTGCGGTAGTTGTTCAGGTTCCACAGTTTGCCGTCGTGTCTCTGGTGGGTCCACCAGAATGGATTCTGCTTCAGCACCTACGTTCAGTCAACAAAGAATATACAATCAATAGCTGCATGTTGCTAAATGATAAATATAATACTGGCATATAAACATACATTTTCACACCTAAGAAACAAATCTGTAAACATTTTTGTTGATTACTATACCATAAATGTCAAAACAACTGGTACAGAGCGCAAATAAGACCAAGAGTCTAAGTAATCTACTTGGGTTGACTTGGAAAAATACCTAAATTATCAGAAGGCACTTTTTATTTTTACATAGAAGACATAATTTAATCTCAGCATATTTTTGCTCACTGTCGCCATCATACCTGATACTGTTTAAAGTCAGTTCTGACTCTCCAGCCTTTGTCATAGGCCAGTGTGTGTCTGTCCTTCTGGAAAAGGGTGTTAATCCTGGGGATTCCTCTATCCCATGAGTCCTCCAAATCCTCCAGAGTTAGACGTCTGGAAGAAAGACAAAATACTGGTTATTATCTTGTCTAGTTTTAGCAACAATTTTGCAGAAATAAAAATTTATTAGACCAGAAAAGTAGCTGCAGTGAATCCACATCAGATAAGCGAGTAATCTGCTGTACCTGTTCTGGGCAATGGCCTCCTGTCTCTTGAGAGCATACTCAGCCCAGACCCTCTGAGAGTCAATGAACTCACTCTCCCACGGCTGAATGTAACGATACAAGTTAGGGATCAGCTGGTCTTCTTCGTGGCTCATTCCAGACCTGAAGTGGGTGATGCCCACATCTGTCTGCTTAGACCACCTGGTAAACAGAGATAAATGAGTGTGATTGACTGAGGCACCACAGCTGAGTGAATTTACTGACTAGCAGTTCACACAGATCTGCATGGAGACTTACCGCAAGTCAGACTGTGGGATAAGCACGTGGCCCATGGACAACATGCCGAGACCGCCCAACTCTTTAGGAGTGTAGAAGACCACAGGAGGGAAGCGGCTAGGCATTTTGGAGTTAAGACCGATCTTAATACGTGTCTGAATCTTGTTCTCGCACTTCACCAGCAAGTCCAGGAGCTCCTGTGTGTTTACCACAGCCTCCCGAAAGTAGGTCATCAGACCGATCAGGGCCGTGTTCCACTTATTTACAATCTGAAGGTAAAAACATGTAGTGAGAGTTACTGGCTTTAAATATGGCTTCTGCCCACTTTCATTTTTAAAATCAATGTAATGTTAACACTCGAGTTTATGAAAAGCAAGATGGCTGCTAACCTTGGTGAATGTGGTGGATCCAGAAGCCATCAGGATCTGACGCACTCTGTTGTGGAAACGCTGCATTGATTCATCATCCACTCGCAGGAAACACTGTGCTGTCCGCTCTTTGGTTACCTGAGCAAATAAATACAAGTGAAAACCAAACCCATTTAAACAAAGAAAGGAAAATTTGCCTTTACATAAAGGTAGACACCATAGCTACTGCATATTTGTCAGCGTTATGATTCTCACCTCATTCTGCAGGTTCCAGACACCGTCCTTGTGAGTGAACTCCTCATAGCTGGTGCGACACTTGGGAAGGATGCGACACTCAAAGCCACACATGTTAAAGAGCAGGTTGGGGTTGTCTTTGCTGTACACAGACACAAAGCTGTTCTCCCACTGGACTGTGGTCACAGACCTGGGCAGGCGATTCTTGATGTCCCAGAACACTGCGCGTCCACTGGGAAGAATATTAGGCAAGTTCTCTCAAAGTCTACATCAATCTCATTATGTATAATATTCAACAAAACAAGCTAACAATAATTTACCAGCCGAAGAGTCAAAAGTTCAAGAAACTCACAGATTTACATCATGCTTCATCAGCCTCATGCGGGCATCACGAGGCCAGCACTTCTTGTTGTTGTAACCCACAATGTTCTCATTGTTGGGGTCTGGATGCTCGGTCAGATACCTCTGAATCAGGTCCCTGGCCTCATCAGCAGTGAACCTGGAATAATGAAAAGGTTGTATCACTTAGAATATATATATATATTTTTTTTTGTCACAATTTTGTTAGACAAAACAAGCCACTTTGGCAATGCAAAACCTACCTGAAGAAGATGTGGATACGGTCGATGTAGCGGCAGTACAGTCGGATTGGGTGGGCGCTCTCTGTAGCGGTGTCTTGGAAACTGAGGAAGTCATTGGGCATCTGAGGTGGGCCAGCCATCTCACTGGCACGGTGCAGGCCAAGCACCAGCAGATCCATCACCAAACCGTAATACTGCACAATGAATGAGGCAAACTGGAGACCCCTGATGATGCCGTAAGAGTTTGTGTGGTTCATGTCCTATGTGAGAGGAAGAAAGAGAAAAACATCTGGCTGTAAAACTCAAAGGTGAATGTGACTACAAACAAAACAAACAAAAAAAAAAAGAAACTGTTATCCTTAATGCTCTATATAAAAAGAAAAATTTAATGAATTAGCACCCCTACCTTGTAGTTGATGACCACGTTGTTCTTGGCTGTCATGTAATCAGCAATATTGTGGTCAACAATAAGACGCAGCAATCTGTTAAGCAACGTCAGATCAATCTTCTCGTACATCTTCTCATAGCGGGACTCGAGCATCACATTGCACTCTCCTTCTCCAGTCTCCCACACGTCCTGCAAGTTGTTGATGCCTGAGAAGAATAAACAAAGAGCTCTCAAATGAAGCTTTAAACACTATCAGATTATTATTAAAACTGACATTTTATTCTATATCCTTACTGAACTACTATACAATAGAATCCTACAGTGCAAAACAATTCCCTACAAACATAACTAGCCGTATTCAAGTCTGACCTTGGCACCACTTGTAGACCAACAGCGGTGGTGGTTCGGTATCAGCAGGTTTAATCCAGGGTGGGAACAGGCGTCTCTTGTCTGCTTCATACCACAGGTACTGGTCCAGGTAGGCATCAGTTATCTTCTCCAGGGGCTCCACATCATACACTGGCACCAGGTGGCTGTACAAGTCCATGAACTCGATACCCACCTACAAAAGAAGAAGTCACTGAGACTAATGGTGGAAACAAATATGATGGATAAGTAAACTTTATTTAAAAAAAATAAAAAAAATGTATTTTCCTCCAGTGTTCTCTCCTACTGTTTGAAACCAGAAACTTAATTCACAGAAAGTATCAGCACAGCCTGATCCTGACCTCTTTGAATGCTCTCTGTGTGAGCAGGTGACGTTTGATCCTGGAAAGGGCCTCGTGAGGGTTGTCATAGGCCTGCTCTATCAACCCTAGCTCCTCCCTCTGACTCTGGTTCAGACGAGATTTCACACTGGGGAAGGGACACACACACACACACACACACACACACACACACACACACACACACACACACACACACACACACACACACACACACACAATTATCAACTTAATAATGAGCAAAAACATACTCTGGCAGTTCTGGTGCCTGATGTGTGCTCATAAAGCTGGCAATGTCATCATCGTGTTTACCTGTATGCCTCTTTGAGCCTCTCCAGCGCCAGGATGAGCAGCTTGGTGTCGTGTTTGTAGGACAGTGGCGGGAACGGGATGGGCGAGAAGCGCCGACTCTCCAGCCAGTGCACAGTGGTGGTGTAAATGGCCACTGCCTCTTCTGCAGTGATGTAGGGACCATCCTGTTAGCAGAATACACATGCTTCAATTATATGGCAAAAAGTGAAGGACACGCATATTTACCTTTGATACAGAGATGCAATGAGATGCCTGTTAATGTGTTTGCATTGGGCTGTTAATAATAATCAGAACCAGTGTCTGAATAGCGAGGGGCCAGTGGCAAATGCAACCAGCAATAAAAGAATCACTATTCACTTTAATATTCCTCCAGTTCTTACGCACAGGCAGGCAGTCGTATGCAAGTGCGCCTTTGTAGGAGGACAACATTCAAAATCTCACATTAAACTTGACACTGCATGTATCCATATATATATATATTTTTTTTTTTTTTAATCTGCCAAAGCAGGCTGACAATCTGCAGCAATTTTAAGTTTATTTGTAAATCTAGATGTGGATAAGTTTAGGAACCAAAAAAGTATTCAAAAAACTATTTCTTGAAGGACTTGTTCATTTTTTGAGCTTTCTTCTGGAAGTGTTACCTTCAGGTAGTTGTGCTGTCTCTCCTGCTCAGCCTTCAGGTACAGACGAGTTAGTCTGCCCAGGTTCTTCTTGCACACCGTCTTGTCCACAGTGGCTCCGCGACGAATTCTCTCACGGTTGTAGTGGGCTGTGTTGGTCCACCAGTCAGCTTTGGCCTTCACGTATCGCAGAATCATGTTCTCAATAGGAGTGGGCAAACCCGGTACCTAAAGTTAAGGGGAAAAAGTATTTTAGGCTCATGTAAGTTAAAATGGCAATGTTTAACCATCTTTGTAATATTATAGCAACTTCATGAAGACACTAAGTGTTGTCAATATGGTTTTCAAATAAAAGAAAAAGATAATTATCATTAATCCCAAGCACAGAATAGAATGTGTCCCTACATTATTCTGATAACTTGATATTTTACACAAGTCACCAAGAATCTCAAATTCTATGTTCAAATGCACTGCTGTGATCAACATATAAAACTCAAATAAGTGATGCCTGAGGTGATCTCACCTTCCATGGGATGTTTGCTTTCCAGCACCTCCAAGACTCACTGAGGTGCTGCAAGATGGTTCTGGCCTTGTTCTGTTTAATACCCTCAGGCATCATGTCCAGTATGTCATGCATCACAGCAGCTCGCAACTCCAGGTCAAAGTGAGACTCCACACGCTGTTTGGTCACCGTCTTTGCGACACCCTTGGAGTGACGTCCTGCATAGGAAATGAGTGTAAAGCCACCACTGCTGCTTAAACTGCCATAGTTCCTCTCAGAGAATACCTCTATGTGTCTCACAAAACAGTTTGTTCCAAACAAAAAACATTTTTTTTTCATACCTTCAAACTGCCTTGCCAGCAGATTTCCAAGCCACCGCTCCAACAGAGGAGTGATGCCCCTCATGAAGAACAGCCACACTCTCCAGCCAGGGGCCCAGAAGCCACAACCTGGACCCTTGCCCACAGGACCCTGAAAAGACAAACAATAAAATTAAAACTTACATGTAATTGTGGTGAATATCTTATTATTTCTACAGACAATGACATCATCTTAAGTGTAAAAACTGTTGAGATAAAAAAAAATACATTGTATATTTACTCACAGTGTTGAACCGGTAGTAGATGAGATGCTTCAGGTCTTTGCACATCCGGATTTGTCTCATCAGCTTGTACTTGTAGCGGTACATGCCTGTCAGCTGACCCACATGAGCGAAGATGTACTGCAGCCCGTCGGCCAACTGCAACATAGAGACAAACCTCTAAATTAGCCATTTGTACCATGAATATGTAAACTATTAAATAAATAAATCACGATTTACAGAAAAGGCACTCTAAAGAAAAGGAAAAGACTCTTCACAAAATCCTTTATCAATAAAAAGGTACATTCTTGTATTTTACACTACTTTAATTAAAAGGTGCTCATACCACTACCCTGTGACAGTCAAGTGTAGCTAATTTTTATTTCAAGTGAATTTTGCCGTGCAAAATGTGTAAACTAACCTGGAAAGCATCAACATTTCCCAGTCTGTACTGCACGTGGCTGTCAACCACTAGCTTGCTTAGACGGAGGACCTCTCTGCACAGATGGAAGGCATTGCCGAATCTTGACTTCTTTCTCTCCTGGAGAAGGTAAAAGAAAACACAGCTGTAGGTCAATGATGGTTAAATGGAGTACAGTCAGACAGTAAACAACAAAAAAAACAAAAAAAGAATCTGTTGATTATAAACATTTAATAATAATAATAATTTAAAAAAAAGCTACATTTCATCTATATTCTTCTCATTCATTTACACACACCACAACATCAACAAAAGTTAGATTTCCTCTGTACATTGTACCTTTGTGGTCAATGTCTTGACAGGTTTCAGGTTGAAGTTGTAGTCCAGATGCAGGTAGTTGAGGTTCTTACGGTGGATGAGCAGATTGAGCATGTTGTAGCCCTGTCTGCAAACCTGTAGGCCCACCTCCACCCAATCCAGCTTGGTGGACTGAAAGAATTTTGTGGCCTTAAAGGAGCGGAACAAATACCTACAAAACAGAAGAGCGACAAGCTTTACAGAAAAAAACTTGACTGATGAGCAAAAAATAAATAAATAAATAATTAAATTAAATTAAAAATAAAAATCAGGGTTTAATTAGAAATGCAGTTAAAATAAATCTAATGATGCTCACCTCTTCTTCTGGGCCTTGGGTGGTCTGTGTTTGAGAGCATTGAGCACATAGTACTTCAACAGTTTCTGGTATGACACACGTACTTTCACTGGCTGTCCAGCAGGGCAATGCTCACGGTACCTATAAAATATTTTAAACACCAAACATTTAACATTTGTTAGACTTTATTTTTCTCTGACTGATGCAAAATAAAGTCTTCCACAAAGCAGACCTCTCTTCAAATAATGAAGTACTACATATTTACTCCTGTCCTAGAATGCTGGGAGTTTGCTCACCAGTTCTTGATCAGGGGAATATCGATGGCACGTCTTGTTCGGCCAGATCTGAGATTGAAGGGTCTCGGTGCCCACAGCAGAGCAATGCCATTGGCTGTGTTGTCTGTGTAGAGTGGGGTTTCTTTGAGGAAGGGCTCCACAAACTCAGGAAGCTCAAACTCCTCATCATCATCGGGCAGAGGCTCCTGACTCTGAGTGGAGATGGAAAATACAGTTAATCACTTTTAAGAAGAGAACCAATGCCATTCACCCAACTATAAAATAACTAGGAGATATCTGAACAGTGAAGGGTGATCTGCAGCTGCAGCCAATTAAAAAAAAAAAAGAAAAAAAGTCACCATTCATTTTATTATTCCTCCAGTTCTTACGCACAGGCAAGCAGGCCAATGCAAGTGCGCCTTTGTAAGAGGATACTCTTGTGTGGGGTCTGATTTTCTTTTTCTCAGCCAGCTAAGGCCAAAGGTAGATGATGCACAACACCTACCTTAACAGAATGTCTGTGTGAAATGGGGTTGATCAGCGGGTCAAAGTAGAAAGCAGGAAGATCTGGATCTTCTGTCTTGATAAAAACCACATTTGGTGTATGATACCTGCAAAAAAATGTTATGAGTGTTGCTTTCATACAGCCAATCTGAAAAATAACAAATCTGTAACATTAATAAGCAAGTCTCTCGTCTTGAATGAAGTAGTATTTTTCAGTAAGCTGGAACTTTTAAAAACCAGCACTTCTTACCAGGTGAGGTGGACGTGGTGCGGCAAGTTGTTGTACAGGTAGGGGAAGGCGATTTTGTACTCTGTCCTGATGGGCTGTCGGATGATGATTTTGTTGATGTCATTGAACTCGTTCCAGTCTTCATCCCTACATAAGAGACAGAAGAATCAGCTAAGAGACAAGCCATCTAGCATCCATTTCCATGTTATGTTTGGAATGAAAGAGGAAGGTCACAAGTGTTTAGATTATTCAGTTTATACAGGAGAAAGAACGTACTGGAGGTTGATGTCTCTGACCAGCGGCTCAAACTTTGGTCCCCCAGGGATGGCCATGTTTAAGGCCTTGGATGTGAAGAAGGCCTTCAAGTCAAACAAATAGAAGTAGTTTCTATCCACCAGATCTGTCAGGAGCTGATTGGCCAGACGGTACAGTGTGGACATCATGGGCAAAGTGAACTGCCAGCGACGATAAGTGGTGCCATTCACAAACCTGAGCAGGACACAGTTAATCGTCATTCAATGTTTCAAATAACACATATCTAAAAACCTTAAAATCTTTGTCTCTGAAGAGAGCCGTGGATGCTTACTTGGCTGTGTCTTTGAGGGGCTGGTGTTCATAGAACCACTCCACAACTGAACCATCTTCCTCTGGGTCAAGCTCCATCTGAATAGCCTCCAAGGGTTCCACATCAAGGATGTTGTCAGCATAGTCCAGTGGGGGCTCCTCATCATCAAATGGTGGAAAGCGCATTCGTTTGAAGTGCCGACGATCTCTCTTCTCACGACGCATCATGATCCACATAGTGCTGAGATTATGATCAGGACACAGTCAATTTTAAGTATTATGGAATACAAATGAGCACGGTTTACTTTATATACATTTTCAGCAATACAAATTTTCTCTTACCCCCACTGGGCAATGTAGACTGGCTCAATGACCCAAGGGATTTCATTGACAAAGGAAATGGCTCCAGTGATGTGATAGAGTACAGGCACATCTCGAATCTGTTCCCAGGGCATTGGCATGTTTTCCAGCAGCTTCAGCACTGCATGGGGCATGTACTTAAGGGCACTGTTCAACAAAAACAAATGAGCACAGAATGAGCATATGTTACCAAGAAGAAAACACTGACTTTGGTGTTAAAGAATTCATTTTTACCCAAGGTAGACCCTCTTGTCATGGCGAAACTTTCTATTGGTCATGTCTCCATGGTCCCTGATGATCTTGCGGACGTGTTCAGGTGGCATATCCTCCTTCTGAGCATCCACAAAGCCAAACTTTCGCTTTTCTGAGTAGCGCTTTGCCTGCAACTGTTGCCATTTTCTTGCTGTAAAGTCACAAGACATTTAACAATAGCAAAATTAATCCACCATTTGTGACAACACTTTTGTATTCATCAAACCATAAAAGACCTGCTTCCAATATTTAAAAAACAAACAAACAAACAAACAAACAAAAAAACCACACATACCCTTCTCTTGTAATTTTTCCTCAGACATATAGTCTGGGACTGGTGCGGGAGGGGGCACACCGGGCGGCACCGCAGGCGGTACACCTGGTGGCACACCGGGGGGCATCGCTGCAGGGACCCCTCTGTAAGGAAAGGCTGCTGCCATGGTGCCTCCTAATCCGAACAAATACATTTAACAATGAATTTAAATAAACACTTACTCTAAACGGTCAACCTTTCCAAGTGGATATCATGAAAACCATGAGAAGGGGTTGCACATGTCAAAAACAGCAAACTCTTTGCAAAATTTACTTTAACTCAAGCAAAAGGTCAAAAAAGTGATCAGAGACAGAAATTACAACAGCACATGGATTCTGTGTCTAGCTGCAGTAACTCACCGATTAAACCTTAAAAAGACAAATTTAACACGTGTGCTTAGAGCCTCGCAAAGTTTGGAAAATCGCAATACATTTCAGAGATCATAACTTATTAATTTGGTAGAAAATACATTTACTGCACATTAACTCGTCTGTGTAACTTCGATATTTTTGTGCTCATAGTCGATGAACTAGCTCCGTTAGCTTAACACGGCCTCCCGGATGGCACGAACTGCAACAAGCTGCCAAATTTTAACACCGCGAGACTAAAGTTAGCTCATTCACAAACAGCATAAACTCAAGATATTGTTCATAGACTGATACGCTATAATACATGCAACATATGCATCACAGTGTACTTCACGTTGGCACTCCAGCTACTGATTAGGCCAAGCGTGGAAGAAGCGGCAACTTAGCCATTTGCTAAAGTTAGCATCGCGGCTAACGATTAAGTGCTAGGTAAAAATAATAATAATAATATAATACTTTAAACCACACACACCTCGCTAACTTCACTTCCAGCGTTTGTTATTGTTGGAGAAAGCCTTCACCCGCACACAGTCAGCTAGCACAACATTTCTCCCTTATTGTCCGTATTTTTCCGCTTCACTGTGGCCCAAATCTACGCTAACACAAAACTGCACGACGCACGACGGCGGACACACGCTGAACTGGTTACAGTGGAATTCACGTAAGGCAGTTACGCTGGATATTTCTCACCGCTGGTATACAAGCTGCTCTACGTCGGGAAATATGCGTAAACGTAAAACAAACGCAACTTTGCTAATACCCGGATAATCCTGTTTCCGGCCCACTACTGCCCCCTGCAGTGTTGGAGTGCAGACTGTGGCCACACGCATGATTAGTCTATTTATTGTATTATTTCATCAAATTAAAAATAGTACGTTATAATAGTTTTTGTTACTTAGCTTGTTTTATTTGTGACTTGAGTTGACTGATTTCTTTTGTCATTTCCTTTTTGCCCGTTTACTGCCTTTACACTCATCTTTGACTACAAACACTGAATATAAATTGCTTCGCCCCAGTACAAGGACGTCCTAACATGGTTTTGATAGTGTTATTAGGTTTAGACTGACCCTAAAACACTAATGATTTGTGTTCTCCAAAAAAACAAAATGATTAAAAAAATAACAAATATAATCAATTTTATTAAGAAGCTTTCTCTTCAGCTCCAAAAGCAAATCCCTTTTCTCTGACTGAATTCAGGTGTTCCAATCTCTTTCATGGCCACAAGGGTATAAACTCAAGTACCTTCAGATTAGCTCAGGAACAGTGCCTAGAGAGCTTCGTGGAATGGGTTTCTATGGATGAGCACCTGCATCCAAACCAAACGCAATGCAAAGTGTCATATGTAGAAGTGTAAAGCACGCCGCCACTGGACTCTAGAGCAGAAGAGACATGTTCTCTGGAGTGAAAATCACGCTTGTCCGTCTGGCTATCTGATGGACGAGTCTGACTTTGGAGGTTACCAGAACAGTACACTGTAAACAGAGTGCTGCCAATTATTTACTGTTAAAAAGTTTAAACTCCAATGGAGTTGCCCCCCTCCTCCTGGTACTTCACTCTGCTGGGCAGCTAATGGTGATGATCGCTCTGCTCTCCATAGATGGCACAGCCACGGAAACTCACTCCAGTGTTCCAAAAGTATTCAAAATATGGAAATGCTGTGAAATAAGCACCTCGGGTACGTCTAACACGCAATTTATTTAGCCAGCAGGGAGTAATAGAACACAAATGTAAGGTTAACAGGGGCACACAGGTACAGAAGCCGAGAGCGGCCATAGAACGTATAAACTTTTTTCTGATGGTTTTCTCGAGATAACGAGTTATTTATTTCATTATCACGAGATAACGATTACCGTTTTCTCGTGATAACGAAAAAAATATCTCGTTATCACGAGAAAACGAGAATAAATAATAATAAAGATGAGGAGTCAGAAGATTTTATTGGAACTGACAGAAATCTTGCTGTTAAAGACAACCTTGGGTTCATCCTATATTATTAGCACGAAAGTCCTCTCTATCCGTCTGTTTAACGTTAGTCTTGCGCCAACACGTTCCCATACGGCTGCCTTTTATGTGTCAATCAATAATCACTGGGTGAAGTGTCATATAATATAGGAAAGTCAAACAGCTAAAATGATTCTTTCCTTCATGCTGAAAGTGGTTGCAGACAGCAGCGTGTAGCATACTCTCCGCTCATTGGTCAGTCAATGAAACCCTCGCTGATTGGTTTAGCGACAAAAGTTCAGTGACAAAAGTACATTTTTCAACTTTGTTGTGTCGCGTAGCCTGGTCGCGTGTGCACGTCTACGTGTACGAACTCGAAATTTCCATGCACAAATGTCGCCGGTCGCTTAGCTGGAGGAGAGCAAGCGATTGTCGCCTCATCGCACAAGCTGCAGAGTGTAGCGCAGGTCTCTGGCTGCATGACCGCAGATGCTCGTCTCTGCATGAGTGATCTGGAACGATCGTTTCGTTGTGTGCCTGTGCCTTGTGGGCACAGTGACAAAGAGTTGAATCTAACATCTAACATCTAGCATAGGAAATGAATGGAGAGCGAGCGACGTCGCTCCCCGTGTGTCGAGCCCTTAAGTGAAGGCAGACGAAACGATGCAATGTCACACACGCCTATCTGAAAGCATTTTTGACCACTGAATGCTGTTTTAGCTGTTTCATTATTCTCGTGTAATTTTGATCTACAAAAATAAATAAAATATGGATTAAAAAAAAAAGAAAGTTCCTGAATCTATGAACAATGAGGCTTTTATTCTGATCATAACTCACCGGAAGAGTGGGTATATCTGCCCTCAACAGCGCCTCTCTTTAACGCCCAACTCTTTCAAACCTTTTCGTTTGTTTGTTTGTTCGTTTTGTCTGCTTTGCTTTTGACAGCCAATCCGGTCAAATGGCGAACAGTGAGGACGTGCGGGAAAACGTGAAGGTACTGTAGTGCTGACTGTAGGCCACTGAGCCCACAGCTCAGCTTTCTGTTCATTGAGAATAGAATAGAATAGAATAGAATGCCTTTATTTGTTGTACAATGAGATTGGAGGGTCACTCTTATTCAGTGCCATGGTGTAGAAAGTCACACTTTCTAAAAATATAAACTAAAGTAGAATGTATAAAAAATAAAATAAATAGGTATAAAAATTAGTTTACGGAGATTTTTTTTTTCAAAGTTAGTTGCTCAGGCGAGATTAATTCGCAGCCGGTGGGAGTTTTTTTTTTTTTTTTTTTTTAAATAAGTTTCTTTGCTCGTTAAAGCCGAATAATTAAATAAATATTCATTAAATAAATGAGTAATCTACAAAAGAAAGTTTTGCAGTGTAAACTAGGTAGTAGTATGTCTTAATAAGAAATGCATAGGTCATTCTAGTAACTGAAAAAACAAAGAAGGGGAATTTATGGCCCGAAACGTCACTGGGTCAATATCACCAAAAAGTGCCTTTGGGACATCGTAATTCGTCGAAAAAGAATTTTCAATTTCCCAACTAATTTCATATCCAGTGTATCAAGTTGACCTTAAGCTGTTGTAAATTAATGTTGGTCAAGCTCCCACACTTTTTATGAATTTACTGCAAGCAGATAAAGGAAGAGCACATTGTAAAATATGTCCTCCCTGTCATGGACAAAGCCAAATGAAAATAAATACATTTTCAAACCAACGTGGTTATACAATGCACATTTTCAGATAGCTAGTTTGTCCCTTGCTCAATAATTATATTTATTTGGTAAAATAAGGCTTTTGAAAATATTGAAATAATTGCAAATTGCTTGTGTCTTCAAAGAATCTGTGATAGTTGTGTTTTCCTTTTTAAATAAAATCTCTAAAAACTGCGATCTGATCAGTTTTTCAACCAATATTATTTGGCAGTGATTAGTTTATTAAGAAAACCTGAAAAGCTTTTACTAACTTGTGACGATAACTTGATTATTTTCAAAAAACAGAAAAACTACAGGGTGGACAGTGCGATGACAGGGTGGAGAAAAATGTGTTAACTGCTGACATGAATAGATTTATTAAGAGCTTTCTCAACAAAGGTGAACATTACAAAACATAATTATGAACATTCATAAGCTTTTTGCATCACAATTAAGATATATAATAGGGTCTAAGGTGGCAAAAGGAAGTGTATGACAAATTACTTCTCTGGGAGTCACTTCCTAAGTTCTTCATTGTATCGTACACAAACTCTCTGCATTTTTTTCTCAAGTTGTGTGACTGTTTGCTTGTGTCTAGTTGCCATTTGACTAACATAATCTTGCAGAGGGCAGCGTGGTGGCACGGTGGTTAGCACTGCTGCCTCACAGTTAGAATGACATCTAGAAGGTCTGGGTTTGATTCCACTTTGGCCCGGGCGTCTCTCTCTCTCTGTGTGGAGTTTGCATGTTCTCCCCATGTCTGTTTGGGTTTCTTCCCACAGTCCAAAGACATGCACTTACTGGGGTTAGGTTAATTAGTCACTTTAAATTGCCCATAGGTGTGAATGTCTGTGTAGATTCTCAGTCAACCAGGTCATAGTAGTCTCTGGAGCTTGAAAAAAGGCAACTGGACTTCTTTTTGTTTCTTGAAGACATTTCACCTCTCATCCGAAAGGCTTCTTCAGTCCTCAACCAAATGGTGGAGAGACCCAGGTATTTAAACCCCTGTGGGCATAGTCCCTTGGAGGTGGTTATGACCCTCTATTGTTCATGTACTAAGGTGTGAAGGGAGGCGTGGGTCATTCAATCAGTGGTTACACAAACTACAGAGAATAAGGACAGAGGTACAAGAGGAAGAACATTGTCATCCCTTATGTGGCAGGCTTGTTAGAGAAACTCAGAAGAATTTTCTCCAAGCATGACATCCCAGTATACTTAAAACCAGGTCACACCCTAAGGCAAAAACTGGTTCATCCCAAGGACAAACCCCCCAAACACAAGATCAGCAATGTAGTGTATGCTGTTCAGTGCAGTGAAGAGTGCTCGGACCTCTACATTGGAGAAACCAAACAGCCTCTTCACAAACGAATGGCACAACATAGAAGAGCCACCTCAACAGGACAAGACTCAGCTGTACATCTGCATCTGAAGGAAAAAGGGCACTCTTTTGAGGATGCCAATGTTCACATTTTGGACAGGGAAGACAGATGGTTTGAAAGAGGAGTGAAAGAAGCCATCTATGTTCACTGTGAACAACCATCATTGAACAGAGGAGGTGGATTACGTCACCAACTTTCCCCCGCTTACAGTGCTGTCCTGAGCTCCCTTCCCAGACGTCTCAACCCCCATTCACACCTTTGTTCCAGTGACCTCAATAGGCCACATGAAACAATGGAGCGAAGTCCTAAATTGGTTTCAACTGAAACCACTGATTAAATATGACCCACGCCCCCTTCACACCTTAGCACATGAACAATAGAGGGTCATAACCACCTCCAAGGGACTACGCCCACAGGGGTTTAATACCTGGGTCTCTCCACCATTTGGTTGAGAACTGAAGAAGCCTTTCAGATGAGAGGTGAAACATCTTCAAGAAACAAAAAGAAGTCCAGTCGCCTTTTTTCAAGCTCCAGAGACCATAGGTGTGAATGGTTGTCTGTCTCTCTGTGTTAGCCCTGCGACAGGCTGGCGACCTGTACAGTGTGTACCCTGCCTCTCGCCCTATGTCAGCTGGGATAGGCTCCAGCCCCCCACCCCGTGACCCTTAACAGGATAAGCGGAAGAGAATGCCCCCTTCTCTGTCTTACTGAGCTCAGGGATACCCCTCTTCTTTCCATTGTTTCTGTCTTTATGCCATCTCTTCCTCTGTCTGGGGCAGCATCTTGGTGTTCCCAATATTGCCTTGCTGTCTCTGCTCCACCAGGACTCATTGCTCTAAAAATACAATACAAAACTCACCAATGATTGACCCTTTTTAGCAGTATGAGCCTTATGTGAGGAAAAAAAAAGTTCAAAGAACTCTTAAAGGGTTAAATGATCACCATCTCATCAAAATATGTAAAAAAATCAAAGAAAATCCCAACTATACAATACAAACTCCACCCTGTCATGCAGGGTTTGGCGACAGGGTGGACAATGACAGGGTGGACATTTTTGGATTAATTTAATATCTAAGAAGCACATGGTGGCCCATCAGCTACCAAAGTTATTGGTTATTGAAGGAGACCACATGATGTTTTCAAAATATATTTAAACTTTCTGAAAACCTTTTCTATTAATCAGCTTTTCCTCTGACAGGGTAGACATGTTAAGGTTGACCACACCTAACTACCAACATAATGACATGAAAATTAGGAAATATAAGTGTAGCTGCTCACTGTAGCTGTCGCAGCTGTTTCAACCTCCATTGAATAAAGACAGATTCAGGGTGTTGATGTTACTGATTTCATTAGTTGGTTTCTTAAAGGGGCAATTACTCCATGACGACAGGGTGGACAGTAGTTTTAGGGACGTGCACAAAATGTTAAATAAAATAATAAAAATGGAGACAAAAAAAATCAAAATGGTTTGTTTTACCCAAGAATTTAGTAAGAGTAATAAGAAAATTTAAAAAGTATTTTCATTCTGTGCCATTTAATACCTTATTACACTGCTTGAAAGGAGCAGACCAGCGTGTGGGACATCACAAAAACAGATACATCCAACCAAAGAAAATGGTATAAAATTAGTGAAATTCATTTTAAGAAACTTATTCTTGTACTGATGTGTGTGTCAGTGTATCCACATTTATATTAATACCTACAATTTTCATTATTTTGAAACATGTTAACAATAATTTATTGATTCTGATGAGGACACCAAAAGGTACTTTATACTGATATTGACCCCCTCATTGTTAAGGTTTGTCTCGAATTAAACATTATTCAGGAGCTTTTTCTCTCTTTCTTCATTATAGTAACCGAGAAAACAAACAAACTAAACCTTCGCATATGGGTGAGGTAGTGAGGATGTGATTTTTTTTTTTTTTTTTCCAAGCTGTCTAATATTTGGCTTTGCAGAAATACTATGGGAAGCAACTAGGGTCCTCAGGTGATCTGCAAACAGGCGCCGCCTCCTGCGGATCCTCCTGCAGACCTGTTCCAAGAAGTGTCACAGATGCTCTGAGTCAGGTTCACCCCGAGGTGACCAAAAGGTGAAATGCATGTCTCGCTTTGGAATAATAAGCATTAAATGAAAGGTGTTATTTTTTTCTTGCATGCTTCACTCACAGCATGTGTGTTTATATTTGCGATATTAGTAAAGAATCACTTGTAAAGTGACTTGATAAGAAAAATTCCCAGTCTGACATTTCTAATTTCCCTGAAAAAAAAAATGCAGGGTCATGATGCACTTCTTAATATAAAAACTTGATACTGTTCTTATTTTGCTCATAAAAATATATATATGCGATGCGGTCGGGGGCATTTTCAAGCCTTTTCTGAGCAGTGTTTTCAATAGCTGCTAGTATGACTTATTGATAGAGAATACCCAAAGTTCAACATCAAATTATGACAGCTGGAATTTCCTTGAAAATCTGACATTATGACCTGCAGTTTCAAAGATAGGGTGCTGAAAAATGTGGAGACCATAGAATAAGTTCTCTAGATATAGCTATTTGAAAATGGCTCCACAGAAAACGCTGCTCAGAAAAGGCTTGGAAATGCCCATAACTTCATCAGAAAACTCTTTTCATGAGCAAACTAATAACAGTAGGGAGATAACATTTTGTAGTTTGCCTATTAAAAATTGTATTATAACCCTGTTGGTTTTTTTGTTTGTTTGTTTGTTTTTTTTCTTCAGGGAAATCAGAGATGGTCAGCCTGGAAGTATTTAGTCAGTTGAAATGGAATGACCCACTTGCCAGTCAGATTATTCATATTCTCACTTATGGGATCATTCTGTACAGTCTGATTAGAGACTACAGGATTCTTATACACTAAGCAGAAAAACACGAGTTAAATGCTATAGGCTCTCCTGTAATAAGCACTGTTATTAACAAAACCTTTCTTCAGGTTCTTTGGTTGTGGGCTTCCATTTCCAGCAAAGCTCGAAGGCTGCAGAGTTCTGGACCTCGGCAGCGGCTCCGGCAGAGACTGTTATGCCTTCAGTAAACTTGTTGGACCGAACGGACATGTGACTGGGATCGATATGACAGAGGACCTGGTAATTACAGACATCTGTACAGATGGCATTTTGATGTCTGCCCCTTTCTAATTATCTCATATTGCTTTAGATCACAGCAGCTTGTCAATATGTTCAGTATCATCAAGAGAAGTTTGGCTATAAGGAGCCAAACGTCACGTTTGTCCAGGGCTACATGGAGAACCTCGAAGAAGCTGGCATTCAGAGTGACTCAATGGATGTTGTGATGTAGGTTTAAACTGTAGTTGCACAAACTGTCAACTTTAAAAAAAAAAAAAGCTTTCTTTTACTTTTTTTTTTCCTTTCTCTGTAATCTATTCAGATCCAACTGTGTGATCTGTTTGTGTGCTGATAAAAGAGCAGTACTGCAGCAAGCCTACAGTGTCTTAAAGGTTAGCTTGAAGACTTAAATTTAACAAACTTAACACAAAAAAGTGTTAAATGCTGACAAAAAAAGAAATATAGGAATCTAATAGTCATGGTTCTGTTCACCCACTTATTTCATACAGGAGGGAGGTGAGCTTTACTTCAGTGACATGTTTGCCAGCAAGGTCATCCCCGACCACATGAAGCAAGATGCAGTCCTGTGGGGTAAAACAAATGCTGCTTCTAAATCCAGTCAATTAAAAGCCAACCATCTCTGCTCCTCCTAATAACTTTTAAACCCTTGTCTTTTGTGACCTAGGTGAGGGAATGGGTGGCTCTCTGTTTTGGCCCGATCTCATCTCGTTGGCCCACAGCGTGGGTTTCAGCTCTCCACACCTCGTCTCAGCAAGCCACATTGTGGTCTACAACAGTGATCTCAAAGCAAAAGCAGGTAACAAGTGGCAACTTTTTAAACAGCATTCATCTTGATTTCACAACTGAGTGAGCTCTTCCTTTTTCAGGCGACATCAGCTATGTTTCAGGCACTTACAGGCTCTTCAAGCTGCCCAAAAGTCCAGTGACATCGAATGCTATTGTGGCCTATAAAGGAACAGTGGCAGATTTCCCAGATCAGCTGGACTTTGATTCCTCCCATTGTTTCCAGGTATAAAAGGCACCCTTGCTTTTATCAGCATGTGCACAGAGACATTTATTAACCTGCTTCTAATTCTAATAACAAAGGGAACAAATCAGTAAGGTATGATAGTTTTTAATTTCAGAGAAAGGCATGCATATCATAGGAAATTGTTTTTATCTTATACAGAAAGATGTGGCAGTGCAGGTAAATGGAGAGATGGCAGCAGTCCTCCAAAGTTCCCGTTTCTCCTCAGACTTTAAAATCCAGATGTTGGATAAACAGGAGTCCAACTCTGAGACAACGCCAGAGGTAACCAATAGAGTTTACTGTGGCTAAAATGCTTTTAATCTCAGTTACTGCGCTGTAAGTTACATTAACAATGTTTTATCTTGTTAGCTGTGCCACCTCAACCCATTTCTGCTGGCTGACAAACTGGATCCTAAATGAAGAGGGGGGTCTGCATCTATGAGAAACTGATTTGAAAATTTAACATAAAATGTCAAAGTTATTTTAGAGATCAAGTTTTTGATTTGTAGATTTAAATAACAAAAAAGCCATAATTTTTTTACTTGTTAGACCTTGTGAACCTCTAGAGATGTGGACTTTCAGATACTCTGACATGATCATGGCCAATGCCGTGTCTCTGTATTTTATGTTCAGACATTTAAAATATAATTTTTTACAAAATACAGGTAAATAAAATTTTCTCTGGAACAAAATTTGATACCTCAAATTTTGAGCTTATTTGATTGTGAAACGCCAAACAGAAAAGTCTAACACATGTTTAATACCTTTATTACCACAAAGGAGCTGGATTATTTTAACTAAAAGATGTTTAAAGATTCAAAACAGTTTATTCCCCATTTTAAATGTCAGAACCAGACACTGAAGACAACATTAAATACAGAATTGTGCAGTATATCAAAGATTAAATAAGCCACAAATCTGTTATATAAGGTATTAAGGCATTACATTGTGCATGAAGCAGAAGTGTAAAAAAAACATGTTTTTTTTAACTTCTTGCATTACAGAGTTTATGGAGTCTTAACATTTCCAGCTCATAAAAGCATTTAAGCAATCAGTGGTCACATTGTTAGGCACACCTGTTCAACTGCTCACTAAATCAAATATTCAGTTTCAGTACTTCCACAGTCACCAGATCTCAATTTGATTGAGCACCTTTGGGATGTGGTGGACCAGGAGATTTAGATCATGGATCTGCAGCTGACAAATCTGCAGCAACTGTGTGATGCTTTCATGTTAATATGGGTCAAAATCTCTGAGGAATGTTTCCAGCCATTTGTTAAATCTGTGCCATGAAGAATTAGGGCATTTCTGAAGGCAAAAGGAGGTCAATCAGGTACAAGCAAGGTGTACCTAATAATAAAGTGTCCACTGAGTGTATGTTTAATGTTCCATAGCTAACCTTAACTCCATACTATACCCACTTAGGGCATCACACTTTTAGTACAGCAGCAGGAAAACATTTAATAAAAAAAAAAAAAAAACTCAGATATGCTCATTACAGAGAGATCAGTGTTCAGAAAAAGCTAATTCAATAAAGCTTTATTGAATTGCTACTATAGTAACAGTGCTTTCGAATAAAGAGAGATAAGAGAGGCTGATTGGTTTCCAGGCAGCCTGAGGCAGGAAGTGGAGCAAACTGGCATCATGTCACAAAGGAGAGAAAAACAAGGCAAGAGGTGACACTCGCTGAGAGGTGTTAATCCTGGTTACATCTGGAGCCAGCTCAGGTCTTCAGCTCTGAACAGAAAAGGAGAGGAGAAAACCAACATTAATGAACAGTATCCAGGTTATGACTTAGTGATGTGGGTTATGATTTTTAGAACATGAACCAACTGCAACAGTTTTCAATCTGTCTATTTTTTTTTTTGGTAGTATACAGTAATATTTAAAGCTGCTATAAAACAATATTCGTTACCAATTTGGATTGCAGGTTGCTTCAGCATAAAAACTCCAATAATACACTACGCACTTCCTGCAAACATAATGAAGCATTTAGCAGCTCGAGAACCAGATGTTCCTCTGAGAATTTAGTGAAAAGCAAAACAGAACTACAACAGGACTTCACCATGACGCATGTTAAATGAAAGATAATAGAGGCTGTAACTTCCAGGTCTGAAAAGGGACAGTGTTTTCAAGCTGCATACATTCTAATGACCAGCAGGGGGCAGTGCATGTCGTTCCAAAAAGAGATCATACACAAGTCTATTCTCACTTGATTTATGATCTGATGACTTTATGGGGTTAAATCACTAGTATTAGGTCATGCCTATTATGGCATGCAGTTTATTTTACTCTAAACGGGACAAAATTGTCCCATTTATTGACAGCTAGAAGGGAACTCAGCAGAGCACATACCTCGCACACCCCAGATTTTCTGGGACAGACAGATAAAAGCTACTGAAAACATAACCTATTGGTGGTAATGTTGCTTTTATTATCTAGGTAATAAAGAAGGATACACTTTAAGTAACTAGTGTGGCTATTTTATAAGCATGCAGTGTTTGTGGTTTCTCAGATCTGCTTCTCTCTTGTGCTGTTTCAGTTAAAAAATAAATAAATGGGGTTTCACACCTGCACTGTTTAGCCTGTTTAAATTGTCTCTTGTTCATTGGTGTAGCTGGTTTGTGCGGATTTTAACAAGGTAATCAATGCGTGGATCAAGACAACCACACCGAGACCCTGTGGAGTAGATTGTCTCAGTCTGGTTCCAAATTAAGTCCAAAGGGGTTAATTTATGATGAGAATAAGATCCAACATCAGTTCTCCCAAATACAAGGTGTACACTGCAAGTTTCCTTCCTATATCCATGTATGCAACAGACATCCAGAGCACAGTTTTGGCTGAAATATTGCCCAGATAAATATATGTTAGGACTAAATTATCCATTTTATGCACTACTCCAGAACTCAACACCCCCTTCCTGTATTTACTTGTGTTATCTCAACCCAGACACATCTGTCCAATAAGTGGACAGAACGCTCTCACGTGGTTTGTAGCGAAGCGTTTTGGTTTGTTGAGTTTTCTCTGTGTGAAAAGGAACCAAACCACAGAAAAAAAGCTACAGTACAAGTTTACCAACTCACCCACTGTCTGTGCTTTTTCTGTTCCATTTTTTTTTTTGTTCCCAGTGACTTATGCTGTTGCTGTCATGGCACACTTAAAAAGCCAATCAGCATTAATAAAGCATAAAAAATATTAATACAGGTTAGTTAATCATGGATATGTGTTCTCTATCAAACCATCAGTAATAAACAATAAGATGACCTAACCAATATATTTTATATAGTCCAATTTGTATAAATGCAGGATATCACTCACTGAGCCTGTGCTTTTGTTAAGATTTGGCCATTAGCCATCAGTTCTGCAATATGAGAAACAGCAGGATCGAACATCAGGCTGGCTGCAGCTACCACCACATCATCCCTGTAAAAAAAAAAGGGCAATGACAGAAATTTTACACACCTAGCAGGAGTTTATGTTCAGGTGCATCAGGGCTTACTCTGCACTCACTTTATATAGAAAGCCAGAAATTTCCTCTCTTCTACTTTGCCTTTGAATATAATTTCTGTGTAGCCTTCCCCATAGCCTAGAAAGAGGAAATGAAAGGAGGAACATGGATTTAATGCAGCCTGGGCTAAAAATATTTAGAATTTAACCGTGACATTTATCAGTGGATACGCCACCAGTGTATCGGAAACTCTTCCCAAGCAAAACAGTCCAGAAGAAAGGAACAGACTCTATTTTTGTCGATTTCTTCAGCATGTTTAGTGCTGCCACTTTTCCTGGTACAAAAGACAGTGACAATGTTTAACTAGGTGTTAAATCGTCTTCACCCATAATGTGTTCTTGACCGACTGAAAAAGCATATTCTTCAGCCTCTTACCGTGAGCCTGTGACATTTGCCAGTGAGCAATGTTGACCATCTGATCGCCTCGAATGGTCAGAGGGAAGGAGGTAACATCTCCAGCAGCAAAAACATCTGGTATGTTGGTCCTCATGAACTGTTTGAATAGACGAAAAAGGCTACAGAAAGAATCTCAACAGGCATCGCTTGATTGTTAACTTTGACAATGACAATCCTACCTCCCCGAGAGTGTTGCTAACTTGGTGAGATGCTGTGAATCCGTTGTAATTAACCAAGAATATAATACTATGATCGCCCACTTTAGTTGTCTTCTATGGCCCTTCAGGCCTTTTGGTGTTGCTGAGATTGTCGGAGCATTTATTCTTTTTAAAAATGAACCTGACTGGCCATTCATGAAGTTTTTGCTACCTCTCTGAGGGTTAGCAGTCAGAACATAGTTAATGAATTCAGATAATGTAAAAATTGTGCACGGATGATGGCTGCTCTCCACATAGGGGAAGGAGGTCCTGATATTGAAGATGGCTTACAGGAAAACTTAAAGGAACTTAGACACCTCTCCTTCCTCTATTGTGGTCCTCTAAGTAATTATGTTTGACCACAAATATATAAATTCTATATAAAAAAAAAAAATAAGCAGTTTAAATCTACTGTATCCACCATCTCAGCTGCAAAGCCATGTTTTGTGCTTCATCAGCCATATCAATGTCAGAGTTTATCCATGCCCTCTATTGACTGTTTTACCTTGTCAACAATCACAGCTTTCCTTGAATCCACTTCCACCCCGCTTCCTGCCAATAAGTCTGAATTGGGGATTACACCTGAAAAGCATATTTGACTATGATATTAGTGGAACAGTACAGGAAATTTCTGATTGACTTAAAACAATCATCACTCAACACAGTGTTGGCAAACAAACAGCAACTGCCCACATATACAAATGACCACACACTCAAACACTCCCAAACTTGATTTGCATTTCAGTTTGTGTACATTAAAAACACCCTGAAGTACAATAGTAACTACCAATTCCAGCAATCACAACATCAGCTTCCAGGACTGCACCACTTTTCAACACCACCTCCTTCACCTGAAAAAGAAAAAAAAAAAAAATCAGTTTTATTAGATTTCAGTGACAATGGGTTTATTTTACCGGAGATATTATGACAGATATTATGACTAATTATGGCTGCATTTTATCTGGCAGCTATGGCTTCAGGGTTGAAGTTTGTTCATTGCCACTAATGCCATGAGTAACATCTGTTCCTATTCTACAATCATTAACCAAAACATCTGCCATCAAATTTAATGAAAAGCAGAGATACCTTCCCATTCTCTCCTCTGATCTCCGCGACTTGATCGCTCATGTGGAACTTCACATTTTTTTCTTCCAACATCTGAAAATGAAACACTGTTTTATTTACTTTGTCTAAAAATCACAACGCACATCAGTGAAAACTGTCATCATAGTGGCTCACTTGCATACTCAGCTGGCCGATCTCTGGTCCCAGAGCGCGCTCATACGGGTATCGAGTAGTGCCAACTACAGCCACACTGGCAGCTTTGTCTGAAAAGTAGGATGCCACCTCCATACCTAATATGCAAATGAAAAACCTATCAGTGATGTGCACATTTAGTCTGGTCTAACTGTCAAATATCTGAATGAAGAGCATCACATCAACCTGATGGGGAAAAAGGTTAAATGCGTCTTATTCTCCAACATGAAGAAAAAGCGTATTTGATAACCTATGAAGGATGCTCCGGTAACAACTACTTTCTGGCCGAGACAGGAGCCGTGAAGTTCTTTGGCATCTTTGTAAGTCTCCAGTAACTTTACTCCTTTCAGGTCTGAACCAGGACAGGTGAGTGGCCGTGCTCTGTGAACAAAGAAATAGGACCACTATGTCAGGTACGGTAAATCCTTACATTAACAAAAACTATAAGCTGGCTTTTGCTCAGTAGAGACAGTCTCACCTGCAACCTGTTGAAATGAGGAGCTGGTCGTAACGCTGCAGAGTGCCGTCACTCATCTTCACTTCCTTGTTGGCAGGGTTTACCGACACCACCTGCAAAACAACGCACACTTAAGCCTTGCAGATTTTACCGTTCCCCCAGTAAGGATCGGTTTGTGTACATCAAAAATACATTCTCACCTCCTTCTGCGTCCAAACCTCTATCCCGTATTGTTGATAGAAGTCATCTGAACGGAGAAGGATGCTGATGCTGTCCACATTCAAAGCCTGAAAGAAGGAATGCCACTCACTGAAAACACTGAGAGAAAAACACTCATTCAAAAGGCAGGAAAACCATCAGCTGGATACAAATACATGTCGCACCTACCTTTCTATCCTGGTTCTTACCTTACTCAGCTTGGGTTTGTCAAATGGAGGCAGGGAGTCCTTGGTTATGATGACGATGCGACCCTGGTAGCAGTTTTGCCGAAGTATCTCAGCGCAGACCAGAGAGGCAGGTCCTGAAGTCACAGTATCTATGTTCAGGGGTGTGATTTTTCATACCTCATCTTTGCCTGAATACTTTAAACTCTGTACAAAAAGTTGCAAAGCCTTAAACCTGCTGTCGTTTAAAACAGACAGATGAAGCCATCTCATATTTACTACAAAGTTCTCACCCCCCCCTATTAGCAGAATGGTATGTTTGATGTCTGGTGCCACACTGCACATCTCTTTCACCCGTTTGGTCTCCTTCAGAAACTGTGACAAACACACATCATATTTAATATACAAAATAAAAGTGCACTTTGGTTCATTTTAATTGTCTTTTTATTTGATGTTTCTTACTTTTTTGCTGATGGAAACATACACGTTGCCATCTTCAACCTTGGTCTGTTAAATGAAACCAGATTTAGGTGAACACAATAATGTTTTCGGCGCCCTTTTTAAAAAGAAAAAAGGAAATGTTTTTAAGAGCCAGAAACTATAATAACAGAACTAAACATGTACAGGTTTAGGAAGAAAAGCCCTTTTAATACCTTATTCTTGCAGTTTTTTTTGATCAAATACTCCCTGTGAGTAGCTTTGAAGCATAAATGCAGTTTATGAGAGCGAGCCTACCTCCTGAGGAGGTCTAAATGTTATCCATAAGTTCTAATATGCACTGCTACAAAGGTCTGAGCCCTTAATCAATCCAGCTAATCTAACTTTAGTGTTCATAAATTTACATTAAACTAAACCAGAATGTCAATGGTGCAATAGTTTTGGCCAACAACACCAGAGAAGGGAGGTCAAGTCCAATCTTTAACTCAGGTCTGTGTAAATGTGTGCAGAAATCATCAACAAAAGCAAAAATTTCCAGCAAGGGGCAGGCAAAAAGCAAAATCCAAAAACACCCCCAAACCTGAGTAATAAAGAACACAAGCCCACCAGCAAAACCCCTCTATCTGGTAAAGGGGGAGTGCTAGGCAGGAGGTATGTATATGCACTGAGGAGACAACCTGAATACAGGTGTGGCACAAAGCAGAAACCTAACATCATGACAAAGAAAATGATCCTGGATTCACTTGTGTTAAAGGGGTGATTTCTATTAAGTGTTGTTTCACCTTATAACAGGGTAGACTGTCCAGTCCTGGATAATCCTCAATATCTCCAGTTCTGACATTGAAGCAAGCACCGTGAAAAGGGCATCTCACTCTGGTACCAACCACTACCCCTGGATTAACAGAGGACATGCAATAATAATGAGCTAATCTGATGGAAATATATGATATGTGTATGAAAAGTGAGAGATAAATAACCTGGAAGTAACTGAAGGCTTTACCTTTAATCAGAGGTGCACTGTAATGAGAGCACTTGGATCCAACAGCGCTGTATTGACCCTGGGTGCGAACTAACAGCACTTTCTGTTCCCCCACAGTTACTTCTTTCATTCTTTATGAACACAAAAGGGACAAAAGAAGAAATCAGTACAGAAACCACAGAAGTCACAAAGCTTTAAACAGTAGTAGTAGTAGTAGTCTGTCCTTCCTCCTGTACTTTTTTTTTTTTTACTAATTTCCTACTTTATTTTGATATTGTTTCAATGTGCCTTTTTTTCTTTTTAAACTTTCTGCCTTTGTGCTCTTCCCCAATGGCTTTTAAATATCATATATGTCTGTTTCCCTTGCCAAGTTCTGGACCACATCATTACCATGCCAGTATGCTGGGTAAACCTGCACATCATTTAGGAATAGCAGGAAAAGTTTGGCTTCAGGACTTTTTGCCAGAGAGCTTTCTTTTCCATTTAAACTATTTCGGTTTTCAGCTGCAGTTTGGCCAAGCTATTTGGTTTGCTTTAGGAAAAGATCAATATATTCTTTCAACAACCTTCATCACAACTTAGAGAGACTGTCTGACAGACCTGATTCTCCCAGTATCTATCAATCAAGCATTCTTGTGTAAAAATGAATATTGTTGGCTGGCCTGTTGTTGTGTAATCCTTTTGCATGTTGTTGGATTTTTTTTTTCCACCTAAAACCTCTGAAGACTTTTCCCTGTCTTAAGCATTTATCTTTTGCTCTTCTGTCTTTGACTGTTTGCTGTGCTGACTGACAAATGTATAAGACCATTGATTCTCTGATCTCTCTATAGTGAATTTGCATTTGAATTGTTCCAAAAAGATGTTCTGATTTGCACTGTGACTTACTGCCCATCTTTGAGATCAGCCTCCTGACACACCAGTTCTGTCACCTCCTCCTGGTCCTCGGTTTGACCGGTTTCCTGGCACTGATTCATTCCTGCTCTATGTTAGCCACCTTAAGCAAACATGTTTCGTGTTAGAATGACTAGGCAGATTTATGCATAATCCATGTGTAGGGCAAAGTTGGTTGTAGGGCAGCTTTGTAGAAAACAAACATGCGGGTACTAAAATGTTTCATTGGGTTTATCAGAGCAACATGTAGCCTATTTTGCTTTTTAATTCTTTATGTTAGCCACATGACCAGAATAACTATAGATAAAAATTTAAAGATGGAAATGATTTGATGGATTTAGTGCCTGTGGAACTTGATTGTTGTAATTATGCTTCCTAGTTCCTAAATTCTTTGCACTGACCTGTAGCCTATTGGATGTCAATCACATTTTGACATTGTGGGCCACATAAGCACACTTTGATCTTAAGTGAGCCAGACCAGTGAAACATCCCTTTCTGTCAGAGTAAAGACTTTATCTGTTTATTCGATCCATGAATATAAAAAAAAAAAAAAAAAAAAAAAAAAAGAAGTGCAAGCTAAACAGTACATCTGTTTTCCTATCTACATGATAAAGAAATCTGCCAGCATGACTCTGAGTTTAGATTGAAATTAATGTGTAAAATTACAGAAAAAGATCTGATAGCTCATTGCTGTCTTGTAATTACAAAGCAAAGTTTTTCTAATTCAAAGAAAATATCCCCCTTTTTTTTTTTTTTTTTTAAATGTGGAAACAATTAAAAAACACATTTGCTTTTCCAAGATGAGTTCTATAAATTCTCTTTAGGCTCCTCTTGTTAGTTTTTTCTTTAATCATTCATTTCAATTATTTACACAAGTGCATGTGTAATATGATATTGCCAGGGCTGACAGACGGGGGAAAAAGAACAAGAAAGAACAAAGGAAATGAAGGAGAAAATAAGAGAAAAGCAATACAATGGTTCACAAACTACTGCAGCTGTTAAAAAAATACATACATACATACAAAAACACCTGAAAAAGAAAAAAAATACACAATCTTGTTGAGTTGTTGTGTAATGTGTGTGCTTTTTTCACCTATATCAAACATGTCTCATGAATAATAAAGATATTCAGAGCCAGAAAGAACATTTCTATAGACGCTGCTATCAGTTTTTAAGTGGCTTTTATATATGCTTTATTTAACCCATCCATCCATTCATCCATCCATTCACTTCCGCTGATCCTGTTCAGGGTCGCGGGGGCTTTATTTAACCAGGTTAAAAAAAAAAAAAAAAAAAAAAAAATTAAGATTAAAAAAAATTTTAAAAAAAATCTTTTTTTAAGAGCAATATGTTCAAAAGGACAGCAGAAATTGCAACAAATATAACAACTCTATATAGAAAATTTAAGTGGCTAAAAGGATTAGATTGGATATAAATAGTATAGAGTAGGTACAATAAATAAACCCCTTTGTGTATCCTGTTGACTACAGCCTATTTGCCAATATAAACAAGGATATTAGACATAAAAAATAAAAAATAAACCAAAAAAACAAACAAACAAACATATACACACATACATAAACATACAGACTGGAGTCTGTACGTTTGTATGTATGGAGTCTTTGCCGTTTGATTCTGGCCCCCGGGCCTTATGTTTGACACCCCTGCTAAAGACTGTCATTTACATCTAGCTTAAAACGATATCGAAATCTCTGCGTCCAGAAACTATAAAATATTTTACACGTGTATATTAAATACATTTGATGAATTTAAACAAAGAAACACGGCACTCTGTGAGGCTGCACTCACCTGTTTTCTTGCACCGGACGGAAGGGGAGGAGAGAAACTCGCTTCACGCTCGTCCTCAGCGGAGCTGTTTTGCAACAGATTGCCAGGCGAGCACCCCGCGTGACAGCCACCCGGTCCCGCGAGCTCCTCCCTCTGCCAACCGTAACCAAGGAGGAACAATTCAGGACAGTATGTATATACAGCCCGTGGGAGGCGCAGACTATTCAGTTATGCTATGAACAACGAGATTAGCGATGATTAACGAAGCACCTGACTAACAAAAGGTAGATTAGTATAGGAGAAAAGGGGGCAGGAGGATAACCGGGATGTCTGTGGGATAGCGCATTTATTAACGAGCAGTCTGTAGGATACTTTGTGTGGTTTTCAGGCTCATATGCAGCCTGAAAACTGGTGGTCCTTCGGATCAATAAAGTATCGATCTATTAGTTACAAAACAATTTTCTATTTAGTAACTGTTTTGCAAAGTGTGAAAAAACATTAAGTAAATTAATTCTACTCCAGTCCTGTCCCAGCAGTCATAGGGTGAGAGGTGGGGTACACTGAGTACCTAAACTTACAATCAGTTTAGAATCACCAGTTAACCTAAACTACTGCATGTCTTTGGACTGTTGGAGGAAGTCAAAGTATCCAGAAAGAACATGCAAACTCCACACAGGTCTGAGGTGACTTTAAGAAGCAATGGGAGATATTCCTTTTTCTCTTCATTCGGGCTCTACACAAAATAAGACAGCCTGGTATTTAGACTCCATGACTGTTTGGCAGAGACAACACTATTTTAACTATTATTTAAACTATAGTTTTTAGTTTTCTGTAGCTAACTAAAATAATACTAAATTAAAAACAGATTAATTAAATTAATTAATATAACTAGTTAGGTTATAATTCAAAGCTTTCATATGACATAGCCTACTTACATTTCAGTCATAAAACTTAACAACAATGGTTTTTCACATATACTTACCACACACATTTCAAGCAAGAGCTGGGAGATACAGCTTTGCTAAATGAATAAAATATTACAGGGCAGCATGTACACTAAAACATATGTTAAAAGAATCTGTCTAAAACACGATCTATCAGCGCTAGCATGGCTAATTTAAATAATAAACGAGGCACTACGGAGCGGTCTACAACCGTTTTTTTTTTTCTTTTTAGAAATGTATGACAAGTGCCACCTCTCATTAGGAAGGTAATACAGCGGTAAAATGTTGTAAATACCTGCAAAACTCCTCAACGGTGTACTCTAAAGCCGCGGGTGTGTTTTGGATCAAGCAGGAACCACATGTCAGCTTAACCAATGAACAGCGTCAGTGAGCAGCACGTAGGCTGCATTTTATTTACTATTTATTGTATTATTTTATTGTTGTAAATTTAGTATGTTTTGGAAACAGGTCTCTCTTGCAAATGAGACATAGTCTCAATGGGATTACCTATAAATAAAGGTTAAATAAATAAAAAATAAAAAAAAAAACTGCAGCTGCAACATTAACCTAATGCACACGATTATGACCAATGACATCATTTATATGATTCTGAATAATAAGCATTTGTTTCAAGTACTTTAGCTGACCTTTATAGACCCATTTGCAGCCTACGTCATCAAAGGATGCGCGCATTTTGGCAACAGAAGTGAACTGCTACTCCATTCCAATCAATAAGAACAAGGAGACTGCGCAGCGTTTAAACGTGATTTAAAAGTGATATCAGCATCAAAATGTCTGCTGTTGCGTGTTTGGCTGTCAGAATTTCTACTCTACCAACAGTGGACTGAAGTTGTACTGAATCCCACAGGATCACGGCTGTTTAAGAGAAAACTGAGGCGTCTGTGGTTGCAAGCCATTAAATGTATTGATAAAAATTGAACTGAGGACACGATCAGAAATGCTCACGTTTGAAGCGCCCATTTTATATCAGGTAAAGTTATTTATCTTACGGTGTTTATACCGGGTTGTCAGGTATCTAAAGTAAACATCATTAGCTGGTAGGCTACTTGGCTTTTAAACTGTAGTGTAGCTGGCTATTTACAAGTGAGGCATCACTGACTCAGAGTCCTGATTTTTAAATTAATATTCAATGGCACTATAGATTACAAAATGCAGTCAATGCAGACTCACATATGAATGATTGAGTGTGTCCAGACTTGACTGGAACATTATATATATTTTTTCACTGTAACTCAATATCTGCAGCTTGAAAGCTCTTAGTAAGCTAGAAAAGCAATGTGACGAAGTACTCACGCTGCCATGCAGGTACAATCCGCTGTGAGGACGTAGTTCTCTGACTTGTTTACAATGACCCGAGCCTCATACACAGCGCTCCTGTTTCCTTGTCTTTGACTTGGAAGAACTTCTGCCTTCAAGACACAAAACTCTGAGTCTGTGTCATACTACTTGGTGTTCGGTACACGGCCGCAAACAACATAACTGTAAGCATCCAGTGACTTCTACTTCAGCAACTTCTCTCCGGTGTGTACGCTGGGTTTCTCCACCAAATACACGTGTATATATATATCCGCCCACGGATACTGGGGCACTTGCTAACGTACCACAGGGTTCGGAGTCGGTTGCTGGTGGTCAAAATTAATTTTTGCAGGTAGTTTTCACGATCTTTCGTTGATAATCCCTTCTTGTACATTGAAACGCTATTGAACTCCACCGTACTTCCGTTTCCAAAATGCGCGTGCATCGCTACCTAGTCATCATTGTTTACAAACAGTAAACGGGTCTATAGCAGGGATCCTCAAATCCAGGCCTCGAGGTCCAGTGTCCTGCAGGTTTTAGATGTGTGCCTGATCCAGCACACCTGATTCAAATGGCCGAATTACCTCCTCAGTATACAGTCAAGTTCTCCAGAGTCCTGCTAATGACTTCTATATTTGACTCAGGTGTGTTGGATGAGGGAAACCTGCAGGACACCGGACCTCGAGGCTTGGATTTGAGGATCCCTGGTCTATAGTATTAAGCAAGTAAGTAGGATTATGACTTCACCTTTTTACAAATGTTATTAAAATGGTTACATTGTACGCATTGTTTTTACCATTATGGATGTTTCCTTTCTGAATGAATATTCTGATTTTCTGCCTCCCACATAGTGTAAATTCTTATTTTATTAATTTTTTGGTCAAAATGACCAAATGAGAATAAAAATAACCCTGAAAATAAGAAACATTTTATTTCATGATCAAATTACAAAACAAAACTAATTCTTAGGACAAGGAAAAAATTTACTATTAAGGATAACAAATCTTTTCTTCCTGTTTTACGTTACAGAAGATAAATTTAAAAACAGACTCCAGAATTTTCAGATGGCTGCTGGATAAAAACATGTCAGTGACATCATGAATTCATTATACAGATTTCAATTTCTAATAAAAATGTTCAAACGTCCAAAGTGTTTCCTATGAAACAGCTCAGTTAGAGGAGGCTCTTGGGGGAGCAAAGTCATAACAACGCCCCCAAATTTAAGTATATAACAGGAAAGATTTTATAAACCCCCACATAGAAAAGACATCTCCACTGTTTTAAAGTAAATATGTTCAGGTAGATTATATAAATTTGGTCTAAATTTCTTTTTTCTTTTTTTTTTTTTACAGATTTACTTCTTTGTAAGAAGCTCTTCGATGAGAAACTTCTCATTTGCTGAAAGGCTTTTATAGAAGATGTCTTTGGCTTTCTCAGCATTCATGGAACACCTGTAGATCTCCCTCATCTTGTCCTGAAAGGTCGGCAGAGCTCTGATCCGGTCGTAAACTTCTTGGTCGACCACTCCATTGTCATAGAGCTCATCCAGAATGGGGGAGATGTTGCTCACTCTCCGGATCAGGTCGAGTCTGTGTTTGTCCACAAAATGCTTTCCTGAAGAGAAAGGACAGAAACGACAAAGACAGATCAGGACAGGTGATGATACGAAGCTTTCATTCACTACGATTTCATAACAAAATGCCTGAAAGTTTGCCGGGACGCAAACTTGTGCCGCCCGCACCGCAATGCAGCATATGTATGTGGTCGCCGGCTTCACCACTAAGCCACCCAGGCGCCCACATGCTGCCACTTTTATGTACCTCCTAATCATTAGATATGAGAACAAAGTAGTAGAACAAATACTTCATTAATGTACTTTTAGTAGAATTTTCACATATCTGTCCTCAAGTATTTCTTTTCCTGAAAACTTTTACTCCCTACATTTTAACACGATCTCTGTTTTCTAACTCTAACTTTTTCCAAACAGGTTCATGACCTTAGTTATTATTTCCTGTCACTGCACGCCTTCAAACATCGAACCAACGGTAACACACAGAAGACAATCCTGTTGGTGCATCCATCACCGGTGCTCAGCGCACACACGAAGAGATGCTTCAGTTATCGTACTGTTCTCAAGGGGGTTTTGGCGCCCACAAGTTGTGGTAGGTGGTACTTCAGCATCCAGCTAGTGCTGCAGCAGAGGAGCGAGCACAAAGGGAGTAATGGGTTTAAAGTGCGAGGCAGTTTCAAATGCAACATTTCTATCAGCAAACACACAAACCGTTTGTGTGCAGTTTGTCACACAGTGTGTCTGCGAGTTGCTTCATTTCCCAGAAAGACAAAAATTCCCTCAGAGATGGAGAAAGACATCTCAGGAGAGACGAAGGTGTTTAAAGCTGAGGACTGCTGAGTAATGTTTAAAAGCTTACTTGTCCTCGTCCATTTTGGATCTATATACGATATGTTGCTGAAAGTTTTTCATGTTGAAATGTTCAGCACAACAAACTGAAGTTTAATGAACTTGAATGAAACTTTGAGCTGTTCAGAGTCTGCATGAACATGCTCGGCAATTTCATGCAGGCTGCATCGGTAGTTTGCAGCACTGTGGTGAAGTTCACAGTGATACACGATTTTAGAACAGACTGCTGCTCGTGGTCAGTGTCAGCTTAGATCCAGTTAAATTTGAGGTGATGATGCTGATTACATTCACTCACTGAATTCTACTCTGGGGTTGGAAATCAGCCATGATGGATGGCTGTGACATCAGTTTATGCCTTGTTGAGTTCAGCTGGCTAAATCCACAAAGAGCTGATCAGCTGATCACCAAAGCCACTTGTGCTCACAATAGAAATGATTATGACTTATTTGTGAGTGATTCTTATCCCTACGCTGTACCACCACAAACAATCTTAGGGTTCCCACACCTGCCAAATCCCACTTTGACCCCTGACTGGACTCATCCAGCTACATTACAGGCAGCAGCAGACAGAGCTAGATTTTATTCATGTTCTACATAACTGAAGTTCAAGCTACATTTGTTAGAATTTAAGTTTAAATAAAGTTTTTATTTCCTTGTATTAATATGATTTTAGTAAACAAATAAAATGCTGATTGAAATGTCCTCCAAAGAGTATTTTTTTTTTTCACACAAGTATCTGTACTTGTACAGTACAAATGTGTGTACTTTCCTCCTCTGGATAGATAAAGTCCAGGCTGAACCGCTAAAAGCTAATGCTAATGCTTCAGGCTGCTGCTTCCATGTTTGGAGATCCAGTTTTATGGAACGAGTGAACACATTTATGTCTCTGTAGCTAATTTCCTTCATAACAACTGCACAGAGGCTTTTTTTGTATAAGTCACCCCTTTTAATGTGATTACAGCTGAAAGTTTGTATTACTGACTGGCTAGCTGCTGACTGTCTGCTTGGCTTCAGCTCAGCAAGTGAGAATCGCTGACCTGGACTCTGAACTGCATTATGGGGCATTTTCAGTACAATTATCTGACAGATAATAGGGTTTGCATCTAATAAGTCTTTGCTCCAGTTTGAATTATGATTGTTTTAATGTAACTGTGTTTGTCTCGGGCGCTGGGGTGGCTCAGAAGTTGAGCGGATCGACCACATTCATATGCTGCATAGCGGTGTGAGCGGCGCAGGTTTGAGTCCTGGCCTGTCGCCATTTCCCGTGTGACCTCTCCCGTATCTCTCTTCCCAATTTCCTGTCACCCTCTACTGTTAACAAAAAAAAAAAAAAAAAACTGCCTCTGTGTGATCCACCCAAAGACTGTATAGGTGCACTCTCTGTAATACTAGCTTGCTAATCACTGATAAAATTATACTCCACCCTCCAAATATGGTTACTGGCTGCAAAGAAATATCAAGATGGCAGCAGCCAAAAAGCCCATGGTGGATACGTCCATATTTTCTATACAGTCAGGTTTTTACAGTAAATATGAAGCAGAGCGGATGACGGTTATCATAATGAGAGCTCTCCTATTATCTGTATTCACAAACGATGGAAACTCTATTAGTGAGCCTTAGAGTTGATGGTAGGCAGTACGTGTCCTTGTACTTCATCCTTCATTGCTCTGGATCACATGCTAAGTTACAGGCTGATTCAGGATCAGTTACAGGGAGACAACTTCCTGCTTCCAGTACACCTACCGTCTGCCATTTTACATCCACCAGCTGCTCCACCTGAGGCTGAAACAGAGAGGAAAAAGTAGATAATTAATATCGATGACACTCAATTTAACACTGATAGCATAAATTCCTTCTGTTCACAGGTTCTGAGGCTACTCATGTTTTTAAAACTGGGCACCTCATTTATTTCCATTTTCCACAAAAAATACTTGAAATGATCAGCTGATGCACCAACTATATGATGGTTCTTTTCGGCACTAACATCACTAACATCTGTCTCTGCTGGAGCCACACCGACGTGGCTGATCTCAGACTCAGACGGTCCAAAATGAAATAAAGATAAAACAAGTAAACCTGACTCTAAAATGGTTCAGACAGCGCATCAATGTGGATGCTCCGGTCACGCTATCCTTTTTCATGTCACTGGATCTACTCTAATAAAATACATGTGATATAAATGATCAGCAGACTTTGTTTCTTATTCTTTAAGGTAACTGCCTTTCTGGATTCATATCTGACTTTCATGACCTGCAGGAGGCTGAACTCGGGAGAAATAATCAGAAATGCTGTACGACCTCTTCATGAAGCCCATACTGTGTAATTTTGGCAAAGCATAAAGTTTAATGTGACATTCAATAACTAAAAGAGCAAATCTGACATGTCCCATATTCAGAAAGATAATCTCACCGTCACTGGGACCTGGTTTAGAGGACTGTCCACCAGCCAATGTCTCTGCAAAAATGAGGAAACACGGTGTTAGAGGCCGATGGGAATGTGATGTATTTAAATGTATCATACAGAGTTAAGAACTGCAGTATTAAAATGACATCATAGGCTTAATGTTCCCAAGCATTAAAGAAGAGTGAAGGTAAAGCTCAGTGACCCACGTTTCTGCAGAGGAGCATCAGCTCCAGAGCTCTCAGGACATTTTATTGGTCTGTTATTACACAAGAATCCAGACTTATGAGTTATGGAGCTGCACTTGATAAACCTGCGCCTTCTTCATTTAAAGGGTCACTTCGTTTTTTTCTTAGTTTAGCACGTTTAGGTTTTTTCACCTGACCATGCCTCCTCCTCCTCTTATCCTGGCGCGTCTCTTAATTCCGTTTTGTTAAAGTTTCATATCCGTGCAGGTCCTTTTGCGCCCTAAAGCTTCCGTATACCCCATACAAGAGGGGTCTGTCATTTCCGGATCATCTTTTCTCCAAGTGCAGGGTTCATCCTATAACAGGGCGTGTTCCTAAACCCGATTCATTCGTTTTCAGTGGGCCACGAAACCGAACCAGCGACTTAAATTAAAACGCGAGACAAATAAGTGAAAAGAAACAAACGAAAGTCTCTTGGCCGACAAACCCGCAGGTTTTTCCTCCCTATCTGTCATCCTGGCTGTAGTTCAGAGTCCACTCACCTGCTGCCTATTAGAAGGAGATTTAACTTACACATTGACATCTTTTGTCCTAACCTTAGGGTCCCAGGAGGGGGAGCCTAGCCCAGGTGTCACAAGGATGAGAGGCAGGTACACCTGGACAGGTCTCTATTCATCACATATTTACACTCAGCTGCCTGCCATCCATCACCTTTCCTGTGACAGGTGCAGTGGCGGAACTAGACTTTGTTAAAAGAATCTGTCTAAAACACGATCTATCAGCGCTAGCATGGCTAATTTAAATAATAAACGAGGCACTACGGAGCGGTCTACAACCGTTTTTTTTTTCTTTTTAGAAATGTATGACAAGTGCCACATCTCATTAGGAAGGTAATACAGCGGTAAAATGTTGTAAGTACCTGCAAAACTCCTCAACGGTGTACTCTAAAGCCGAGGGTGTGTTTTGGATCAAGCAGTGTTAGCAGATGAGACTGCGCAGCGGTATTCAGATCCGCTCTCTTAACATGTCATTTCTTTGATGGAGGAATAAGCAGATCACACACTCTGAAGTCCAACTCGGAGCGGGCAGAGAGAGAGCTTCCCGCCAGCGCTCGCTTCACTTTATTTCCGCATTGCATCACAGAACAACACCACGTCCCATTGGGCTATGTGTTTAACACGTCACTTCCCATAACTGACTTTTGGGAGTAAAGGCATATACATACACACTACAGAGCACAAACCTTAACACCCCCACTTGCTCTGAGGTTATTTGCTTCATAACCAAAATGACCTTCTTAATACTGGGTTCCAAAAACAAAACTGTTAAACTTGGCTAACTTAACTGTTGTCACAGGCTTGGTCATTATGTCTGCCACCATCTGGTCCGTTGGGCAATAGTTTAGGATGACCTTTCCTTCCTTCACTGTTGATCTGACAAAGTGGTACTTTATGTCGACATGTTTACATCGCTGTCTCTTTACAGGATTTTTAGCTAATGCTATAGTACCCTGGTTGTCTTCATAAAGCATAGTTGATGCATATTCATAAGAGTCAATGCTTTTAAGTAGTTGCATCAAGTATAGACACTCTTGAATGGTAGCAGCTTAAAACATATATTCTGCTTCACATGTGGATAATGCAACCGTGGGCTGCTTCTTAGTCTTCCATGAAATCAGTGGTCCCTTTTCAGACAGACTAACACAATAACCAGTTGTGCTGTGGCGATCATTCACATCAGCTGCCCAGTCAGCATCACTGTATGCATGGAGTCTGAGATTCTCATTTTCACATTTTTTGTAACACAACTCCTTTCCAGAAGTACCTTTAAGATACTTTAACACATGTTTTACAGTAGTCCATTGTTGCTCTGTAGGTTCTGCAAAATACTGTGACAGCTTACTCACCACAAAGCTTAAGTCCGGTCTGGTACATGTAGTTAAGTAAATAAGACTGCCAACAGCTTCTCTGTATTTTTTGACATTGTTCGTCCTTTCTGTTTCATCATCATAGTCCAGTTTTTGTTCACAAGGTGTAACTCTAGGTTTGCAGTCCTGCATATCAAATCTCTCGAGTATTTTCTTTACATACCCTGTTTGGGACATTTTTACACAGTTTTCACTCTGTTTGAAATCAATCCCGAGAAAATATCTCAGCTTTCCCAAATCCTTCATTTGAAACCTTGCTGTCAGAACCTTTTTGACATCATTTAGTACTTTTCTATTAGTAGCAGCGATGATCAGATCATCTACCCATACTACAAGAATGATTTTATCATGTTCTGTCTGTTTGGTGTACACACAATAATCTGCTGGATTTTGTACAAAATTGTTTTCACACAGGTAATTATGCAAAGTGTTGTTCCAATTTCTACCTGCCTGTTTGAGACCATATAATGATTTGTTCAGTTTACACACCAACTGTTCTTTTCCATTTGATCCCTCTTTGTAACCTTCTGGTTGTTCCAGGTATATTTCACAATCTATTGGTGCGTGGAGATACGCTGTTTTGACGTCCATTTGGTGTAGGATAAGGTTTTCCTGTGCCGTTTTCTGCATCAGGACTCTAATACTAGTTAGATTGGCAGTAGGAGAGAAGGTTTCTTCATAATCAGTTCCCTTTTTCTGACAAAACCCCTTTGCCACATATCTAGCTTTGAATTTGTCAGTTCCGTCGGCATTCTTTTTCACTGCATAAACCCATTTTCCCCCCACTGCCTGCTTGCCTTCAGGAAGGGCTGTTAGGGTAAATGTATTGTTTTCTCTGAGCGACAACATTTCCTCATCCATTGCATTTCTCCATTCTTTGGAATTTTGAGAATGTACAGCTTCTTCAAATGTTAAAGGTACACCACATACAAGTCTGTAGCAATAATCAATATTTGTTAACACCTGATCATTGATTTCCTCATCCATCACATATTCATTCAGGTAACTTGGTTTCTTCCTTACCCTAGAGCAGTGCTTCTCAATTATTTTCTGTTACGCCCCCCCCTAGCAAGAAGAAAACTATTCGCGCCCCCCACTCCCCACTGTGACTATCCATCTCTGCATAACATTTTATCCTTATTAACATTAAAGAAAAAAAGAAAGACATATGGTCAAACTTACAAAGAATAACTTAATTAAATCGTGTTTTAAGTCTGCAACAGAAAAGATTTTAAGTGCATCATTGCCTGAAATTAAAAATAAATAAATCCTTGTTTAAACTGTAAACATGTTTGACCAACTAGACACAGCAAACACACCGGTCTGTCCTCTTCTCCAACTGTAGTGACAGTGAAGCCAAGCGCTAAATACGCTTCGTCGTATTTCCTCGTCTTAGCTTTCGGGTGACTTTCTTTTGTCTCATTATCTTTGTCTCTCTCCGCTTTTCTTTTCATCCCTGTTAAAAACTTTTTCATGTTGGGGGTTGTTATGTTGAATAACGGAGGCTATAGGCAGAACGCAGTCGGAGCTTTCTGTTGACTCAACACTGCTAACCAAGGCAAACCTGTTGTCTTGTAAGTCGTAAAATGTTGCACTGTCGCAAACGTGACAGAAGTAACAATGACAGCGCCACTGCCGCCTACTGTAGTGGATGCGCAATTACACTTTATACTAGTACGGCCCCCCAAAAAAAAGCCTGTTCCCCAGGGTCACACGCGCCCCCCCCAGGTATCGCACCGCGCCCCCCAAAGGGGGCGCGCCCCACTATTTGAGAACCACTGCCCTAGAGGGATAGCCTGTTGTGGCTGGTTCAGTGTCACTGATAGTATCAGTTTTGCTGTTCGACTCCAATAAGGAGACGGGATCCTGATTTTGTTCAGGTGTCTTAGGCTCTTCTGTCTCTTTCCTGGACCTGTTTTGTATGTCAAACTCATCTTCTGGTATTAAATCAGTTTGTGTCTGTTGCTCTACCACCTTTTTGGACACAAACTTCACTAGTCTGTGTTTTTGAACTTTTCCTTTGTGTGGAAAATAGATTAGGTAGGCTGGGCTATTTTTGTCATATCCCACAAAAATTCCCTCCTCACATTTTGAGTCTAGTTTTCCCTTGTCTTGTTTGTAAGCGTAACAGGCTGAACCAAACTTCTGCATTCTGGATAGATTTGGTCTTTTACCGCTCACCTTTTGGTAAGGGGTTTGCCCTGTACGTCTGTTGAAACATCTATTTCTTATTATGGCAGCTGTCTGAACCGCGTAAACCCACAATGTTTTAGGTAAGTCGCTCTCTATCAGCATGCACCTTGCCATGTCGAACAGTGTGCGCCAATTTCGCTCGGCTGTGTCGTTCTGGTGCGGCGAGTATGGTGCTGAGGTCTCATGTTTGATGCCATTTTTGTTCAATAGTGCTCGATAACACTTTCCGGTAAACTCTGTGCCATTATCAGACCGTATACACTTAATCTTGCCGTACGGTGCTGTGTCTGCAATAAACTTTTCTGTTGCTTGCGTAGTGTCACTCTTATGTTTTAGAAAGTACACAAAAACTGCACTGGAAAAATCATCCGTGAATGATAACACAAATCTGTAACTTTCAATAGACTCTGGGTCTATTGGTCCAGCTAAATCTGTGTGAACCAGTTCTAATGCAGCTTTAGCTCTCTTGTCTGGTTCCCTGTTTCTCCATTGAGTGAACTTTCCTTTAATACACACTTCACATTGCTTCACCTGTTTATCACTGTTACCCTTAATGTTCATTCCTTCAACAACATCCTGTAAATTTTGTATGTCATCGTAATTACAATGTCCCAAAATTTTGTGCCATGTTTGGATATCATAAGAACCCTTACACTGATCTTCCCATTCATTACTCACAGTTTGTAGATAGTACAGTCTATTGTACTCTTTGATGGGAAACTTTGTTCCATCTTGATGTTTCAGAACATCTTCTCCCTGTTTGAAAGTTACTGTTGCACCATTGTTAGTAGCTGCTTTCACAGAAAATATGTCCTGTGGATAAGAGGGGATGTACAGCGCCTGTTTTAGGATCGTCTTGCAATGTCGCCCTCTGCTGTCCATCAAAGTCACCTCTGCCTCTCCTCTTCTTTTCGCTACTCCTTTGCATCGGGTGCCGTCAGCCAGTTCAATGCAGTGTGTCTCGGGTTTAAAGTTGCTGTCAAATCTTTTAAATCTTCCAAGGTCTGTGATGATGTGCGAGGTCGCTCCCGTGTCCACCATCAAACCTTTACCACTCGTCCATACCTCCTGGTTTTCTTCGCTCAGCCGAAAAGCATATTCCTTGTCATCCTCTTCATCAGTAGCTTTCCGCGCCTCATCCAGTCGCTGTTTTCTCCTGCACATTTCCTCTCGGTGTGTGGTGCTTTTGCAGAAGTTGCACCATTTCTTGCGGTGGCATGCTTTAGCTTTGTGCCCCTTTTGTCCGCATCTGAAGCACACTAAGTCGGCGCCATCTGCTCTTTGTTCACCCACATCTATCTGTGCATACTTCGTGCCTGACTGTGCTCGCGCTTTCATGACGTTGTCCTCCGTCGCCACCGCGCGCATTTTTTCAGTGTCCTCATAACTCCTTAATTTACATTTAAAGTCAGTGAATGTCATTGAAGTTTCGTTTTGTGTGACATGGATGATAAATGGTTTGAATGACTCCGGTAGTCCTTTCATAATCATAGCAATGAGCAGGCCATCACTCAAAGTTTCTTCAGCGTTTCTTAATGCTGTAATGGCGGCTTCCGCTCTCAAAACATAGTCTGTCACACTCTCGCTGTTAGCTTTCTGTAGCGAAGTCAGTTCTGTATATAGGCTGATAACACGGGGATTACCCTTTCTGGCATAAAAGTCTCTTAGAATCCTTAAAGCCTTTCTTCCGTTGTCGGCAGCTTCACGCATTACTAGCGATAGACTGGTATCATCGAGGAACTGGATAAGCTCTGCGTATGCGTCCGCATTTTTTGTGTCATCTCCGTCTTCCTCTTCCCATTCTTCTTCGGGCTTTAAAATAACCTCCTTTAAGCCTTGCAGTCGAAGGTGTCCTAAAAACTTTGTCTCCCATAATTCGTACTTCTCAGCATCTCCATCAAAAACTAGCCGTGACCAGCGATTGCTCGCTTCTGTGGTCCTCCGGCTCATGGCGTCCTTTTAGCTTTAGCACTTATCTTCGCCGGGCACGCAGTACGTTGCGACTTTTCTCGGCGGTACCTACCCTTAACTTCAGGTGCTCATTCTCGTTCTTGCCTGGGTCTCGTATCGGGACTGGGCCCATAACCTGTTATCAGATGAGACTGCGCAGCGGTATTCAGATCCGCTCTCTTAACATGTCATTTCTTTGATGGAGGAATAAGCAGATCACACACTCTGAAGTCCAACTCGGAGCGGGCAGAGAGAGAGCTTCCCGCCAGCGCTCGCTTCACTTTATTTCCGCATTGCATCACAGAACAACACCACTTCCCATTGGGCTATGTGTTTAACACATCACTTCCCATAACTGACTTTTGGGAGTAAAGGCATATATATACACACTACAGAGCACAAACCTTAACAAGCAGGAACCACATGTCAGCTTAACCAATGAACAGCGTCAGTGAGCAGCACGTAGGCTGCTACTGCGTCGGGCAGTCGGAAATTACAGTTTTCCTGGCAAATCTTTGCCTATCTCATAAGTATTATATTATGCCACCCCTGCCACCCCTCTGGCTCCGCCACTGGACAGGTGACTCAACTGTGGTGGTTTTAAAGTTGTGGCTGATCGTTTGAACACTGAGCTGCTCTGAGGTCAGCTCCTTCAAGTAAACTCATGCATGAAGCTCTGATTCATCTCCACAGTCAAGTGCAGAGACACTTTAACACATCCTCAAGACTTTCAGAGACACCAGCAGGGTATTCAGACACTGACCCGCGTTTATCCTGACATTTACCTGCATTTATCCTGACGTGTACCCGCAGTTATCCTGACATTTTTGTGGTATTTCTATCTATGGTTGTTCCGGACTCTCAAACAGACACTCACAGCAGCCGTTCGCAGATGAATCCGCCATCCTGTGTCGCCTCTCGGTGTCCCGGTCTGTCCTCTCAGCGCCTGAATATGTCCCAAAGTCTCCGTAAAAACGCGGAAAACCGCAGTGGAGCTCAAACTGTCACCCGACTGTTTCCTGCTTGAAGTTTATTTATTTATTTATTGATGTTTGATTTGCATTTGTTATATAGGTGAATATATGTATATATGCATATATGGATATATGTATGTTTTATTTTCCTACACGTTTATTTATTTTCGTTGTTGTTTTCTTTTTATTTTATTTTGATTGTTCGAAATAAATTGAATAAAAAAAAAATAAAAAGTTTGAAAACTCCCGCCGCTCTCTGATTGGCCGAGCCGTTGGCCGCCTCTCCTATTGGCTAGGACCTTGTCGCGGTGGATTTTGGTCTATGGAGTTTGCTTTCGCAAAAACTAAATTAAAAACATTTTCCCTCAAAACATTTACACGGTATAACTCACCTGGTGTGACGTAACAATCCAGACAGTTTACGTGCTGCGCCAGTTTTCACTTCCGCGTTACCATAGCATCGAGTCAACGTGCAGGAACTCAGCGAGGGTTAACAGAGAGGTAAACACATCTGCTTCAAATTGTTGATTTTAGACCGACAGGTGAGCAGTGGGGAGGAGGAGTTTCACCTGCAGGCTGTGAGTGTTTGTTACCAGCGGTGGATCAATAATATCACCTATTATCTGCTGATTTAACCATTTATAGACAAAAATAATCTTTAATCTAATATTTAAGATTGCATCAATTTAAAAATGCAAAACTATGAATATATGCTGCATTATTATAGCTATAGGCACCTAACAGGAGCTAAGAAATTCAGATCCACATGCTACATGCTATGTAAACAAAGTAGTCACAATCTACGTTCCCAGAAACTTATTACCGTCATTGTTCCATCAGTTCGTATCAGTGGCAGAGCTAGACTTTTTTTCAAGGGGTGGCCAAAGGGTGAGCAAGACTTTATCAGAGGGGTCCATATACAAATGATGAACGAAAGGAAACAAATATTTTCTCACACAGATCTCAAATTAAAATGGTTTATTTAAACCTCCCCAGAGTCTGACTCTGAATCTATATCACCCTCATCTCTCTCTGGAACTTAATTGTGAAATGCATAAACATACACAATAAAAAAAAAACGCAAAAAGCATCATGCTAACCTTTAGAATTAGGTTTATTGGATTTTACTACTTAATAACTCTCTATCACAGGCCGGAAGTGAGCAGCTAGCCTTCATATCAGCTGCCGTCACCTCTGCGTAGCTCATGTCGCCTAGCAACCGTGAGTGCGAAGCACAGCTGTGTAAAAGCAGCTGTTAAACGGAGAACCAACTTTTTCTCCTTTTTGTGGTTTCATTTTAAGTCTTTAATTCAAAATAATCTGTTAAAACAAGCATAACACATTTCAACATCAAGGAATACAGCTGAGAGAATGATTAATTTCCAACTATAACAAGTGAGACATTAATGTTGAATAAAACCATCCAGTTATGATGCTTAACTTTAGTTTCAGGAGTTTGCTTATCACAGGAGCACTTCCACCCTTCATTGGTCTGTGTAGTAGACTGGTGGGAAAATAAACAAAATTTTGAAGTTTAAGCTTATGTATATTGATTCATTCATCAACTAAACTTAAATTAATATTTCTCATGTCAAATATTGAAATGCGATTAAAATGCGATTAATTTCGATTAATTAATTACAAAGCTTGTAATTAATTCGATTAATTTTTTTAATCGAGTCCCACCCCTAATATATATATATATTTTAGGGGTGGGACTCGATTAAAAAAATTAATCGAATAATTACTAATATATATATATATATATATATATATATATATATATATATATATATATATATATATATATATATATATATATATATATATATATATATATATATATATATATATATGGTGGATAGCTGTACTGATATGGACTAGGTAATGTGTTAGGAATGAAAGGATGCCACATTATTTCATGGAACTGAAAATTATCAACCTACAAAGAGCTGAATTCAAAGGTACCCTAAAAATGATGACAAAATGATGTGGAAGGCTAGTCCATTTTGCCAAAATTTCATTGCAGCAACTAAAAAATGGTGCTGTGTTGTTTGTATGGCCCCCATGTGCTTGGCTGCTCCTAATGAGATGCCAGATGGTGTCCTGGAGGATCAGCTCCTAGATCTGGACCAGGGCATCACTGAGCTCCTGGACAGTCTGAAGAGCAACATGGCAGCATCAGACGGACCAAAACATAATGTCCCATAGGGATTCTGTTTGATTTTGGTCAGGCGAACATGGTGACCTGTCAACAGTCTCTATTCCTTCATCCTCCAGAACTGTCTGCATACTCTCTTGCCACATGAGGCTGGACATTTTTGTGCACAAGGAGGAAACAGGACCCACTGAACTAGCGTAGAATCTGACAATGGGTCCAAGGATTTCATCCTACATGAAATCATGATCCCTAAAGGCCGTCAGGATGCTGTTGCCTAGCCTGCAGACATCTGTGTCTCCCTCCATGGCTATGCCTTCCCAAACCATCACTGACCCTCCACTAATGCTGAATGATGTTACAGGAACCATAATGTTCTCCAAGGCTTCTCCAGACCCTTTCGCATCTGTCTCATGTGCTCAGGGTGAACCTGCCCTCATCTGTGAAACACGCAGTGCACCAGGGGGAGGACCTGTTAATTCTGGCATTCTATGGCAACTGCCAATAAGGTTCCATGGTGCCGGGCAGTGACATCAGTGACATACTAGAACACATCTGGCCCTTGGTCTGTTTCTGAGTGTTTGGGCAGAGACATTCACACCAGTGGCCTGCTGGAGGTCATTTTGGAGTGCTCTGGCAGTGCTCAATCTTTCACTCCTTGCACAAAGGAGCAGATGCCGGTCCACCTGACAGGTTATGGACCTCCTACGGCCCTGTCCAGTTCTAATAGAGTAAGTGCATGTCTCCTGGAATCTCTTCCATGCTCTTGAGACTGTGCTGAGAGACACAGCAAACGTATTGATGTGCCACCCTGGAGGAGGTGGACTACCTGTGTAACCTCTATAGGGTCCAGGTATCGCCTCATAGTAACACTGACCCTAGCCAAATGTAAAACTAGTAAAAAAACAGTCAGAAGAGATGAGGAGGAAAAAAAATGCCAGTGGCCTCTACCTTTAAAACCATTCCTGTTTTGGGGGTTGTCTCATTGTTGCCCCTCTAGTGTACCTATTGTTAATTTCATTAACACCAAAGCAGCTGTAACTGATTAACAACCCCCTCTGCTACTTAACTGACCAGATCAATATCCCAGAACAGTATAATATCCATCCATCCATTCGCTTCCGCACATCCTGTTAAGGGTCGCGGGGGGGCTGGAGCCTATCCCAGCTGTGATAGGGCGAGAGGCAGGGTACACCCTGAACAGGTCGCCAGCCTGTTGCAGGGCCAGTATAATATTGGATCATAATTATTAATTCACTGATGTGTATCACTCTAACAAAACATATATTAATGCTCCTGCACCAGAGATGATTTTAATTACTTTTAACCTGCTGGGAAGCTTGAATAAAAAAGGAAAATATTTTAGTAGATTAAAGTCTGCAAAATAATAAGCAAATAAACCTCTTACATGAATGACATGGAGTGCATGGTCCAATATTTGGATCCAGAATACAGCGCAGGATAGGTAGAAAGTATCATAGCACAGAAATGTTTTAAGAAAGATTTTTGGTTTAACGTTAAAGGCGTGGCCTATATGTTTGCATTTTAAACAAAGAGGTCCACTCCTGTGTGGGAAAAGAAACACACACAGCTATGATCCCAGTAACTATAACTCTAGTGTTTTCAACAAGGGTGTTGGTGACACCGAATTAAACCGCGAAATGAAGACCCTGGAGATTAGTTGCAGCTTGTTTAATTGTCTTCATAACATGTGTGGTGAAAACCAGAGGTGGCAAAAGTACTGACATTCTGTACTTAAGTAGAAGTACAAGTACTTATGTTAAAAAATACTTTAGTAAAAGTCGAAGTACTGGTTCAACTTCTCTACTTAAGTAAAAGTAAAAAAGTACAGGCTCTGAAATGTACTCAAAGTAAGAAAGTAAAAGTAGTTCTTTGGAGGATGTTTCTACCTGCTATTTTTGTGTAAAACTAACCAAACCTCATTATATATTATTGTAATAATATAAAATAATATTACATGAGAATACAAACGTTATTCCAATCTAAATTTTAATCCTAATGAATGCACTCAGCTTGAAACTGTTATGTAGGACACAAACTGTGAAAGGGAATTTAAACACAGCTCTGTTCTCTGTGTCCTCCATAGTAGAGGGTGACTGTGCCTCCACCTAAACACCAACATGAGGATACTCAGGGGTTACAGTGGGATTCAGAAGGTGGAGGAACCCTAAGATCAGCTGTAGTGGCTCTGCATGGGGAGAAGAATCACAACTTTCTATTGTGAGCTCCAGTAAATGATGTTGGTGTGCAGGCTGTGATCAGCTGACCTGCTGCTGCTGCTCTGAGGTTTACTGCTCTGTGTGGGTTACAAAGATGTAACCCAGTATTTCACAGCTATCTGAGCTGATCTCCATCCCCTACACTGACAGCATACAGGCTGTAGAAATGTTGGATTCAGTGAATGAATCTCAGCATCAGCACCTTTGATTCAAACTCATCTCTGCTGCACTGATGTAACCTGTAACTCTGACCATGAACACAAACACTGTGCTCCAGTCCAACACAGAGCTTTACTGTAAATACAGTACAACAAGCTAACCTAAACTGCAGTATTTTCATAGAATCTTTGAATTACACAAAGTCAGCATACTTCAGTTTATTTTCCAGTCCTTACCTTTAATTCTAACCTCTCTTCTTCCTCTCCTGTCCTCTTTCTCCATCTCTGAGTGAACTTCTCTCTCTTTGCTCTCCCTGAAATACAGCAGCTCTTCTTTTAGCTAGCTGTGTAACAAACTGCACACACTTTGTGTGTTTGCTGATATTTGTTGAGCATTTAGAAACGCTGCATTTACCTGCCACACGTTACTCCCTTCATGCTCGCTCCTCTTCAGTAGCGCTAGCTAAGCTGTTTATGTGCCGCAGCGCAACTTACGGACTCGGTCCGGCCCGCTGTAACCCCTGATTATAGCGCTATAAATGATACATTAATTATATGGGTTTGCGTATGTAACTGTTGTGAATGCTTCTGAGATTCTATGGTGGAGATTTCTCCTGGTGTCTATGGTGCAGAAGGATGGCACAGCAATACCGGACTTGCTCTTACTCAGCACTCCCTCTTTAATCTGGTACAAAAATCACAGCACACAGTCACAGACATCAGTGTGGTCATGCAACCGCAACATTCAGCTCTCCAGCTTGGGATCGTTTTCCTTTTGCTTTTGCTTTCAACAAAAGACATTACAACAAACGTGTAATCGTATAGTGGCATTCATTTTTCATACAGTACTTGAGAGTAAGAGCCATTATTTTCACTTCTTTAGGCTAACAATAACAAATCAACATCTTACAATTTTGCTCATATAAAACAAACAAAGCCTACCTGGTACAAAAATCACAGCACACAGTCACAGACATCAGTGTGGTCATGCAACCGCAACATTCAGCTCTGTTAACAGAAATCAGAACAATCACAGTCTTGTACTGCTATACAGCTTTAGAGCCAGGGGCAGCCTGAAAGCTGCTGACTAGGGTTTAATATTTTTCCCGAAAATGGCATGAATCAAATCCCGGGAAAAGACGAGCAATTTCCCGGGAATCCCGGGAAAAAGTGGGTTTTATTTATTTTTATTTTAATTAGGCCTTCTGTAGCCTGTGTCTGGCTTAACCTATTTTGATATTGTAGATATTTTACTCAACTCCATTTTAAAAGCGAAATATGTTTAAGTAATCTATTTCATGAGACCTTCTTCACACATTAGGCCCGTATTCTAATTCATGATTGTTAGTAAGTGGCTGCAAACGAGGAAAAGAAACACTCGAAGTTAAACAGATATTTCTTTATTGTTCAGGCATATATTATAGGCTATATAATGCAAGATAACAATATATAATAATATAAAATTAACAACAAATTAAAGAGGAAAAAAGTACAACTGTGTATTAAAACGCTTGAAACGGAGGCTGAACGTGCCTGAAATGAAAAGTAATGCTTTCGCATTAAACGAACCCTTCTGTCAATATTTCCTTAACTTTAACATTCGGAAGCTTTCTTTTTTTTCTGAAAGTGTGCTTTTAAGAAGCAGAGAGCATCGAGAGATTCTGCGCTTAAGCGATTTCGGAGTTTAGTGACAAATTGGCCGCAGATAGAAAATGCTCTCTCCGCCTCCACGGATGTAGCCTGAACAGAATGCAGGGCATCAAACAACTGCTGCAGGTGGGGCGGTCTCCTGTTTGTAGCTTCGAACAGAGAAAACTCTTTGGTCAGAACTTTCATGAGGTCACCCTCTTTGATTTCATCTGACGCCGGCGTAGTGGTCATTGAAATGGCCTGCTGTAGATCCAATGCTAGGTTGAGGTTCCCTTCAGTTGAGACGTCTTCAGTCGGTGATGTAGGTCTGGCATCTGCATCACCCTCGCTCGCGCTCTCTTCGGAGAAACGGCCGAGGAAAAGACGCTCCACAAGTCCCTTAGCCGTCCGTATCAGCATCTGTCTTGATGGCATGGTGAAAATCTCAGTGGGCCTTGGTGCTGGTGCGACTAGAACACCGGGATCCAGAAGGTACCTGCCAAAAAATATAGTAATGAAAATGAGCGGATTGACCAAGGCCTCATTCTCCGATCACAAAATTAATAGGCTACGTTACTACTACTACTACTACTACTACTACTATAATAATAATAATAATAATAATGCTCACCTATACAAAGATACCAAGTTCTTCTGTCTCCGTTCCATGAATCTCCTCTCAATCGCATCCCTCATTTCAAGGCTCAGGGGGGTGTCCTGCTTTGTCAACTGGTCAATCATGAAGATGAAAATCCCATCAGCTTTAACGAGGGTGGTGTCACGGTTACAAAGCGATTCGACTCCCATCTTCACCGGCTTTAAGCAGGAGCTGAGTTGCTGAATGAGTGCAAGCTCTTCGTTGGTGATGATTAGTGCATTGTTGATATCAACGAGGGTCTTCGTCACTGGTCTGTGTAGTGCAATGTAGCGGTCCAGCATGTCAGCCAAACTGTTCCATCTGGTGCGACAATCCAAGATGAGTGCCAACTCTTTCCCCTGGTCTTGTTTGACACATTCCCTCAGCTTGTCGTTGCTGACTGGGGATTTGTGGAAGTGCCTCGCAATTTTACGCACTCGCTCCACGCTCCTGTACATGTCCTCTCTCACTGACCGATACCCATCCTCGCACACAGCTAACTCGTCATCAGAGTCTTCACTGCTCTCCTCCTCTTCTTCACTTGCTTTGCTCTCTCCATCAGAGGTGGCACGGTGGTAGAGCACATCTGTGACAGCCAGGTGAACTGCGTGGGCATAGCACAGCTGTAATTCCGGCAGCACCAGTCTCCCAAACTTCACCATCACTGATGCTCCATCCGTAGTGCAGCACACAATGTGTTGGTTCATGTCAAGCTTGAAACATTGAAGCTGATCGTCAACCAATGCTTTCACTTTTTCTGCTGGCATTGTTCCACGGACATGTATGACACCTAAATTCCAGTAAGTTTGCGCACCGTGCACATTTATGCTCATGTACCGCTTATGTTGGGAAGAAGTGTATTCGTCAATGGTCAACGAAAAACGCAACCCTTTCTTCACCATGTCTTGGAACATTTCGGCCAGTTTAATTTTCTCCTCGTTCGCAAACACTCTAACCTGCTTGGAGATTTCTGTGGGATTCTTTGGGAGAGTGTAGCCATCCCTCTTGAGTGCTGATCTCAGATACTCACATTTCGCCATACTATTAAAGGAGAATCCATCAAAAGCTGCCATCTCCGCTAGTATTTCTTCAAGAGACTTGCTGCTAACTCGGCTAAAGTAGCCATCCAGCATTTTAGCACGTTTTGAACATGATGGCCTTTCTTCGTGTTTGTCATGTTTGGACTCTAAATGTCTGCGTAGTCCGCTTGTTGATCCACCAGAACATTTGACGACTCGGTCACACAACATACATTTGGCGCTGTCATTATCTATTTTTGTAAAATGCCCCCACACAAAACTGTTCGTAGACATCATTGCCTGTATGCGCCTCGCTTCTGCTGAGTTACCGCAATACCGTAAGTACTGTTGACTCATCACCCCATCAATGTTACCGTATGACAACAAATCGATGTGTGCAACTTTTTTCCCGGTTTCCCGTCTTACGTTTCCCGGGAAACGGGAAATGGTTCTGATCGCATTTCCCGGGAATCCCGGATCCCGGGCTTAAACCCTACTGCTGACTGGCTAACTGGTATTAGCTTAGCATGCTAACAAAAATACAGATCGTGAATAAAGTTACTATTTGTTAACCAAAACACCTGTACCTTCCAGGTTACATGTCAGCAGTGCTTACGATAGAAATACATATTAACATTTACTGCTGAGAGAATGTTTTCACTATTAAACAAACAAAAATAACTATAGCATTGCTCACACGCACCCACCTCCAGCTTGGGATTGTTTTCCTTTGCTGAGGCACGTACACTGCAGCAATGAGGAACCTTGCAGTTGCATTATTTATCCACCAGGTGGCTCCAACTATTCACATGCAATAAGTACATCAATTTTGAAGAAATTCATAATATAGGTTATTTTAACTCTGTTACATGTATTTAATCCCTTTGTACGAGATAAGCCCCGATGATGGAGGATACGCCAGTACGATTGTCTCCAGTACGATTGTCTCCAGTACGATTGTTATTATTCCTCCGTTTAGGCTCAGATCGTTTGATGTTTGACGGCGCACTGACCGGAAATGCAAACTTCTCTCTGACGTGTTAAAAAGTAACGAGTCTGTTTGAAAATGTAAGAAGTAGAAAGTACAGATACTTGTGTAAAAATGTAGGGAGTAAAAGTAAAAAGTACTCAGAAAAATAAATACTTAAGTAAAGTACAGATACCTGAAAAATCTACTTAAGTACAGTAACGAAGTATTTGTACTTCGTTACTTCCCACCTCTGGTGAAAACTGAAATGACAGAAAATAACCTTGGACTCAACAGGATTACACAAATAAAGTACATCAACTCACTAAATTAACATTTCGGCAAAATAAGCAGTAATATTCAAAGTCATCAGTATAAGCTGTCAAATAATTGCAACTTACGGCGTTCCTGCCTGATAATTCAGTGTGGTAAGCATCCGATCAGATTACTTCAGGTATGTTGACCTCTTGTTTAACGGCAATAAAAAACGTAAAACCGTTAGTCCGCTGCCAGACCGGAAGTGCACGGCCGGAACCGGAAGAAGAATTTACCGACAACATTTCCTAACAAAAACTTACATAAAGCATGAACTGTTAATCTAAACACCTCGTAATCATTCTTAATAAAATAGAAATATTTTTAGAATTATTTATTTAACATATGAACTTATTTATTCAAAGAAATGCCTTAAGGGCAACACACTCCCCGCCTGGCCTCGTGAGGCCACTATACTAAACAATACAATAAACATTCAGTCCTTTGGCATAAGCAGAATAACTTCAGTAACTGGTCGCATAAATGTCTTTACAGAGCCTTGATCACATGCCTTTACCTCAATCTTTCTGACTCGATTGTCCTTGCTTGGGAATGTGGCAGTGATCCTTGCCATGGGCCAGCTGTTACGTCCGACCTGCTTGTCCTTGAGCAGAACTAGGTCACCAGCTTGGAGATTTCTGCATGATACAGTCCATTTCTGCCTTTGTTGTAATGTGGGCAAATACTCTCGCCTCCAGCGCATCCAGAACTGGTTGGAGAGAGCTTGGACTTGTCTCCATTGTTTGGTGTAAAGGTCTTTATTGAAGAACTCTCCAGATGGGGGGAGAAGGCAAGACCTTTGTGTAAGGAGCATTGAGGGGGATAGAATAAAGGGGTTCTCTGGATCGGAGGACACAGGAACAAGCGGCCTTGCATTTATGATGGCTGTAATTTCGGCCATGAGAGTGCAAAGCACTTCATGAGCCTTGTTTTGCAATAGCATGGAATCCAGGATTCTGCGGGCGACTCCGATCATGCGCTCCCAAGAGCCTCCCATGTGGGAAGCATGTGGCGGATTGAACTCCCAGCTGCAACCTTGCTCTGTTAGGTACTTCTGCATTGATTTGTCCATTCCTAGTTCCTTTGAAGCTCCAACAAAATTGGTGCCACGATCAGATAACAACTGTTTGGCGGGTCCTCTTAGAGCAAAGAAGCGGCGGAGGGCGTTTATGCAGCTGGACGTATCTAGAGATTCGATTACCTCAATATGGACGGCTCTTGAACTCATGCAAGTAAACAAAATGGCCCACCGCTTACTTTCAGCTACTCCACCTCTGGTACGCCTGGTTGTTATATTCCAGGGCCCGAAGACGTCAAGGCCAACATAGGTGAAAGGAGGACAGGTTTTTAGGTGTTCAGGTGGCAGGGCCACCATAAGTTGCTGTTCTTGTTTTCCACGCAGTTTGCGGCAGGTTAAACATTTGTGGATTAATGAGTTGATCAGTCTTTTGCCACCTAAAAGCCACAGTCCAGCAGCCCTGATTGCTCCTTCCGTCAGATGACGGCCTTGATGCTCTGTTTGCTCGTGGTGATGATGAGTGAGCAGAAGGGAAATGTGACTGTCTTTGGGGAGAATTACAGGGCTCTTTTCGAAGTTCTCAATCTCTGAGTGTTTAAGTCGGCCTCCAACAGAAATGAGACCATCCTGTAGGATTGGGCTGAGCTTTTGTAGAGGGCTCTGCTTTGAGATCGGCTTGCAAGCATTAAGGGCAGAAAGTTCTTTTCCAAAGTGGGCCTTTTGTGCCTCTTTGAGGATGATGGTTTTTGCTTGAGATAGCTCCTCTGGAGTAAGAGGCAGGTGACATTTGTGCCAGCCTTTGCATTTGCTGTTCGGATTGGTCCTATTGAAAGATTTTGCGATGTGGATAAGATTTTCTATTGCTCTGACTAAGGACTTAAACGTGGAAAAGCGCTCAAAACGCTTACTGCTGGGTACTTGGAGGTGAGTGGCATGTGTTCTGATTTGTGGCCTAATTTCTGAGTCCTTTTCAGGTTCAATTAACTCAAACATTCCACTCATTTGAGTTTTCTCTGCAGGAGAATGGTGGATGAAGGATGGTCCGGTAAACCAGGTGGACTTTTTTAGCTGAGCTGCTGACAACGACCTCGATGCTTGGTCTGCTGGGTTTTCCTCTGTGCGCACGTAGTGCCATTGTTCTGGCTTTGAAGACTGGCGAAAGCGCTGTGCCCTGTTGTGGACATACTGGTAGAATCTCTTAGACTCATTACAGATGTAGCCCAGTACAACCTTACTGTCCGTATAAAAGTGTACTGCGTGAAAGTGTAAGTCCAACTCATCCTGAATGAGATCAGCCATTTCTACCGCCAAGACAGCTGCACACAGTTCAAGTCTTGGTATAGTCAGTTTTGACAATGGAGCAAGCTTTGCCTTGCGCATTATGAATCCGACCTCAACTTCGCCATCTCTTTGGACTGCCTTTAAATAGGCTACGGCTCCTATGGCCATAGTTGACGCGTCTGAGAATAAACACAGTTCTTTGTGCGGTGCTTGACTGAGTGAGGTAGATGTGTAGGTTCTAGGGACGTGTAGTTTTTTTAGGTCCTGAAGGGAATTTCTCCACATTTCCCACTTGCTTTGCTTGTCCTCAGGAAGGGGTGTGTCCCAATCTGAACATTCTGAACGGAGCTCTCTGAGCAGAGCTCTTCCTTGGATTGTGACAGGTGCCAATAGGCCCAGGGGATCAAAGACACTATTGACACACAGGTTCATCCTATCACGATCAGTGATCATGCACCGGTGTCTCTCTCTCTGACACAGAAAAAAGTTACACCACCAACCAGGAACTGGAGATTTAATACATCATTACTTAAAGAACAAGATTTTATTAATTATTTCAAAAAGGAGTGGTCAGCATATTTAGAAAATAACGATCTTCCGGAAATATCACAATGTGTTTGTAACAGTCGTAATTGTGATGTCTCTTTACGACAGTCTGGTCTTTTTGTGTAGATGATGTCACCAGTGTGCGCCCACCGCTCCTCAGTAGAGAGCGCGGGAGATGTGTTTTGCAGACGGACATTTTGGATTGAGGCGGACCTTTTCCTTTTCCTTATTTTTTTGTACCGTCATAGGTTGTATGAACACTGCTCGTTTTCATGTGTGTTTATGTAGCAGCCGTTCAACCGGGCTTCATAAGGTTGTGAAGATTACATTTATTAAAAGGGCAATACTGAAATTCTCAGTGCCAGTGTGCTTGTGCATTTTTTTTGGCTGCCCGCTGCCTCCTCTTCACCACCGAACACAACCCAGACGTTACATGTTCTTTGGGAAGCAGGAAAGGCAGTAATGCGGGGCAAAATAATATCTTACTGCTTGCATATGAAAAATAAAGAAAAAACACTTGTGTTAGAATTAGAACAGAAAATTAAATCTTTAGAAACTGCCTATGCTGCTTCACCACAAGAACATATAATTAACAACCTGAGGAAACTGAAACTGGAGTTAAATGAAATAACTGATAAAAGGACACAATTTATGTTGCAGAGGCTGCGTTTGGAAAACTTCGAGCATGGAAACAAATCTGGAAAATTCCTGGCCAACCAATTAAAACTAAATAAAGAAAAAACAGCTATTTATTCTATTAAAGATTCAACTGGTAACATTACTCATGACCCACAACAAGTAAATAACTCTTTTAAAGACTTTTATGAAGCTTTATACTCACCACAGATTAACCCATCTGATACTGAAATGGAAGAATTTCTTAACAATATAATTCTACCAAAACTAGATGACGATCAAGCTGCAGCTCTGGATTTACCTCTTTCATTATCTGAACTTAGTGAAGCAGTACAGCACCTCCCAAATAATAAAGCCCCAGGTCCAGACGGTTTTCCAGCCGAGTTTTATAAAGAATTTTGGTCAGAGCTAGCTCCCATTTTTTTCAGAATGGTAACTCAGATTCAGTGTGATCACATCTTATCTCCAACCCTAAACTCTGCTAACATTAGCCTGCTTCTTAAACCAGGCAAAGACCCCACACTCCCATCCAGCTACAGGCCAATCTCTCTCATTAATGTAGATCTTGAAATAATTTGCAAAGCCCTTGCCAAAAGATTAGAAAGTATTACTCCATTTATTGTACATCCAGATCAAACAGGTTTTATCAAGGGTCGGCACTCAGCCAATAATACACGTCAACTGATAAATATAATAGACTATTGTTCTATTAACAAATTAGAGACGACAGTCGTGCCTTTAGATGCAGAAAAGGCATTTGATCGGTTAAATTGGAAATTCTTACTAGCAGTTCTACAAAAATTTGGATTCGGTTCATCCTTTATAAACTGGATCAGAACACTACACAGCTCCCCAAATGCACGTGTTAGGACAAATGATCTCATTTCCCAAAGCTTCAGTCTGCAGAGGGGCACCAGGCAGGGCTGCCCACTCTCTCCCTCTCTTTTTGTAATTTTCATTGAGCCACTAGCGGCAGCAATCCGTCAAAATGCAAATATTAAAGGAATTCAAACTGAAAATATGAACCATAAAATTAGCCTTTATGCTGATGATGTATTACTTTTCCTTGGGAATTCACAAGCTTCTCTCTTGAAGACTATCACACTGATAGATAAGTTCTCATCTATATCCGATTACTCTATCAATTGGAGTAAATCAACAGTTTTGCCTCTGAATTGTAATTTCCATAGAACCCCTAGGGCCCCACTAAAGTCAGGAAATATTAGATATTTAGGCATAAATTTTTCCGCCAGGCTCTCAGACTTGGTAAGATTAAATCATATCCCCTTATTAAAAACAATAGAGGATGATCTCACACGTTGGAATAGTTTACCTATATCACTCATGGGGAGAGTTGCTGCCATTAAAATGATGGTCTTACCAAAAATTAATTATCTATTTTCACTGATCCCTAATAAACCTTCTATTCCTTGGTTCAAGTCACTAGATTCAAACATCTCAAAATTTTTATGGAAAAACAAACCATCAAGAATAAGCTTAAAAACTTTACAAAAGCCAAAACAAAGTGGAGGTCTGGAATTACCAAACTTTTATTACTATTTCTTAAGCAATAGGTTGCAGTATATTTCAAAGTGGATCAAATCCAATTCATTAGACAACCCATGGCTGGATCTAGAACAGGAGTTTTGTGGAAAAATAAAAATCTCGAATCTACCTTTCATTAGCCCTAGTATTAAACATCATAACTGCTATAAAAGCCTTAGTATAAATACTTCTCTGACAGCTTGGTGGGAATTTTTGAAAATAACTAAATCTTCACTTATCCCCTGTAAGCTAACACCGATTTGGAACAATCCAGATATTTGTCAGAAAAAGAAAATGCTGAATTTTCCGTTATGGCGTGATAAGAGTGTAAATACTTTAGAACATATTATCCAAGATGGAAACCTTATTACATTCCAAGAACTTATGTCAAAATATAGAATTGGCAACGGTAGATTTCTGGAATATCAACAACTTAAGTCCATTTTACAGGGAAGATTTAACCTTAATCGGTTGAATCTAGAAATACCTACATGGGTAACAGAATTTCTTAACCTCTATACCCCAAAATTGTTGTCAAAATTGTATAAATTATTACTGAAAACTGATGATTCAGTTTCCCTCCCAATTGCAAAATGGGAGCGTGATCTTTCTGTTAACCTAGATCAAAATTTATGGACAGAAATATGTTTAAATATCTTCAAAATGACTAAAAGACCCCAAGTACAACTTTTACAATATAAAATTCTCCATAGAACACACTATACTGGACAAAGGATGTTCCAAATGGGCCTTACACATTCAAACATATGCACCCACTGTACAAGCAATTCAGAGGAGAATTATCTACATGCTCTGTGGTCTTGTGTACCTGTTCAGAGATTTTGGCAAAGGATATGTAAAGACCTATCCACATGGTTTAGCTGTCGCGTCCCAACTTCCCCCAGACTATGCATCTTAGGTGACATCAGTGAATTAGTGATGGAGTCAAATATGTCACACATAGTTCTCACCGCCTTGTGCATCGCTAAGAAAACTATCCTTATGAATTGGAAGTCAAAAAATAAACTATGTATTACTCAGTACAGAAATTTATTAATAGATTATGTTAGTTTAGAGAGAATGTCTGCTTCATCTAAAGATCAATTGGAGGAATTTGACTCTCTTTGGTTCCCACTGATCAGCTCCATTACTTAGTGGGGGTGGTTGGCTGTTGGTTCTGCCCCTGAGGTGCTTTGTAGGCGGTCGGGTGGGAGCTCTGGGGGCCTGTGTAGCTGGTAGCCTCTTGAGACTGGAGTCCTGGGGCGACCTTCTGGTGATGTCTGTGTGCCTGTTCTAGTTGATGGTGGTGGGGGCTTGGATGGTGCTGCCTTGCGGTCCTGGGGTGTGGTCCGGGGTGTTTGGGGTGATGGGTGCCGGCCCCCGGTCGGTTGGCTGGTCTTCCCTGGGTGGCTTGGGGGCTGGGCCCTGGGGCCCCGGGCCTGGGGCCGTGCCGGCTCCCGGTGGGTCCCCCCTGGCGCTGGGGGGTCTCTGCTGTCCCGGGCGCGCCACCGGGTGGGGTGGGTTGACCTAACCTGCGTTGGGACGTCCGGTCTGCGCTTTTGGGGCCCTGGGGTGCCTGCGCTGCCGGGGGGTGGGGTGGGGGGTGGGGACGGCGGTGGGGTGGTTGGTGGGGACGGGGCACCGTATTTCCAACTCAGGCCAGCATGTCCTGTCGCTTGTTTGTGTCTATTGTTGAGTGAATGGGCGTCTAGTGAGAGTGGGCTACCCTCTATGATGGGGGCAGTGGCACCAGTCTCAGGTGCTGCAGTGCTCTGGGATGCTGTCACCATGGCCCCGGGCTCACCCCTCCCTGCCCTGTGCTGGGGTGTGGGAGGTCGGGGTGCCTACTGAGCCAGTGGACTGCTGGCTCTCTTCTTCCAGGTTGGGTGGGGTTTTTTTTTTTTTTTTTTCTTCCACCTTCCTGGTCTTACCCCCCCCCCCCCACACACACACACACACACACACGTAGGGTGTAGGGTTGAGAGGCTGCGTGCAGAGTCACGCGGCCACTTGCATCTCCTTTTTAATTGCACTATAGACATTATAATTCACAACACATGCACACATACTACACGATACATATAGGACCTTTGGGGCAGGCATGTTACACAGAGGTTGATGAGGGGCGGCCGCTGAGGTGGCCCCATTCAGATCCTCATTTCTGTCTGTCCCCAAATTTTATTTGCATTTTAGACATGGAGGGTTTTCGGGGGGGCAGTGTGGGCGAGCACTGACGTCCAGCAGTTGGTGCTTGTGGCACAACTGCCCCCTCAATTTTAACTGCACCCTATACAACTCATTCATTTACAACATAAACACATACACTTATAAGTTGGGCGGGGGGAGGGGGGGGTGGGCCATCTCACACCCCGATTTCTTATGCCTCGCCCGGGGTCGGGGTCGGGTGGTTCCTTGGGGACCGGGCTGGCGGCATCTTGGGGTCACTGTTGGCCCTGGGGTGGTTTCCGCTCCCATCTTCAGAGAGTGGGTAGCTATGGATGAATGTGTGTCTTTGTATTTGTCACAGTCTTCGTGAGTATGGGTGGGCGAGTGAATATGGTGTATCTATGTTTATATGTGTGTGGGAGAGTGTGTTTGTGTATAAATGTGTACATGGGTGTGCTTGCCGGTGTGCGTGTGGTTGTATGTTTGGCTGGACCTGGGTCTGGGCCGGTGGCTTGCCTCCTGACCGCTCCTTGCTGGTTGCTTTCTTCTTCTTCCTCTTTCCCTTTCTCTTTTCTTTCTTTTCTCTTTTCTATTTCTTAAGCCTGTCATTTCTGGCACAATTTGATAAATAGCATGTTAAAAATAATTCAAATAAAATAAAGGATTACACAGTAACAAGAGGAGCCTATAGAGAACCTATAGAGCTCATCTTGAAATAGCAAATATGTTTGGCACAACAATGCATTCAGATCACAGTTCTGTTTGCAAGATCTGCCAGACATGACAGGCAAAAAAAAAAAAGACACTATTGACGGCTGACAGTATGCCACGCCGAGTAAATGGTTTGTCTGTGTCGGCTACTGAGTAAGTGAATGTGTCTGTTGTTATTTCCCAAATGAGCCCAAGGCTTCGCTGGGATTGTGTTTCTTCACCACTTAAATCCAGGTCTTTAATGACTGGTGCACAATCTTCAGGGCAGAAGGCCTGCATGACTGCCTGCGAGTTAGAAACAAACTTATGCAGGCGCAGGTTGGATTCAGCGAGTGAGGCTTGTGTTCTCTGAAGCAAGTCTATAGCCTCGGCGGGAGAGGGAACGGAGATCAAGCCATCGTCAACATAAAAGTGCCTCTCCACAAACTTGACAGTATCTGCTCCATAGTCCTTTTCACCTGCTCTGATGGCCCTGCGTAGTCCGTAAACAGCAACAGCAGGAGACGGTGAGTTGCCAAATACATGGACTTTCATGCGATAGTCGATAACTTCCTTATTTATATCATTGTCCCTGTGCCAGAGAAAACGGAGGAAGTTACGATGGTCCTCACGCACCATGAAGCAGTGAAACATTTGCTTTATATCTGCCATGATCGCAACACTTTCTGTCCGGAAGCGGAGAAGAACTCCAAGGAGTGTGTTATTTAGATCAGGGCCAGTAAGGAGGACGTTGTTAAGTGAGACACCGGAGTACTTACACAGTCCTGCTAAACATGTATTTCCATTAACTTAAAAGTGAAGTATTGTCAGTCAATCTCTCTTCTAATGTGTGTGACCAAACATAAATCAAACCAGTTTAACAAGTGGGTTTTAATCACCATACTGCTGGTAATTTGTTATAATCTGAATAATAAAAAAAAAAAAAAAGCAATAAAATACAGAGACTAAAATGATTTTGAGTGTATTTTTGTTACGTGGTAAAAAGAAGAACTTGTAGCAAAGTAGAAATTGTTACCCTAAAGTAAATAAAAAGTATAAAACTTGCATAATTGTGGTCATTCAGTATCAAATGTATTACACAGTGACTCATGTCAGAATATTGGAATATGCAAACTATCACTGGAGCAAAATTTAGTGCTGTTTGCTTACCTGTTTCTTATAATCAAACAAATTTTCATATCAAAACACAGTTTTTAAATTATCATTTAATTTATTAAGGAAAAAGGTTATCCAAACCCAGCTGGCCTTGTATGAAAAAGTAATTGCCCCCTAAGCCTAATAACTAGTCAAGTGTTTGTGATACCTGGCAATGAGTCTTTCACATTGCTGTGGAAGAATTTTGGCCCACTCTTCTCTGCAGAATTGTTTTAATTCAGCCGCACTGGAGGGTTTTCCAGCATGAATGGCCTGTTTAAGGTCATGCCAAAGATCTCAGTCGGATTTAAGTCTGGACTTTGACGAGGCAACTCCAAAACCTTCATTTTGTTTATTTATTTTAAATCATTCAGAGGTGGATTTCCTGGTGTGTTTTCGGATCATTGTCCTGCTGCATAGCCCAGCTTGTTTGAGCTTCAGGGCACAAACTGATAGCTGGATATTCTCCTTCAGGATTTTCTGGTAGAGAGCAGAATTCAAGGTTCCATCAATTAAGGGAAGTAGTCCAGGTCCTGAAGGAGCAAAGCAGCCCCGGACCATCACACTACCACCACTGGTGCACTCTTGTAGTAATTTTGGTAGGTCAGCCACTCCTGGGAAGGTTTTCTCCATTTGTGGATTATGGCTCTCACTGTGGTTTGCTGGAGTCCCAAAGCCTTTTAGCCTACTTCAGACAGGTTCTATTTAAGTGATTTCTTGATTCAGCATGTCTGGCAGTAAACAGGCCTGGGTTTAGCTGGTGAAACTGAACTCAGCTTTCCAGAAAATCTGGTTCATCACAGTTAATTAATGATTTAACAAGTGAATTACTTTTTCATGGTAGGTTTGGATATATTTTTTCCTTTAATAAATAAAGTCATCATTGATAATCTGAAACATGTGTGACAAATATGCAGAAAATCAAGAAATCTGGAAGGGGCAAATACCTTTTCATAGCATTGTATGGTAAATTGACTGGTATTATACCTTGCTTTCTACTGCAAGTCTCATTTATTAAGTCATTCACGCATTCATATAGCACATTTACCTATGCCTAAGTGCTTTCTAGCATTCACAAATACACTTCGATGGATGTATCAGTATCTTGCCCAAGGCTACTTCGGCATGTGGACTGGATGATTCAGGGATAGATCCACTGTGGTTGATGGACCACCCGCTCCACCAATCAGAGCTGCTGGTAAAGCTCATTGAACTATTATACTGCTGAGAAGCTTGTGAAATCTTATGTTGACTCCATAAAACTACATCTGATCTTTTTTTTTTTTTTTTTTTTTTTGTATTTCAAAAATTTTGCGTTATTCTCCACTTTGAATATTCTACTGAAACAAAAAGTCATCATACAATTTAATTTCCTCTTTATTGTAGGTGAGTAGCTTTCATGGTTGCAGAGTACAAATTTGTCAAAACTTTTCCTTCCAGCACAAGAAAACAAGTCGTTGTGACTTAGGCTATAACTGCCTGCAACACGAATGCTGTGTATAATGAAGAAAAGGTTTTAGTGAACAGTGTCATTGCTTAACCACATGGTGTCGCTGTGTCATTAAATACCATAGCAGTCATTCATGTCCATGTTCAGTCCGGCTCGTAGAAAAGCAGCGCTGACTTGATCTCTCACACAGAGAAACACGAGTGGAAAGTAAAACATTGATTTGGCATTCAGAACAGAGTGGATCATAACGCTATTTATTATGCACTCATATATCATAAATATTGTGTCAGAATTAAAGCGCCATGCTTACTTATGTGATCTGTAGTTTCGTGTGGAAATACTACTACTCCCATGAACCCGCGATGGTTTCTGAGCCAATGAGGTGGGTTCACGTGTTGTTTGTCATTTACAGTCTTATTTGTGGGAGATTCAAGTGAATTCTAGCGTTTATTTCTGTAACTATAGAAATAAAAAGAAGCTGCGATGAAACCTCCACACAGTTAAGCAAAAATTTATCATAGCTGCTCTGTGTATTTTCTCATTAACTACAATCTTTAGCAATTGATAGGATAAATCTGTAACTTTTTGCAATAAAATGTAGTATTTTTCTTACTCATTCAACTCTTGATAGTGGTTATTATATAAATGCAATCAGCGAGAGAAAAGAAAGCTGCTTTGGGAGTTTTCAGTTAACATTTCAACAGGCTAAATTTTCATATGTTACACAGACCTTTCCTATTTAAAACACATTTAAAACACACGTCATTTTGGTAAAATGTACATTTTAAGAAGAGTGTTTCAATACACAGTCTTTGTGTCCACACGTGTTTATAGACCAGGGCTGGGCAATTTTCCCACATGAAAAACTGGGACTGTTGTGGAGGCCTGTGCCAATGAGACAATAAAAGAGATAAAATTATTACTGAGCAGAACCGAGTTTAGCTTATTGGTGTGGCCCTCCACAACAGTCCCGGTTTCTCATGTGGCCCCTTGTAAATAGCTTAGACTGTATATAAAAGATGGATGCAGTCACCCACTGGCTTGTGGACTCTTCTGAATCTCTGAGTTCAGCATTTTGATTTGTTATTTGTTTGTTTGAAGATGGGCATGACCATATCTGAACTAGATGGCCCAAAGGTGGGCGATTATCAGCTAATGCTGGTTACATAGAGTAGCTTCCTTAGTGGGATCGATATGCAATTTTCTCTGATATTAAATAGGACAAATTAAACAGGACTGAACCAAAATGTTACCTATTTACCAGAGAAACCAAACAGCTAGCTACTTAACCTGTCTTTCAGCAGCTACAATGCAGGTTTAAACAAGAGATCTATCTGTTACTCAAAGCAGTAACTACCTTTAAGAATACTGGTGATGATCAATGAGCGGCAGTATGACTTCATACAGAGAAAGAGCACTACAGATGCAATGTTTGCTTTGAGAGTGTTTGGGAGAAGTATAGAGAAGGTCAGAAGGAGCTTCACTGAAGCTTTGTGGATCTAGAGAAATAGGGTGCCAAGAGAGGAATTGTGGTACTGCATGAGGAAGTCAGGAGTGGCAGAGAAGTATGTGAGGGTCGTGCAGAACATGTATGAGGACAGCGAGACAGTGGTGAGGTGTATGTTAGCAGTGACAGATGAATTTGAGGCAGGGGTGGGATTACATCACGTCTGAGACTCTTGTTTGCAGTGGTGATGGACAGGCTGATAGATGAGATCAGGCAGGAGTCCCCGTGGACTATGATCTTCGCAGATGACATTGTGATGTGTAGTGAGAGTAGGGAACAGGTGGAAAAGAGAGGAGGAATGAAAGTCATCAGAAGCAAGATAGAATATGTGTGTGAATGAGAGGGAGACAGGTGTAAGTGAAGCTGTAAGGAGTAGAGATAGTGAAGTAGTAGTGAAGAAGAGCTTCCAGACAGGGTATAGTAAGTGGAGACAAATGTCAGGGATGGTTTGTGACAGAAGGATAGCATCAAAAGTGAAAGGGAAGGTTTAGAAGATGGTAGTGAGACAAGCTATGCTGTATGATTTGAAGATAATGACAGGAGGGTGAGCTGAAGGTGGGAGACTTGAAGATGTTAAGATTTTCATTGGAAGGATGGACAGGATTAGAAATGAGTAAATCAGAGGGACAGCTCAGGCTGAGCGGTGTGCAGACAAAGTTAAAGAGGCAAGATTGAGATGGTTTGGACATCTGCGGAGGAGGGACAGTAGATAGACTCGACAAAGGATGATGACGATGGAGGTTCATAGATGTAGAGAAGTAGGACTTGCAGATGGTTGGTGTGACAGTGAAGGATGCTAGGGGTAGGGGTGATGGAGGCAGATGATCTGCTGTGGCCACCTCTAAAGGGAGCAGCCAAAAGAAGATTTCTTGGAATTGTAACGTGGGACTCTATGAGGGATTAACTACACTTTTTGGAGCCAGCTAAAAAAAAGGTTATAAACTCATGAATGTCTTCTCAGGATGTGAAGTCTAAAGTGCATAGGCCTAAACCGTTCATATAGCTGTTATGAAGCCTATAAATGTTATGAGAGAAGTTACGAAACCTTTTCGGACAGCACGTGAACGCAGCACAACACGTGAAACACGCCCGTCGCGCCTCTTTATAGTAGGGCGGGGAAACGCTGTTTGGAGATTGTTGATGTCAAAAAGTTACACAAGCTCGGATGAGGTTTTACAATAAGGAGCTTTCACAACCGTAAACAGGGAATCACGCTTAGATCCATCATTCACATCTACCGGCTCCACCTGTGAGCGCGGGGCTTCTCTTTAGGGGATTATTATAGAGAGAGTGGGAAAAACACTCCAAATTCAGTCCATATCAGCGGGAAACCATCCACGCCTTCTCTCTGTGGACAATAAGCACCACACTGCGAGTTTCACAAGCTTCGCGGAGCGTCTGGTGATCTGACTTGTTTGGGGACTCTCTGGTATGTTAACGTGATTGTCTCGGTCGTCACAAACAAGTAAGCCCGCTGTCGTGTGTTTGTCTGGGTGAGGGTCGCAGGCTTCGCCGTCGCTGCCACTACCATCACCACTACCACCGCCGCTTACATCAGCGCTCATTGGGGTTGGGTGGCGGGGTGGGGAGGGTATACTCGTGGCTTTTGTAATCTTCACCTCGTGGACGAAACGTTTTAGCGATGGAGTTGGAGTCCGTGATTTTGACGACTGGAGGTTCGGTGGGATTTTTCAAGCTTGTCAACATCGGGGTCAGTAAACTCCCCATACCCGAGACTGCCTGCAGGAACCCTTGGAAATGGAGAAACATCTCGACGTCGTGTGTGCACAGCCTGATCACCGCGACATGGGCAGTGCTTTGGTGAGAACACTTTTAATAAGTTTTTAATTAAATCGGGATCTGGCTGAAAAATCTATCGTTTGCGTTGCAGGCGCATGGATGTATCCAAAATGTGATAGGCTGTGTTTGATTTTAATTGAATGCTGTTTGACTTTATTAGTCACCGTTGCCAGATCTTATTGCTTATACTGCTTATCCCTATTATCCCAGTAAGAAGCGCACCGACTGACACTGACAGCCTAATGTGAAGACATCTCTCTGTAGTGCAGTCATTTGAAAAGACTTTATCTGAACTGATGTCTTATCTTTTTCAGCTTTTTCCTCCACCCGCAGATGGCCGAGGATCTGATAGAAACACACTCCGTGTTTTCTCATGTTTTGGTCTCTTTCTCAATCGGTGAGTAGTCGCCGCTCATCGGTGCGCAGTTACAGCAGTGGCTGTGGAGAGTTTTACTCAGTGCGACCATCCTGAGGGAAAGTGTGTCATCAAATTCCTGCATGGCGCCAGGGTAACTCCAGAGCAAAGAGTTTATGGAATTTATGGAAAACCTTTATTTTAACTAGTTAATCCAAGTCATAGCTTGGCAGTTATCTATATTAAATTAACCCATTGGACACCTTTTTAATTTAATGTAATGTCAGCAAATGGCAAATTGTACTATGACAGTTTGCTTTGGCCAAAACCATTTTTTTTGTTTTATTAATATTAAAATGAATCATTATTTGATATTTTAGTTAAATTTTATTTTTTAAAAATTAAGATATATTCATTTTGTGTGTTTAACTAAGCACTTTTATGTACCTTTTACACTTTTTCCATTTTATTTAATTGAGCAGCAGATAACTGAAACAGTCTTTCAAAAGTGGAGATGAGTGCCAGAATTTGCATGTTTGTCCTTCTGGAGTTATTAGTTTGAGACCACATGAATTTTACTAATTTCAAAAGTTTATAATTTGGTCATCATTTCCATTTTAGGAAACAGCTGCTTGTTTTGCTACATAATTTCAACTACTGGATACTTTTCAGAGGTTTCCCTGTCATCAGTTTTTTAACAGACTAACGCAGAGAAACAAATAACTGTTTGCCATCACACCAGCAGCCACTTCAGAATCACCAGTTAACCTGACAACAGGCCTTTGGGACAGAACCTTCTTGCTGTACCTGATACATCACTGTGCTGCCCAGCTGTTCATTATAAACAAATTAAATTAACTAATCTAATGCCACTAACAGATTTGTAAGGATAGTAAATGTTCTGCCCTCCCCTAATTTAGTCCATGGTATATGGACTGTGACTTATATAGCACTTTTTTTGGCTTTTACATAGCACTCAAAGCACTTTTTACACTGCAGACTGCATCCACACACAGAATTGCACACAGGCAAACACAGATGGATGCATCAGGGGGTACCTGGGGTTCAGTATCTTGCCCAGGGACACTTCAGCATACAAATGCAGGAGCTGAGGATCAAACCACCGACCTTCTGAATAGTAGCCAACCCTTTCTAAATGCTGAGCTGCTATAAACAACAAGACTTTTGAGGGTCATGTTGAGAACTGTGTAAGGGGTCTATCCTGGAGATGTGACTGAATAACTAGAATTACTGCTACGCCACACACCCCTTTTAGCAATGTTGAAGTTTGACCATGTATGATTTGACACTAATTCTTCAGACAGGCAAGTCTAATTTGCTTTATCTGAAAAAAAATCATATTTTCGTACCTTTGCCAACAGGTGTTTGAGGTGTTTTTAAAATTTTTTTTTTTTTTTTACTGGTGGTCATCAGAGAGTTTATGTACCAATTTTAATACTTTTATCCACCTGTGAACAATTTTTCTGTAATGTTAGGTTATCTGCTGCGCTCATATATACTTTATTTAGGCTAATTTGTAAGCTTAAGATAATTCTCAGCTTTTGGGCTAAATAAAGTGTCTTATCCTAATTTGAATGGTGTGGGCAGTAAAATGAGCATCTTTACACCCCAGTGCCTCCCTGAACGCTCAGCTGTTCATGTCCTCCAGCTGTTCATTTACCATGTAGTACTTGCAGTGGTACATACAGTACCAGAGTTTTCCACAGTCAAAATGCTTTGAATTTAAATTTAAACCCCCTCGCTTTCTTATCATTAAATCAACCGGATATCGTCATAACAGCTACCAGGACGTGTTTAAGCCTAAAATTGTGTTTGACTGAATTCAATTAAGCTTGGCTGAAGTTCACATCCTGTGTATAATGTAGACTGCAGTGAATGTTACCATCAGCGCTCTAAACCACATTAGAGACGTGCATAAATTAGATTTTGTCTGATTTTATTAGGATTTCTCAAAATCTAGGTGCGCTTGCTACCCCAATTTCTTAAAATAGAAACTTTGCCCTGTTTTCTTTTTTTTTTTTTTTTTAAATACTTTTTTTCATTAATGCTTCAAGTATTCTGGAGCAGCTACTGGATCATGAGCCCGCTTAAATCCGCGCATTTATTGGATCTGTGCCGGGCTGATGAGGGCTCCCAGAGGATTCCCGGGATATTTGACATTCTTTCAGGAAAAACAGTCTCTGGAGGGCAGGGAAGCAGTGTTGGTATGTGAAGATCAATGAGGGGCATTATCATCAGTCCCAGGCACCGGGTGTAACCCCTGTACAGTCAGTCATGTGATATCACCAAGACAACAACTGTGCAAAAAGTCACTGGATGTGTGGAAGCTGTCCATGTCAGATACCACAAAAAGGCAGAAATGTGGTGAGATTCTGGATCCTCAGCAAGTTTTCAGAGTTAAGGGCAGCAGATTTGTGCATTCTTCCTCATTCTGTCAACATGCCATCAATAATTCCAATCAGCTGAATGAAGACCTTTGTCCAGTACCTAAAACTTCATCTCAAAGAGTGCTATAGCAGTATATCCTGATCATCTGCAACTGCCTGTCACACTTATTTACTTTTTTGCACATGCTTCTCTTAAAAAAATTGTCATGTTGCTTGAAAGTTTTTGCACCTATACAATGATGTTACTCATTAAGCCAACGAGCATAACCAGGATAATCCTCCTTTCTGACACTTAAAATGATCTAAATTTGCAAAATTGACTTAATGATTTATTCAGTCTGACCTGAAATGAGTGAACCCATAAACTCCTCAGGAAACTGTTTACAAAGGTCAGGACAGTGTGCTGTTTTAACATAGACTGGCCCCCTGATTACCATCAAAGAGAATGCAGGCTTAAGGCTTCACCTGTGAAAGCTGTGCCAGTGTTTTCTGTCACCAGCGGAAATAAACTTCCATAGCTATCAGATCTGGAAGTTACATCAGTCATTTGTACTTCCTATGCCCAGTATCAAGACCTTTGTTTCACTATCACTGTGCCACTTTGCAAGAAGTGCAACTAAACATTTGCGGTAGCAGGTGATTGAATTTTAGACAATTTTAGACATAAACAGCTTAAAGTGTCTAATGTTGGCAGTTTTCTTGATAGAAAACTGCTCACTGGTCCATCTGCAACATTTGTACTGAAATAAGGTCAGGAGTTTGACTTGGCAGCCCTAAAATTTTATTCATCTTTAACTGTTGCTTGGAAAAATAGCTTGTATTTGGGGCAAGCATCGCTTTGCTGCATGAACCGTTCAGGTGAGATGAATGCAAAACTTTACAGACGTGTAGCTGAGGTCAAAATAAAGGTTAACGCTATATGAGTACTGAATAAATGGTGTTGGAAGATGGGGAAGCCCCCGCCCCAGTCTTGTGCTTTTTATTCATGTATCAGTAAGTCCCCCATAGTTGGTTCCTCTGAAAATGCACTGTTGCAAACCTGTGCATGTAGAGCTGTTCCCATTCTTCGTCTGTCATGAATGCTTGTATTTCTGTGCTGCTCGCTGCCTGGAGTGTTTCACACTTTGGATAAAATAGGGAAAAGCAAAAAGAAACAGTAGTTTGATGTTTACATGCTGCAGTCGCTATCAGACTAAGCCAGGTGTTTCTGTCAGGTTTTGGAGCAAAGTCACGTATCAGCCCTAAAATCACGTTCTTTGACTATCCGGCTTAAGAAAGGAATGCCCTGTTCACGTAAACACAACAGTCAAGCTAAAAAAAAAAAAAATTGTGCTGTTTTGGAGGATTTCACTAAAAGCATATCTCTCTCCAAGCTTTGGGTGGCCACTGAAAGTCTAGCTGTGCCGTGATTGTTCTCAGTGTTAGCTGTACAGAGTCTGGGCTTTATATTGGAGTCATGCCCATGGTGAGAGAGAGAAATGCCCATCATAAAAAAAAACATGACACCCCCCACCCCACCCCACCCCCCTTTTTCTTTCTTTCTTTTTCTCATTCCTCTTCTTCACACCTACATGTCAGACAATACTGAATGAATCATTATGAAAACACAGTAAGTCACATGTTCCATTTGGCAGCTCAGGACTTTGAACAAAACTAACCCTCCATGTGCTCTTATCTCAAAGACTACATTGGCCCTGCCGCTGTTGTGGAGGCCAGATACTATAAATGCATAAATTAAGAGCTCTATAGCAGTCTGTATGGATTATCTAATCTGTGGTGAAGAACTGATGTGTTTATGGCGAGTGGGACCCAAGCTTGTGGTCACACTGACAGAAGGGTCTTGGTGTCAAATTTCCAACATAATGGAGTTAATTCCAGCCTCACCAAAGCCCTCCATCCCCATCGTCAACCCTTCATTATGTTAGCAGCATTTTAAAAAGCTGTCACCATGGTTACAGCTAGTAGCGGGAAGGGGTGATGGCAGCGGAGGATATGAATAGCCTCTCTCTAAGCGGCGTCTTGGTTGCCTTCGCTGCCGTCATGGAAGCAGACACGCTTGATGAACTCAAGACCGATGTCATCAGAGGAATCTGGTGTGTTTGAGTGATTAATAAAGTGCTCTCTGTCCCCGCAGGTTACTTCATCTATGACTTCTTTGACATGGTGGGGAACCAGAAGCTGAGTCAATCATGGGAGCTGCTCTTCCATCACATCGTGGTACGTGTTTCCATAAACTGATTTGTTTACAAAAAGAATTTTTTTTTTTTTTTTGGCCCAAGATGTTTCACATTATTAGAGAGCTGCTTCCAGTCCACCCAAGTGATTTCAATACAGGATAGTGGTGCACCTACCGGAGAACTATGACGCACCTGTTAGAAAGACAAAATACCTGTTTTTCTTGTGAAGTAACAAAGAGCAAGTGAGGGACGAACAAAGAGACAATCATTCCAGTGTGACAGCCTCCCTCCACTTTACATTCAACCTTCTTTTACAAATCCCTCTGAACTCTGAAGTTCACCTAACTCCCTCGCACTCACTGCTTAACCACTCAACAGTTTTTGGCACATTTACATGAAAACTACTCATCTTTGTGCCATGTTGACTCCCAGCAAGCTGGCGTGTTTACCTGAGGGAAGAGCAGGCCAGATGAGCTGACCGTCCCTCCATCTTTGCGCTAAATAAATTGGGAAATGACCTGAAGTGGCAATATAGAAGAAAAAAAAACAAACATCCATCCCGACTGATTATTTTCTCTTCCCGCTTCTGGCTGCATGACCTACATCCAGGACCGTGCGGGTGTTGTGTATTGCTTTCTGTTGCCAAGCTCTTGCTCTTGTCAGTGAGGTGTATTACTTACAAGAGCTGTTCACCATTGCCAGGACTGGAGTAGATTTGTACTGTGCTGCAGACGTGATTTACGCCTGTGTTTGGGTGTTAATGCAGGAGCATTTTCAACATAAACAGCGTAAAAAAGCAAGTCACTTATCATACAGCATGCTGATGTTCCAGTTATACATCTGTAAATGTAGAGCATGCTTTAAAAAAAACAAAACACTTTTATATAGAAAGAAGATCTTGAGTACTCCTAATTGGAACACCTTCTTGTAAACACACAGGAATATTTTTGAGAAGTCTCTTCTGGGTTTTATAGTCAAACATTCCAAGGTGGTGTATGGGAATGGGGTATGTCAAAGCACACGTCATTTCTGTGATATCTGACACGTATCATCCGATGTTTCTGCTCTTCTGTGGGGGTTGGGGATCTTAATTCTTAATTTTTTTTTTCTTCCTTTAACCAATCAACAAAGAGCAATGAATCCGCCTGAATCTGATGATGTTTTAGGACACCACTTGATACATATCCAGGCCAACGTGCTGGTTTTGCTGCTTTAATCTCTCATTTTAAATTAGAGAAATTTATTTATTTTTCTTTTCAAATTGTGATCAGTGGTTCTCAGGGTAGTGGATGACTCAAAAGGCAGGACCAAAGCAAACGTGGCAGATCACTTACCAAAAAAGTGTGTAAGCAAATAAGAGGAATTTAGAACATTTGAGATTTTCTTTGTTGGTTGCTGGACTGTCACTTGTCAGCAAAGTGGTCGCAAGCACTTAACCTGATGAGGAATTCTGATCTAGTTTTTTTTTTTTTTCCAGAAACTTTTCAGTTTGTGACACAGCTAGAGTCCCAAATTTTAATCTTTTACTTTGTTTCCTAAAATGTCAAAACCTCTAGATTAACATGCAGAAAACAGATTAAATTTTTCTGTTTATTTTCTATGAATTTTTACCTTGATGATGTCAAACTGTCCTTTGAACGATTGTGGTTTAGTAATGCTAGAAATCTATATATCTAGATCGGGCACGTGCACGTATTGAAATCTATGCAAATGGGGAGTTTATGTACACGTATGTGTTTATGGTGTGGAAGAACAAATGAGAGTGCATGAGGAAGGTGTTTTTAAAGGCAATTTTCAGCCCATGAATACCCAATTTAAATATAAATTTGTTTAGGATTTTGACATCATAGGAACTGTGCATTGGAGCCAGCCAAAAAAAGTATTAATAAATAAAAATGGAGGGACCTGAGTATAATTATCAGCTGGTTGGTTTCTTCAGTAATGTTTAGTGTTGTAGTATTGTGTCCCGACCGCAGTGACTCTACAGTGATGCATCCCTAACTGTTAAGGATAACTTTCCCATTACAAACACACACTGGGTACTTCACTAGTAAATAAATACTTGCTTTTAGCGTATTAAACCTCTTATTTTAAAAACTCCACTAGGTTTATAAGAAACAATCAATCACAATCCACACAGCCTAAAAACAGAAAAACTGCCTTTTTCGTGCATGGGTTTGAGAGGTGTTTGCATACAGTGACGCTGCGATAAGAAATGCAGGAAATATTGGAATGTCTGGGTGTTATTGATTGTGTCTTTGCTTCGCTGTATCCGTGCGCAGCCAGGATTCTCGGTCTGTGTCCTTGGCTGGCTTTTTGGGTGCTGTGTAACATATTAAGTATTCATTTTAGCATCATTTTTCCAATAAAACATTGGCCAAATATTCTCAGATATCAGTGTCCTTGCCACCTTACCAGCCTGCTGTTCAAAGCTCCTGTTTGTCAAGGGCAGCCAATCAGAAGAAAGCTGCCTTAAAGTGAAAGGAGCTAAAATGGTGTACTGAGGGGGAACAACAAGGCCCACTATGAGGTAAAGGAGGATTATTTTTGGACAGTGAATCATGCAAAGTGACTCAAATGAAGTCAAAGAATGTAGATATCGAGCTGAAACCGAGCGCAAGCTTTTGGTTGCGCATAGTTCCAGTGTGTTTCATTAGAAGTTTGTGTTTTACTATATAAACCAACAGGTGAGAACCAGTGAACATTGCTAAAAATTCTCAGATGTTTTGGATTATTTGTGTGAAATGGCTCCAGCACCACTTGTTTGTAGGTGGTAAATGGCTAACTGAGAGAAGACATTTGTTTTCCCTTTTTTCTGAAAGTCTGGTCTTTTTCTCCTTCACTTCCTGGAGGTCTAGTGAATGGGTGCTTTGGCCAGGCCAGCTGGCTTCAGATTGTCATTAGAGCGTGGGAGGGCATTCACATGGCTCTCTGTGCTTCTCTGCAAACTAAATCTCTTTATGCCCTTCATTTCCCTATTGTACCAGGACTTTCATTCATCCTTTTCTGTGATGTCCACTGCTTCATTTCAAAGTTGAGCAATGCCCCCTCAACTGTTTCGCAGTGTTGATCATCTGGATTCTTCTTTTATTTTTTTAGTTTTACATTTGTTGCCTTTTTTGTTACTTTTAATGCAAACGTAATAAACTAGGTTATTGTGCCAGAGGTTCACAGCCAAGTCACCTGAAGTCCAAGGAGGTTTCCCAGTGTGCTACCACTGAATCCAGTAAGACCAGCTGGCCATGCAGTTCGGAGCAGAAGGTTCCTGGCTAGTTAATCTTCAGTTCATATGGGCAGCCAGCTGATTCATATTCTCCCTGCATTTTCTTTGCCTGAGCAGTGACACATGCAAACTAAAATGTGTCTATACCATGCTGCATATAGAGCATTTTTGTGACTGGAAAATAAGGGTGGGCGTGACTTAAAAGAAAAGTTTTTGAACGTGCTTTAAAAAAAATTGTTTATCATTATATGTTGACCGCTGAACCCTTTAACAAAATACTAGGCGCCATACAGGTGGAAGGTGGTTTGTTTGTGGAAACACGTGTAAAGATGCATTTTGAGTGTCACAGTTGTGGTCACGGCCTCACAAATGTTGGTATACACATGCAAAATGTAACATCGGTGCAAGTAAAGGTTATAATGTAAAGTCTATCATATATAATTCAGAGCTGCATGGTAACTTCCTTTCTGCACTCTGCTGCGAGGCTCTCGTCTGATATCTAACCAGTGCATGAGCATGTGGTCTAACATGAGTTTTGCTGATCTGTTTTCACGGTCCAGGAGAAATAATAAAGTCAAACACTCCATGGAAAGTTTTTTTTTTTTTTTTTTTTTTTTTTTTTCGCCCCTTCTTATTGACTGCTATGCAGATTACAGCTTCTTATTTCTGTCTCAGAAAAAAATGTGGGTCTTGCCACAGTCAGTCAGGCCTGATGAGATCCTGTCTGCCATTAACTTGAGCTTCCTTTGCAAAACAGGAAGGCCTGATCCCTCTTACAGGAATTGGGTGGCTTCTTCTCAGGGTCAGAAGTATGTACAATGGTATGTTTAATGTCTAACAAAATAATCTGCAGTGCTTTCTAAAATGGATCTTAAGATAGAGTATTTTGAAATAATTTCTATATTTTTGCCTTTGTTTGAACTGAACTGAATCAAAATGACTGCTTAAAGAAAACATCCCTATGCTGAGTATGTTTCAGCCATATTTACCCTTGACTCTCAGAAATTGTGAGTTCATAATTAAAAAGGAGAAGGATGCCAGCCAGACGCAGTAGGACAGACTTTATTTTTTCCACGAAGACTGAACCCATGTGAGTAATGGTATATAGTCAATGTACTCATTTATTGATGATAAACAGTAGAAGAACAGATAGAGGCTCAGTTTTGCCCTGCTGCTTCCTCACAGGGGATTTTAAGTTTTGCAGCATGTTTTCTTTTATAAATCTTTCTCATCCCTGTCTCATTAGGTCAAACTTGGTTATCTTCACTGAGTGCTACCACAGGAGACACTCCTCTAAACCATATCGGGGCATCACAGGTTAACTGGCTGTTTCCTATCTGCCTTAGCCCTAAATCCAAAGCTGTGTACAGTATTGATGATGATTTCACCCATTTAGCATTTCCTCATCATATATACTCTCATTAGTCCCATGCAATACTTGTAATGCACAAGTTAGTGTTTCACACACAAATGAAGAATTGTAGGATTGTGACACTCTGGGGAAGTCATTCATTTCTCAGCAGCTGTGTTATTTCCAGTATTGCAATAAACAGCCCAGATCACCAACACAGGGAAATACAGAGCTATTAATCATCTGCCACATTTCTTTTAGTTTAAATTGCATCAAATCAAAACAGTTTTAGCAAGTTAGTGTTTTTTGTTTTTATTTTTTGTGCCACATTATATTATAGCTTGGTAATAGTAGGGTAAAAATAAGGAAATTAAGACACGAGTATATAGTACCCTTTAATAACCAATGTAATACCCAAGTAATAGCTCGGTAGTAATGATAGTTTTTTTTAGCTGAGGGTAATAATGTGGAAACAAATGTAACAATACACGTAAGGCAAAACCAGATGGCAACAATTTAGCAATATGGTGACCTGCAAACAAAAATAAAATGTAACTTTTGAACAGTATTTAGAACTGTCCATTTCTACTGTATTCCATAGTAATATTTCCTACAACTGAAACCAGCCTTATAGTTACTATATTATTTGCTTACTTCCCAGTAGTGTAATATAAAGCAGCCTTAAAACCCATGCTTGATTTATGATTATAACATTTATGTTTAGCAAATGCAGTCATATGTTTATAGGTTATTACAAGTGTTTCCAGGTGATCTAAATACCTCTCGACATTTGGTTTAATGTTATTACAATGAACCCCATTATCTAAATTTTAGTATATTACTCTGCAAAAAACCATGAATGATAATAGGCTGTTTATTGGTTATTAGATGTAATTGTAGTGTTTCTATATTACCATGTTATTACAGAGTTGTAACAAAGTGCGGCTGGATTTTCCCCCAACTGCATTTTCCCCATTTGTGCTTTATTTTATAAGAACATCAGATATTAATGGACCTTGTCGCAGTTTACCACGAATGAGAACAGATATTTGTGGGAGGAGTGCTCAGCAGTCTCAAATAGCCAGCAGGGAATGTCGCATTTAGAGGCTTGAACATATTTTATTTAGTTGTCATTGGTTTCAGGGAGCATGTTTTACAGGAATGCCATAGCCTACCATAGATCCTCTGCGCTGTTCAACTCTGTTGAACCTGATTAACCTGCCCACACCTTTCTGTCAATTGGTTTATCAGCTACTCTTTCCAATATTTCCTCCAAGGAAGCCTGATGTCACAGCAGAACTTGTAATGCTTTTTTTGTTTGTTTGTTTAAATGACACCATTTATCTAATGTCTATCTTAAGCTCAATTTCTTTATGGACGTGTTAAGAAATTTTGGTGCTATTGCTTTCTGATGCTTGTACAGCTAATGGAGGTTTCATAACAGCTAATTATTTAGTACATATGACATATTTTTGCTAGCATATATGTTTCTTGCCATCTGTGGTCTGTGGGCTCTGCCAGTCCTCCTTTAGAACATGTGAACAAGAGTTAGCTCTCTGCATCTCCAGTGTCAAACCACAAACTGCTGGAGGCTACTTTTGTTTTTGCTGAAAGTTAGACGAGTGAGCAGAGACAGCTTGAGAAATACAAAGTCAACAACATCATGCCACACACTGAGAGTAAAATAGGCCAATGAGATGGCAGAGAGTGGAATGTGTGCATACTTTTTTTTTGGCCAGGAAATATAGTGTATTTATGTGCTTTGGTCACTTTTTTTTTTTTTTTTTTTTGGCGGGGCACCCCATAAGTCCCTAGTTTCTGTGCGTATCCAGATGGGAGGACAGACATCTGGTCTCCACATGAACCTCAGGCTCCCGTGAGTGACAAACGCGCACAGAAAACTCCAACTTCCTGAGTGGGCTTCTGCAAATGTGCGCTCCCCCTCCTAACATTTCTGTGCCTCAGCCATACATCATATATCACACACTCTGCCTTGTTCTCCACCCCTCCATCTTGTATGACTTCCAAACATCTCCCCCGTCCCCACTCGTCCACCTACTCTCCGCAGCTTGTACCACCCACTCACATGGCTACATACCAATGAAATTCTGCACACTGGTTGTACAATATTGGTTTTGTTGAGGTCCCACCCCAACCTCATGGTATGTCCAAAGACTTTCCTTGTGTATTGTTTTGAGTCAGGCGCTGTTTTATACTCATAAACAAATAAAAAAAATAATCAGCAAATTAAACGATTGCAGCTTCTGTCTTAGCTGCGGAGCTTGCATTGGGCCTCATACTTGTTTGTTTTTTACAGGACATTTGCCTACTGTAGTAGTCTTTGGCTTTGTTTGTTATGCCTGTTTGTACAGTAGAATCCTATCCACAGTGCTTCACATGTTTTCTCAGCCCAGTGCCAGGCAGTAGCCGAGTCTTATGTTATTTTGTCTAAAGCTAATTTCCAGCATCATATTTTTATGCTTTGAGTTTACTAGAGTAACTTGCATGATTCACAGTTCAGGATAAGGGCCCATTATGGTATTGCTGCCACAGCTCTGCACAATTTATACCAGCACTGAGGGCTGACTAAATCCAAATGTGGCATAATTTCTGTCATATGGCGAATGGCAAGCATAAACGCAGCATAATCCTTGTTTATCTTATACGAGCTGGGGTGCAGTCCCTTAGTTCCTCCACCATCTGAAATCAACTTTTTAACTTCTATAGCTTTAAGCCTCGATTATATTTTCACGTCGCAAGTCCGTTAGGGTCTGCTTTTCATCATTGATTATACAGACAGCTTCAGACACGACGGCCAAGTAATACAATAAGATTTTAATAATAACTTCTTTTTTTTTTTAAAGGCCACTTTATTTATTTCAGTATAATGTAATGACTTTTGAAATCATGACCATGCCTAATTAGAATTCTAGACATATTTATTAACATGATATAACTGCTTTGCAAAAAATAAGCATGGGTTTCCCCATTATCATTTGCACTAAAGAGTGAAAAAGCTTGCTTAATGTGTGCCTGTTTAAACTGCTCCCTCTTGATAAATATTTCTTAGAAGGATGAATTAATGATTCTCCTGTAGTGACTGTAAAGCTGGAAAAAGAAAAACATTATCATTGGTTAGCCTTTTAAAACATTTTTAAGACCATGGAGAACCGCCAGCAAAAGGGGGGGGACGACCCTTCTCTTGCCATATTTGGTGTGAAACCATCATGGTGCATCAATCTTAAATGTGAATGAGCCTTTTCTGCTATAGTGACTTCAGCCTACAACAGAAAAGAGCAGTTGTAATACACAAACACATGCCACACTTCCCAAGAGGCTGGAAAAAGCAGCCCCCCCCCCCCCCCCCCCCCCCAAAAAAAAAAAAGGAAACAGCATTTGTTCTCGTCGGCATGACAACATGGAAGGCTGTTTGTAGAGGCATTCATCTATCAGTGGGTTCACAAAGGAGGGAGTAGATGTCAGTAAGCTGCTGGTCCTGTCTGAAAAGGCAAGGTGGGGCACATAAGAACTGCATGTTTGTTTTCCCAAGGTGCCACACCTCAAACGAAAGCTTTTTAAAAAAAAAAAGAAAAAAAAAAAAAAAACAGATGGAGAACAAACTTGGTTGAGATGCGGTTTCTGTGGGAATACCAGAGTACTTGCGTGTGATTCCAAAAGCAGCGTGGGCGGGTGTGAAACCTTACATTGAACATTTGTAGTAAGTGCAGTTAACCATTTCTTTTCCATGTTGGAAGCCTGTCCTGCTGTGATTGTCTGGATTTTTTTCCTTTTAAGCTACAAAAACTCACCAGCTAACATGTTACATTTTATTAGTAAAGCTGCAAAAAAGCGTAACTGCAAACTTGACAAATTGTGGGTCTCTTGAGTGGCAGAACTGCTACAGCCGCATGTTTTTTCTGTCTTTCCAATTTCTGAGCCAAGCTAAACTAACCAGCTGCTGGCTGTGGGGACATATTTATTACACAAACCTGAGAATGGATACAATTTTTGCCTCAAACTCTCAGTAAAGAAAGGCAATAATTATTTATTATTATGCTGAACATAATGATGGTGTCTGTCTGAAATTTCAGACAAATCTTCAATTTAGAATTTTTGAACATTTTACCTTCTAAAATCTTATTTCCTTAGTTTGCATGCACTGAACACTACAGCAGCATAAATATGACACAAGTTGATCCAATAGTGATGCAGTGATGGTCTCTGGTATTCAACCTTATTACAGATCACATCAAGCAAGGTGTGAATCCTTTGTGAGACATTGCCCCACTGTGCCATCATGTGGGTTATTAAGGTCACATGGGTAACAGTTTGAGTAGGGGTCTGAAATGACTGGGAAGACTGCATTATAGGTGGCTGATAGCTGGTGTAGGTCGAAGGTCTGATTGCAGAAGAGTCGTCCCCTGCTGGCCCCGCAGGTTTAAAGTACTTTAGACCTGGAAGCTATGGCTATCTTTGCATCAAAAAATATCTATATGCTGTTTAACACAAAGGAATCTTTAGCCCTCATTGAACATAAAGGATTTAGGATACAGCCATGTTGCAGCACTTTAAGGAATTATTTCTGTTTTTGTTTAAGGTGAACAACACATGCACAACTGCAAATCCTATCATGTATGCTTTTCTCAAATCCTTGGCCACTGTGGAAAGAAGTGAGGTCATTGATGAGGCATACAGTCCACTGGAAATAATGCAAGCCCGCGCCTGAAAGCCTCGAGTGGCCAAAGCTGTTTTCACACAGGAATTCAGAAATGTCTGGATAATCCATTCAGGACATTGTCCAAAGATAAGAGAGTTCGCTTTAGCCCAGTTGTCACTACTGGAAATGCGCGTGATTTAGGCGAAGGTGCCACCTGGGTAATATGTGCAGGAGTGAGGACACAAGATTACCTATTACCTCTTTGGACAATCTGCAGACTTTGTGCTAGGAAGCTAGTAGTTAAAATTTGCGCTCTCACCTGCACTGCCACTGGCTACTTTCTGCGAATGTGTACAGGCTGTTGTGATGGCTCAAGCTTCACCAAAACTGACCAATCACTGAGCCCCACCTTAATGCTCCATAGCCTGTACATGAAATGACACATGCAGTTACAAGCAAATGGCCACGCACACAATTTAAAATGATCATGGAGATACACAAATATTTGTGTGTTTAATCACCAGATGTTGTGCTGCTGTCAGCTGAGCAGAGTTAACGCAGATCGCATGATAGCAGTTATGAGCCACAAGCCTCATTCTTTGTGTCCCTTCAAACTTTGGCGCGTGTGTGTGTGTG